>NC_045698.1:2797138-3100169 GCF_009834535.1 Camelus ferus | reverse complement strand
ACTTCATTCCCAGCGCCATGTCCCTGAGCAGCCCTGTGCTGCACTTCCACTTCATGATTAAGGCGTGAGCAATCTGATCAGAATCTCTCTTTAGGAATTTTTGTTTTTCAACTGAGAACAAAAAGAGACTGGAAGTTGCTGTAACCCAAGACATTAAAGGCAATGTCCTAGTATCCTTAGAATTGCTTGTTTATCACCTGTCCTGTATGCTGAGGATTCAACCTTCCTTGGATTCCATTATATATAATATAATAGATTTTTTTTTCAAGCTGATCAGAGCTGGTTTCTGTTTCCATCAAACTAACATCTGCCTGCATGGCATCCCATTTTCCAGTCACCTGGTAGTTTTGAAGATGCCCTGAGATAACATGGACTATATTAAATTTTCCCAGAAATACTGGATCCTCCTGGAGTCCCAGAAAACATGGCTACTGCCAGAGATACTTACATGATGGAAGGAGACATTTGCTGAATTCATGTTGTAGCTTGGAGTGTTGTTAACACACTGACAGTTAATTGATTGCAGGTCAGTTTTAGACCTGAGATTAAGATTTTAAAAAACAGATAGAGATTAACAATGAAAATACCCCAAATTTTATTATCTCTGTCTTTGCCAAATCTTTGACACTTCTGCTGTTTCTGACAACAACTTGGAATATTAAGTGTATTTTTTGAAACAAATACCCTGCTCTGTTAAAGCAAGTGTTGAAGGAACATAGGGCTGTCATTGTATTCAGAATATTAAGAATATTTTTAGCTTTTCTTTTTTGTTTAAAATTTAAAAAATATAGGCCAAAGCTCCCCTCCACAATTTTTATATTAGACTTGATATATAATGACAGCTAGATCATGTTGAATTCAATCAATGGTTAGTCAGCTTGCAAATCCAAAACTTTGAATCTCATGAAATGAGAATAATATTCTTCCAGAGAAATCTCATCTTTCATAAATGCATGCAAAATATATTAGTTGTGCCTATAATAAAATATTAGGTAAAAATGCTTATGTTTAATCTATATGGCTTGGTTAAGAAATATTCAGAACATAAATTTTATTTTGTAATATCTATAAAGTTACTTCTCTATTTTAGTTCATAAAATAATTTAAATATCAATCCACTGGAAAGAAATATAGTTTTTCTACTTCTATACATTGCTGCCTTCTAAAAGATCCTTTATCATAAAATGTTTTCCTATGTGAACTAGTCTGGATAATTCTCTTTTGAGTGTTCGCTCCTCTTTTTGAGGTTATGATTTTGAAATCACAATTACACAAGTGAGCAAGTTGAACACTCCTAGTTATCTCCCTCTCTTTTCCGAGGATGGACCGATCTTTCTTCTCTCTCAACATTCTCTCCTTTCCAGTGACCACGGCTCAGCCTCTGGGCCTAAGTTTTGATGACTCCTCCTCCAAGAAGCCTTCTTTCAAACCCATAAAAGGCATCCTTTGAAGAAAAGGGCCTCTTGATATCACTCAGGCCTTATCCTAACACGGCCTGGTAATCTAATTTCCTGACCGCTGTCCCTGTCTCCCACCGGCCCAGGCGTGCTGGCAAGGGGGGCGTTGCATCTGTTCTGTTTATTGTTGTACCCCCAGCAGCAGGGCAATGTCTGGCACAAAGCAGGCCCTCAATCAATATTTGCTTAATAAATAAACCCTTCTCATTATTTTACTCTTTCATTATGCTAGCCTGTAATTTTTGCTTAATATATGTTATTGAGTTTAATTGCATAAAAAAGTGATGGCTATAGTCTGTCACTCCTGGGAAGATGGAGTAGGTGTAATTTTCTCCATCCTCTCCATAAAGTACAATAAAAATTCTGAATTATATATATATATATACAAATATAAATATATATTCATAAATATTTATTAAATGTAAGAAGATTCTGAAAAGTGGAGGAAAAGTAAACAGACATTTCACAGAAGAGAATATCCAGGTGGCAAACAGGCACATGAAAAGATGCTCAACATCATTAACCATTAGGAAAATCCAAATCCAATTCCAGTAAGACATCCCTGCATAACTCTCAGAATAAGAAACATTTTAAAAAAATGGTAACAGAAAATACAGAAGAGGATATGGAGAAATTTAATCACTCATACATTGCTTGTGGGGATGCAAAATGCCACAGCCACTTTGGGAAACAAAGAATATCTTTAAAAAAAGAAAAAAAAAAACTACACGTGAAATTACCATATGACTCACGATTGTACTCTTGGGCATTCATCCCAGATAAACAAAAACATATGGTCACACGAAAACCTATACAAAAATGTTAATGGCAGATTGATTCGTAATAGCCCCAAGCTCCTTCACCAGGTGGATAGTTAAACAAGCCATGGTGTATCCAGACTGTGGTATACAGAATGCAGCAAAAAAGAATGGACTGTGGATACACTCAATAACTCATTTGGTTAAATCCCTGGGTTGTTCAGTGGGGTAATAAAAAAAGCCCTAATCTCAAAAGTTTATACACTATATGATTCCATTTTTGTAACATTCTTGAAGTGATGGGGTTGTAGATATAGAGATCAGGTTGGTACTTGCTCAGGGTTAAGGAGAAGGCTTATCGGGTTGAAGTGAGCAGCATGAGGAGTCCTTTTGTTGATGGAGATACTCTGTGTCTTGATCACATCAGAGTCAGTATCTTGCTTGTGATATTGTCCTGCAGTTTTGCCAGATACTGCATTTGGGTAACTTAGCAAAAGGAATATGGGATCTTTCTGCATTCCTCCTTACAAATGCATGCAATTCTACAATGATCACAAGATAAAATCATTTAACTTAAAAAAAGGATGGCTAGTTTTTGCTCTATGGAGGTCAACAGTTATTGTATCTCCCTGTTAATTTTTCATTGAATTGCTTTCAGTAATCGAAGGATATTTTAAAATTCCATTTACCTCCCTTAGATTTTATAAGTCCCTTATTAGGACTTGCGTTGTTGGCAAAATTAAGTTCATAAAACTACAGGAATATATTCAACCCTGGCAATTTTCTGTCATTTGCTATTATGTGCTGAAAAACCCCAGGCAATTATCCATAATCAGAAGGAAAAAATTATGTATTTTTAAGTTAGTATTTGTGGACACATCTAAGTGTATTAAATTAATGGATGTTTAATATCCTTGTTTGGATGACCCACATAAATTGTAGCATACACTAGGACTACCTATATGGCCACTTATTTGGTTATGATTGCATTTTGGCTGGTCAGTGACCCTTTGTGCCCTTCTCACTGTGAATTACCTAACTCTGCCCTTCAATTTGAATTGTCCAAAATACTGCAGCTTTCCCAGATCAAAGTGGAGGGGTGGGAGGAATTTCTGTACACATTTCAAGTGACTAGAGGCCCATTTGCTCAGCCCGTCACCACCTTCGTGCTGCTGCAAGAACTGGTCCTGCCAGGGCCGATGGACACAGCTCTGTGGGGCCGTGCTGCCTGCAGTGAAAGCCTCTGAACTTGTATGATACTCTGTGTGCTCAGGGCTCCTCCTCAACACCCACTGGTAACCAGAGGGCTGCATCCTGAGTCATCTCGGCCACACTTCCAGCCAGCCACTTGCCCCTTGGGCTGATCTTGGATAAATAAGTCTTGATATCCTATTTCCACAAGACATGTTTATTTCAGAGACGTCATCTCCCCTTCCACTTACTCTAATGCACAGCCTTCCTGATTTACCACACAAAACTCTCTGCATAAAAATCTTCAGTAACAAGTGTTGGTGCCTAGATTCCTGATGCAAACTAGAGAACTTCCTGGAGGAAGTGCCTAACTTTGCAGGGTAAGTGGCTCAGGAAAGAGACATGTTGATATTTCATTGAATATCAAATTGAAAAACAGGAAACTTATTAGAGTTGGACATATTCAGGTAATTTAATAAACTTAATTTCGCCAAGCCCTTCAGTCCTACCCTAGGACTCATAAAATCTCAGAGAAGTAAATAGATCATAAATATATCTCTTGATTCAATCTACTATATTCTTGCTCCTAAAGGAAAGCAGTCATGTTATTTTGCATAAATTGGGAGACAGGTGTCTGAGACCTTAAGCATCCCCAGTCAAAGGGCCCATCCACTAATTATTGCTTTAAAAAGAAATAGTAGGACTGATCCCTAAACGTTGAAATTAGCAGCACAGTGAACTTTCTCTGCAACAAGCAGCCATCTACCCAGGCGAAATTATAAAAACAAATCATTTAAAATCTTTAGAAAGTGTCCTAAAAGCATAAAGCAAATGAAAACCCATCCATTCAAAAAAATCTTCTCAGCCTCAATGAGAACAGCCAGAATCTGTGATGGGTGAGCAACAGCCCCCTCCCTGACCCCTCCTTCCTGCCCATAAGCTTCTATTTCAGGAAAAATACTGTAAGAAGGAAGAACAAAATTATGTCAGATCTGTTTCTTTGACTTTCACCCTGTGCTCTGTTTCCTGTGCTGAGTCAGGGTGGTTCTGCACCTTTTGTAAAAGAATGTTGCCTATAGCCTGAAATATACAGGAAAGCCCATTCTTAAGGCTCTGATCTTTAAGGGTGTAACACTTTTCCATTCACACAGAGATAAAAAGTTGCAAAACAGAGAATAACATTTGTCCCGTTGGAGGTTTACAGGAACATCATGACCTGACCTACGTCTACAGCTGCAAGAACAAAGGATTCCAGACTTCAAGAAGTTTGCAACAACCAACCACACCCCCTCCTCTTTTTAATATAAAAGGAGTCTGAATTCTGACTTAGGGAAGATGGTTCTCTAGGACACTAATCCCCCACCTCCTCCGTCTGCTGGTTTTCTGAATAAAGTCATTATTCCTTGTCTCAACACCTTGTCTCCTGATTTATTGGCCTGTCGTGAGGCGATCAGAACGAGTTTGGACTTGGTAGCACCACTATGGAAGCCTTTCTTCAGGAGAGTGTGTTCAAGAAGGTGGGGCTCCCTCTCCCCCTAAATACCAGTTGAGTGCTAGAATCCCACCCCAGAAGGGCAGGCCATTATAGTATCTCATCTCTCCCAGAGCTGTGCTGCGGAAACTTTACTCCAGAAAGTCATGGATGTGGGTTTTGGGGCTTCTTCCTCCAACTAACTCCCATTCATAGAGCAGAAAGCCCACCTCAGGTGTGGAGTTTGAGGCCACTGGGCTCCAGTCGCCCTGGCCCCAGCATGTCCATAGAGTGGAAGTTCCACATCAGGAGAAACAATGGAAAAGACCAGGGGCTTCCATCCCCACCCAGGACCCTCCTCACAGAGCAGGTGTCACTTCAGTAAAAGGGAACCTGTTCCTGGAGATCATGTTCTTGTCTCATTGCAGGAAGAATTCAGAGAGGTGATTTGGAGGTCAAGAAAGTGAAGTGAGGATTTACCAAGTGATAATATGTTCTCAAGGGGAGAGCGGGCCGGCTCGGGAGAGCGGGCCGGCTCAGGTGAGCACCTGTGCTGAGTTTCTTTGGCAAGCTGGTTACAGAGTGTAGAATGAGTGGGCAGAATAGGCATCAGGAGGGAAGAGTTTGGGGTTGTATTTCTGGGTTTCCATCCGAGCTCCACCTTCCCTAGGGGAGGAGGGATTTTTGTCATTTGGTCTGGATTGGAAGTGTCGTGGCATCAGTGCATAATGGGAACTTCTTAGCTGCAAGGCTAATTTTATTGTAATGAGAGCATGATGGGCAAAAGTTTACATTTGGACACCAGAGATTTCTGTCTTTTCCCACCTTTTTTGCCTCCAGGATACTATGTGTAATTTCATATCAATCCAGAGGTTCCTGCTTTTCTTTGTGTGCCCAAGGACCCCCATTTTTCACAAGATGTGTGGTTTCCTGCATTTGACCCATGTGCCCCTTTCTCTGCTCCTATCTAGCTGTCTGCCTGCTCTAGCCCATGGCCCCAGTTGGTGGGTGTTGCAGAGGTCCTGCTGGTGGAAGAGTCAGGCCATGAAGGCTATGAGCTCTACAGTTCTGCTTGAAGGGATTGACTCATTTGCAAAGGAAGAGGGTAAAATCCATGCCTAAGGGCATGATTGACAACAGTGTTATATCTTGGAGGAAAATAACTCATAGAAGGCTGGTAGCTCTGTAAAAGTTCATCCTTTCAAAGAACCAAGTTCAAGTGTCATTGATTTTTTCTCTACTGCTTTTCTAATTCTATTTCATGTTATTTCCACTCTCGCCTTAATAATTTCCTCCCCTCTGCTTCTTTGAGTTTACTTTGCTCTTCTTTTTCCATTTTTAAGGTGGAAGTTAAAGTTATTAACTTGGAAAATTTCCTCTTTTCTAATGTGCGCCTTCTGTACTGTAAGTTCCCCTTATCTCCTCACTGATGCATCCACATCTGTGACCTTCTTGGAGCGTCTTCTCTCAGTGCCAACAGGATCTCCACAGTCTTTCCACTGCACAAACTTTGCTTTGTCGCAGACCTGGCTTAGCCGTCTTGGAGATAAAATCTGGAATTTGCATCATTCTTTATTGTGTTTTCAATATAACATAGAAAGAATCATGTATCACATGAAGGCAATTAGAGCATTTTAAAGATAGATGTATGATAGAACCATCAGTCATACTCCTAGAGTTTGTAACCAGAAAGAAAGGCATATAGCTGCTGTTCCAACAAACTAAACCTAAGATATACAGATTAACCTTTATTCCACTAAAGCATGCTCTTCAGTTCTAGCCCAAGGAATTGCCTTTGATTTTCCAGAAGTTTTCTGAATGTGAAGGAGGGTTTTTCAATGATAATTCAAATACCTAATCACATACACATTCCATATAAACATGAAAATATGCACTGTGAGACCAAGACTCCTTGAGATACTGGGAAAGCAAAGTCTGACTAATGTACCACGTGGAAGAAATGGACATAAACAGAAAGTATCTTTTATCCATTTCTGATGTGCAATTCCCTTGAACCAGAGACTAGCTATTTGGAAATTGAGTTTACAGTGGTAATAAAATCCAGGTAAACTGTGAACATCTTTCCACCTCAACATCCGAGAAAAAGTTCTTTTGCAACCATGGTATGATTTTGAAATGGAATGTTCCAAGTGTTTAAGGAGCAAGCTCTTTCTTAATGTCTGTATTACAAAGCAGATGGTATCATTTTTGTAAATAGAGAATCTGTTTTTAAAAAAAAAAGTGCATTACTGAATTTCCAACTTACAGTAACAATATGTCTGACAAATTTAGCTAGGTCCAAAGGCTGCTCAGAGGAGAGGCCACCTGAGCATGGTGTGCGTGGCATGGTGCCACCTCAGACTGGAGCCTCCACGCACACAAGTCCACTCCAAACCCGTCCATGTCCTTGATGTAATGACTAAATTGTTACTGATGCAGATGGAGAGCCACCAAGATCTCAAAAATCCCTCGGAGGTGACCATATGGCTCCCTTCACCTTTTAAGATTTAATGATGGTCCTTGGGCACTTTCCAGTTACTTAAAAAAAAAAAAAAAAAAAAAAAAGGAGGAAAGTCTTTTCCCGTCAATTAAAAAAAATTGTACCAAAAATAAAAATCCACCCTACAATATTTAAACTCCTTTAAAATCAAAGACCTTTCCTACCTCTTAATTACATGAATCAATGACAGGCTTCTAATATAAATCCACGCCACCAATATTAGGGAAAAGACTGATAATTGTGCTACCTTCCCCCCCAAAAAGGAATGTTAATCTCTAGACTCTGTGTTAATGCATTGTATTGGATGCATTCAATTACAAGATTGCTGCTAAATATATGTACCCTGGAGTTCTTGGTCCTGCTGCTTCCACCAATTTTATTGTGAGAACAAACTTTTAACACCACGAAGAATTTGTTTAAAAGCTTCTGAAGGCTGAGTCTTGAGTTTGTGGGCACATCGCTAAGAGCCAGTGCTCTCCATCCCTGGGAGGTTGTAGTCAGATTGCATAAAATAGATCGATGCATCCTGGGGACCTAAATGGCAGGTCTTATTATGGAAGCTTTTAGCTTATCTTTGGATGCATAGAATTCATTCCACATGGTTAGCATTTCATGGTTATTTAGTCAAGCTGTTGCATCAGCAGGTTATTTTTAAAAATTCTTATCTTTTCTCTTCCACCCAGTTATGTGTGTTTTCAACAATCAGTCATTTGTTCTATCATTCAACAGACAAGTGTGAAAACGTATTATACTTGGGACTGGTGTAAGCACTGGAGACTCAGAAATGAATAATGGAATTCCTGACCCAAAGTGGTACATGATTTAGCAAGGTCACAGTTAAGTGATGTTCCATTTATGAGACGGTATAGTAAGTGTTATGGTGGGAGAATCCCATACTGAGGGCTCTATAAGGGTAAGGAGGGGGGTCAGCATAGGGGAGGAGGAGGGGAAATGAAATTGGTGATTGAAGTTGAAGAATGACCTCCTAAAAGCTTGGAATTAGTCTCAAAACAATGAGGAGAATTTGCTGACCAGGTTGGGAGTGGTCTGGAGAGCATTCCAGGGTGACAAAGAGATTGATGATCTTAACAGAGGGCAGGAGGAGTTTGGGAAAAGCTAAGCTTTTTGGTATGGCAAAAATGTATGATTCCAAGATAATGGAAGCAGAAAACTTAGACTTAAAAATCCAGTATCTCAGGACCTAGTCATATGATGCACACTGTTTTGATTTCTTCCTCTTTTTCTTTTTTCTTTTTGCATGTGAATATTTGTAAAAAGATAGAATGATAAAACAGAAGATTATGTTATTAACTGAGGGCATAAGACCCTGGGAAGTGATAAGAGAACAGGAGATTCAGAACCAGCTGGAGATACTGTTTTTGGAGGAAAATGTGAAGAATGCTGATTCAGAGACAGGAAGGAAAAAAGGCAAAGGTGGATAATCAGCTGCGAACAGATGACATGGAGGGCGTGCTCTAGGGATGACTTCTGCTTTCTCTAACTTGTGGATGGAGTTGGGGTGGGAACTCAAGTACCCTAGTCACACATTGGACTAGAAATTATGGTGGACTTACTGGAGGTAAAGAGTAAATATTCACTGTTCTAGTTGTGACTATGGGGTGATTTCCTCTTCAGTGCTCTTCTGCCCATGAGGAGCTGCAGAGCTGCATTCTCAGCAGGTACAATATTGTGTCCCAAGAGGACAAAAATAAGTTTTTTAGGGGGAAGGGCAGGTGAAAAAGGTTGTTCATTTTTTTCCCCCACGAAACACAGATCTGCATGCAATTCATAAACAAATATACAGTATATCTTCATTATTTAACTATATGGGATGGGGTGATTAGTAAAACTGTCTTAAACATCTCCTGAAGGGAATTTAAAAATGATTAAAAAGAAAAACATGACTGTATAGAAAGTTGCTGGAACCAGAAGGTTGGTTACAAAGTTGTGAGAAGCAAGAGAGTTGGGAAACATTTATTGTTGGTAATGGTTCCATTGAAATGGTAAGCCACAGCTGGGCAGAGATGGAAGTTAAACCAAAGGAGAGGCAGAAGAGTTAAGTTGAAGACATTTTTGAAAGGATGAAGGTGGAGACTGTTGGCCATGGTGGACACAAAGCAAGAACACTCTATGTTAGTCTTACAGGTGAGGACAGAGACCACTTGTATTTACATAACTGCATGGGCAGGATGAGAATTGAGGCCATTTGTGCCAATAGAGCCTATCTTTGTTTCAGGACACTATTCAAGGAAGACAAGCCTTCGTCCTAAAAAATAACTTCATTGTTCGTTTCAGAAAATTCCTACAAAACCAATTTTTCTGGGTAAATAATTTGCTCCTCAATCCACATAGCTCTTATTTCATGATAATAGATTGCTTGACTCACTTGGGAAAAAAAGCTCACTTATCAAACAGCAGTTTCTCGAGACTCACCTTAAGGCTCTCACCTTGTCCACCAACCCTAACTTATTTTGTCATGAAGATTGCCCAATTCCAGTCACTCACCTGCAGAGAAAAACCCATCTTAAATCATGGAAGCCCAAATATGAAAATGCTACAAATTTTCTCCACTGACCTCCACTTTATAGAAAATTTTTAAGACTCCCTTAAGGGCTATTCTCCCTTATTGCAGTAACTTTCATGAACTTAATTAACAGGAGTTTTTTAGGTGGTCTTTTAAGGAGTCAAGAATCGACACATGTAACATCATCCACGCAAAGGCTTTGGAATCTGAAATGGAGATGATCAATTAAAAAGGTTAAACAACATCAATTAATAGTTGAATGCATGCATATTTCAAGAAAATATCATGATATATAACAAGACAGACAAAGTGTTATTCATAAGAACTTTTATTAAGAGTGAAAATCCATTTCTGAGGGGATATAAATTAGTGGGTAAATGGGATAAGGAGACTTACACTAAAGGATCCGATTATGGAAAGAAATGTTCTGCATAAGATGAATGGAATAATGTCTGTTGATAGGACAGGGAAGAAAATGAGGAAGTCATGTGGAGCGAGGCCAGTTACTCTGCCAGATGACCCCTTCTTTAATTTCCCAAGACAGGAAATTTACGACATAGTGAAATGTGTGTACACTTTTTTAAATAAATAATTAACAAAGTATTGGTCTCACTGGGGACTCTAAACAGTATGTACAGATAGATATGCGGTGAGTGGAAGAATGAAAACAGAAAACAAAATCAGTGAGTAAGCCCCAGGAACTCAAAGATGCTCTGGGAAGACCTGTGAGATCTCAGCTGGCTCAGGAGCTGGTGTCCAAGTGCCCAACAGAGTAGGGAAAGACCTTCATCGAGGATCATCAACCCGATATTTGAAAACAGTGGTGTGAATCCAGAGATTCCAAATGTTTCCTAAGAGTAAGAAACAAAGAATGAGGACCAGGGAGACGTGTGGTTTCTCAATAGTATGAATGAATACTAAAAGACAAAAGATCTTTGCCTTCAAATTTCTAAGGAAAATTGATTTCCAATTTAAAAAACTCTCAAACTGTCGATCAAAAGTGGAGATAGGAGAATCTTTTAGACAGGTGAGGGCTTTATAGATTTTTCTTTCTTAAGACCCGCTACAAAGACGTGCTACAAAGAACATGGTGTCGCACCAAGGTAAAGATATAATCCTAGCAATCCGGGGCTTAAGCAGAGGAGAGTGGTAGAAGCAAGTCCCAGGTTCTGTGAGACTGGGATGCAGGGACAACTGGTTTGGGGAAAACAAGGGAGCCAAGGGCTCCTGAAGGAAAGGGATTTGGGAAGATGGAGTCAATATAGTAAACAGTGGATGTGGACAGTTTATGAGAACTTGTTGAGCCAGTTCAAGGAATGGCAGTGTAATTTAAAAAATATATTCTTGTCCCCTGTACTCAGAGCAAGAGACTTTCATGAGAAATGGACTAATACCAAGAAAAGAGAGTTTTTCATGGAAGCAAGGGTGGCAGAGAGAGGAGAGCATGGAGAGATGTAGCCTATGAAAAAATGTCTCTGTGCGAGAATTCCAGCGATGGAAGTTCTGCAAGATGACAGATTGATGTTTGAGGGTTTAATACATCACATCCTTTCCTTCCGTCCAAGTGTGGTACCAACAGAACAACAAAAGAGTTAGCCAATCGAGATCAAGATGTCACGTTTACCCTTGGGAAATCTTTGGGGGACTACAGCTTGAGGGTTTGTCAGTGGTGACAAACTTACGTTCCGTTCGTAGCCTAGAGAACCAGGCTCCCCTCCCTTCCACCTCCCCCTTTACCTAAGGGGCAGATCCTCTCCTTTTAAAACTCGAGGTAGAGAGGAGAAAAGGAGTGTTTCCTGGCCCTTTCAAAACTCAGGCATGAAGAAAACCCACGTGTGTACTATGCGCAGGGAGCAGCTTTCTCAAGAAGGAGAGAAAAAGGCGCCGAGGGGATGAGCTCAGTATCTCCTCACAAATTTTCAGGTCAGGTAAGTCACTCCTTCCCCTGAGCAGATGGGAGAGGCTGGGTGTTACCTTAATTGTCGTCCCTCCATGTGGCAACTCAGAGCAAGGCAAGGAAGGCTCCATACCAGCATCCTTAATGGGCTGAGCCACTAAGGTTGTGGTGACACAGAGGTGTGGCTACCTGTTCTTTCCCAGCCTCCTCAAACAAAACAGTGCCCTTTTAAGAATCCTTTTAAAGTCATGGTGTAGATTTTGCCAGAAGGTACTGAGACTGTACTCCTATTTCGCCATCCAAGTCTGGATTGGATTTTGCTAATGGAGCTCCACAGAAATCCTGCAGAGATTAAATGGCAAGATCCTCTAGTAACGTAATGCCAACATGATGTAAATCTAAACCCTTCCTATTATAAAAGTGGGGTTAAAGTAAAAAAAGTAAGAAAAAAAAAACCTCCATTAACTCCTGCAGGTTAATAATGCGTGGTAATTACAGTGGCCAGTTAGAGACATGCACCCTCCCCAGGTCCCGGTCCTGCTGAATCCCAGCTGAGCATGTTCCCAGCAATGTGCAGGCTCAGGGTTCCTTCAGCAGTTGCCATCCAGGTGGTCACACACCTCAGTGGTGGTAGTTTTATCAGAACAGGTCCTCTTTTCTTTCTAGTTCAATGTCAAGTTGATTGGGCTTCAGTTTTCAAAGCTTTGAAGAAGAAACAGGGGACATGCTTACCAGAGAACAGACTCTGCAACACCTTAAAAACAGACCTCGTCTCCAGTACCCAAATCATGATAGTAGACAGAGTTAAGAGCAAGACTTTGCCCTCAGTGCTGTCTGAACAAATGAAGAGTGGGCAGAGAAGACCACATCTTCTTCTCTGCACTGCAGGTCTGCGCCTCAGAGTGTAACCTGTCAGCTTTAACTGAACTGGGGCGAACCTTTCATCAGGGGGCTAACATGGCCCCTGCACACTGTCCGCCCTTGGCTGAAGAGTTTATGTCAGCCGTCGGCCCCCTTTGAGCTTGGCATTAGAAACACGGCCGACTCTGTATGCAATTTACAAATTAGCAGTGGCACCAGGCTTCACTCCCTCCCCGTCGAGGTAAATTTATCCCAAAAGAATGTTTTAAAAAACCTCTTAATTTCCATTTTCTCCTGGGTCTTTTATTTCCCCAGCACCCCAGGGTTTTCCTGCAGGTGGGCTGTGGAGGGTTAGTGCTCCCAGACTCTCCTGCAAGCTGAGGCTGTCAGGACCATCCCATAAAGACCACTATCACTCTGTTCTTGTAGGGAAGTTGTTCACAAGTGTAAAACCTGCCTCCTGGGGAAGTTTTCCCATCATCCCTTCGCTGTTTTTGGATGGAGAATCAGTCCCAGCAGGTTCCTGAATGTCAGCAGCTGGAGATGATGTTGAAGGTGGGCCCTGTGATGCCCAGTTTTATGGGTCAGCTTGGCCGGTCTGTACATAACCCCAGTTCATGAAATACTGGTCCAGGCATTGAGGGGAAGCATTTCATAGACGTGGTGAACATCTACATGGTTTACTTTAAGTAAAGGAGATCATTCTAGAAAATACAAATGTGTCCCATTCAATTCATTAAAAGGCTGTAAGGGCAGAATTGAAGTTTCCCTGAGAAGAAATTTGGTCTGTGGACAGCAGCTCCAGCCCGTGCCTGAGAGCCCCAGCACGCTTTAGTGAATTACATCTACTTATAAACTTACAACTACATACCACACCCACACCCAGGGGTGAAGTGTTAAAAATAAGGAGATTTGTCGACATGAGCATATATAGATATCATATATCTTTCATGAAGACAACTTAGAACTTTCGAGTTGAAATCAATATAAATCTGTCTCGCTCTGTCTTGATCTGTCTTGATCAAGCTGAACAAATATTTGATAATGGTTCTTTGATATGGGAGAGCCATTGGTTCAACCAGGGATACAACAAATGCAACCGGTTCCTGAGGTCAGAGTGCAGAGGTCACTGTAACTTGTCTGTCTCCAGCTTCGAGCATAGAGTCAGGAGACCAAATACGTACTTGAAATTCAATGCAATAAAATATATTTCCAGAATGAAGACTTGGAAGTGTCTGTGTGAAGACCAGCACCTGCTCAGAAACGTCCACCCTCCAAATCACGACCTTGTGACTTTGCCTTGTGAGCCTCCTTCTGGTGTGAACAGGAGCTCAGGGTCTGCGCTGTTTTGGTTTGATGCTTCATTCAGTGACACGCAGAAGTGAACAGTGGGCCGTCCCGACGATGGCTGAAAAACTCCAGGAACACACCCTGAAACTCCTGCAGCACACTGGAACGAAAGATCTTTGTTTTGAGGAGAAAAATAACAAGATGACATTCCCTGGTCCAACTGAGTCCCTTCCTCATTTAGAACACTCTCTCCTTGAAAACTGTGACAATCCTCCTCTTTAACTCCCGACGTTACTGAATAAATAAAGCGAAGACAGTGTCTGTCATACAGGGAATCCCCTTTTCTAAACGTGCGCGCACCTGCTGACCTGATGGTGGGGAGAAAGCACTGCCGGAAGTTTTCGTGTTGTTTCATTGTAGAAACGCTCATTTTAATACAGAGCATCAACAAGGATGTGCTGCGCATTCCACCTGCCGACTTTCAGGCTGGCAGGCCTGAGCTCGAACACTGGTGTGTCCAACAGACAGAGCCGTTGAGCCCTCATCCCTGTTTCAGCTACAAAACAGCGCAAAACCCGCGATGCTTAGATGCCGCGCGTGTCGGGGACAATGTGTTTCTGACACAGTCATGAAGGGCTCCCACCCTTAGCAGAGGGCGCGCGGCCGTCGTGGTTTCCGTGGGTCGGCCTCCCTCCGTGAGCGCCGGGACCCGCCCTCGGGTCTCTGCGCGGCCGGGTGGGAGCGGGGCAGACCGGCTCCGGGTCTCCAGGCCCAAGGCGCGCACCCCCTGGATCCCACATTGGCACACGGAACCTTGAAATCTCCCATGTCCCTCGTTGCTTTAATATTGTTTCTGGGCCAAATCATTTCTAACTGATCGGGAGCTTCATTGCAAAAAGGCCGTGTGCGTCTGCCAAGCCGAGCGGCCCAGCCCCGGACCCGCACGCAGCCCGCGGCGCAGGCGGGCGCGGTTGCGGGCGGCGGGGCGCGGGCGCCTCGGGCCCCGGCCTCCTCCGTGGGCGCTGAGGCTGCAGCCCCGGCCTCCCGCGGCCCGGGGGGCGACGCGGGCGCCGGCTGCCCTCGGGGCGGCTCGCTGGCCGCCGCCCGCCTCCTGCGGGAGCGCTGGTGTCGCAGCAGGGCGTCCCCTTCGCCGCCGCCGCCGCCGCCCCATCGCGGGCCCCGCCTGCGGTTCCGCCTGTCCATCCAGCAGAGGGGGTCCTGGGGCTTTGGCACCGTGCGTCTGCCCTCATCCCCGGAATAACTCAGAGCCAGGTCACCCGCACACACGGCTCTTTCCCCTTTAATCAAGCCACGCGCTCAGTTACCGTGGTATCTGGGCAGCTCGGAAGCTAGCTACCCACCGGAAGGAAGCTTGGGAACTAATGGGAAGTAAGAAGTTATGTCAGTTTGGGGAAATGTGATGGTTTATGAATGCAGAGCTGTTCACAGGACATGAGTTGGAAGTTCCTGTTGAAAAAAAAAAAAAAAAAAAAAAAGGTCCTTAAAACACTGTCGACCATCCAGACACAGTGATCTCTTTTTAATCGCTAGCAAGTTTCTTGGTGTTGAACTTGATGCAGCCTGGATGTGCATTCACTGAAGGTCGAGTCAGGGCCCCGCAGGGGAAGGGCTGGTGAGGAAGGTGCGGATGGTGATCTGGATTCTGTGCGCAGCTCGCGGAGTTTGTTCCCTGGGAGACATCAAAGGAGCGCTGCTCAGAGATGAGTCCCTCGCAATGACGCTCTACAATTAACGCTGGCAGCCACTCCCGTCTCTGTGACAAATGGCCTCGGGCCTGCCTCCGAGTTCCCGTGCCTGTTTGTTTTGCTACCTTTGTTGAGGTTGAGGCAACAGACAGTGGGTGAGAGCTGACACCTGTCAGGGTCGGGGCCTGGGCTGTGCCCTTCAGAGTTCAGGCAGAGTCTCTGTGAGTGGGTGTGGATGTGAGAGCAAGCAGGTGTGCCCTGCGTGTGTGTGCGTAGGTTTCCCGGGAGTCCCAGCCTCCCCTGGGCACCGGCTGTGCTCCCCAAGGGCACCTGGGCGCTGAGGTCAGGATGGATTCACGCTGCCAACCTCTCCTCCAGATAATCCCATCAAATGCTGCGACTGGGCTCCTCATCACATTTACCTCGCAAGTCCCCGTTCACACCACCTGGAGCCCCTTCCCCCATTCACCTTCCATCTCTCTTCAATCTCAGGGCCTCCGCTCCCAACAAACGCGTAGTTATGTCAAGGCAGAGAAAACGATGCTGTCCTTTCCTCCCTCCGTGCGCACTGAATCCAGAGCTCGTGGATCAGCAGACGGTGTTGAAACCCTGTGGGATTAGTGACCTAGTGTTCTTGATGTTTCTCTCACTTCCTAATTGGACTTTCCCCTTCCTTCTGAGCTCAGCAGTGTCTGACTTGTTAGTAACTGTCCCCACCATCCCCCGAGGCCACCCTTTCCACTTGGATGCGTCCCTCCTGGAGATAGAAGCCTGGGCGGGACTCCAAGGTTCCCACAGGCTCTGGGAGTCTCAAAGTGTCGTATTAGCACTGAGAACGTGAAAAGAGAGTGAGGACGTTACACATTTCTCTCCAAACCACAGGCCTGGGGTTGACATCAGCTTTCCTCCTGAGTTATTGTGGGCCACTCAACTTACCAACTGGCATTTCCTGGGCCAATTTATTATTTCTTTCCAAGTTTCATAAACTGCCCAAAATGCACAAGTAGAGAAAGAATGGAAATAAGGCAAAGTGAGGTATGTGTGGAGTCACCTCATCGCTCAGAAGGGACACAGGGTCAACGTTTCAGAGAAAGGATGCCGTCCTGATGTGATCTGAGGGCTGGCTGGCTGGACTGGAGTTCTAGGACTCCACTCTAATTCAAAGGCTGTCTTCAGGTTGCTGCAACTCATTTAAATCCACAAGGGCTCCAATCTCTCTCTTCTGGATGGAAATGGCCAAAGGCTGACATGAATGGAGACAGGAAGAACCCTTTGCCAGCAGCCTCAGTGCAGAGAAGATGGGAGGGCAGTGCTCAAGCAAGGCCCTGTCCCTCTGGAAGGGTCTGAGACCATCTCTCCACAAGCTTGCCTTTGGCCAAGTGTCATGTCTTGTAGGGATGGGGACAGGTGGGTGCCCAGAAGGTTGGGAGGGAGGAGAGCTGCATATGGGTTTCCTCCACCTTCCCTTTCCTGCATCAGAGGCCCTGGTCCTGGGGTCTGGGCTGCCCAGGTGCAGAGTTAAGTTCTGAGTCTCCGTTGTGAACACCTGCAATGCAAGTGTATGAAACAATCACAGAATGGCACTACGTGTCTGTGGCCTTCCTCTTTGTTTATTGACCTGATTAACAGAAAAACATGAAAATTGATAGAAAAACATGAAAACCATTGTAAGAACCAGGGTGATCCTCCCAGACCCTGGTGTCTTAGACTCTGACGAGCACAGCTGCATATTTGGGCACTGCTAGCCTCAGATGAGGTGGAGGTGGACTCTCTGCCCAGGACAGCATTTCTAGGGAGAGGCCTGGCGTTGGGCTCTTCTCGGCAGCCCCGACCCCGATGTGGTAAATGTCGGTCCCCCAAAGCTGTGGTTTGTGGATCCCAGAGGTCGGTGATGCTTCATCTTGAGACAGCCCTCTTGGTGATCCTGGTGTGATGCTGGTGATAAGTTATTGCCATCTTGTGGTTCCAAGAAACCCCATACCCTCAGCTTTATGAAACGTCATTTCTTGGGAAACACATATGACAAATGCTCTGGTCACTGCAGCTTCAAGTTCACATGATCCCACAGCTCACTCTATTTCCAATAAACAGGGGAACTCAAGAAGATCGTTGGGTGGCCAGACATGAAACACGGCTGTTCCTGGGGGAGGATGAATGCATATAAAGACAACCATCCTCCTCCTGGAGAGCTGGCAAGAACCGGGCCCACTTGTAGGGGAGTCTGTGGTTCTGAGGCTACAGACACCAAGTGAGTCCAGGCTTTTCGTAGCTTTTTCAACAATTGTGCCTGGAACTCTGTTAGAGTCTTTTGGTTCTTTTTTTAATTGAAGAATAGTCAGTTTACAATGTTGCATCCATTTCTGGTGCACAACATAATATTTCAGTTGTACATGTATGTACATATATTCATTTTCATATCTTTTTCATTATAGTTTACTGCAAGATATTGAATATAGTTCCCTGTGCTGTAGAGTAGAAACTTGTTGTTTATCTATTTTAATATAGTAGTTAATATTTGCAACCCCCAATTTATCCCTTCCCACCCTCTTTCCCTCCTGGTAACCATACAATTGTTTACTATGTGAGTCTCTCTCTGTTTTGTAAATAAGTTCATTAGTGTCTTCTTTGTTCTTTTCTTTTCTTTCTTTTTCTTTTTCTTTTTTTTTTTTTTTTTTTTGGATTCCACATGCAAGAGGTGTCATATGGCATTTTCCTTTCTCTAGCTGGCTGACTTCACTCGGGACTCTGTGAGGGTCTCTCCTTGCCTTTGTTCCTAGGCTGGCGAAGTGAACCGCCCAGACGCTGCGATTGTAGGAAGTCAGGCTGCGCTTTGCCTTGAGACCCTAGACACGGGGAACCTTTCTCTGTAAATTCTTTGTGAGCTTCCCGCAAGTATATGGACATCCTAAAGGGAAACAGTCGAGGCGATGAGCCCCAAAAGTGGGCTACTATGCTACTAGTTTCAGTCAAAGTCCATCCTTTTCTTTCCAAGTGTCCTATTTCTAGTTAACAGTACCACACCTCCCTGATGCATTCCGTGGATAAATAAGTGGTCTTAGCTGGTGCTGCATGAGGCCCAGAGTGTAGACAGTGAGAGCTGGAAAGCGTCTCTCCTACACCTTCTGTCTATAAATCTCAGCTGAACCTGTGATGAGGTCACTCCGTGCCCCACCCCCCCACCGCAGTGGTCACTTTTAGAGGAGGCGGGATACTTTTAAAGGAAAATTACTAGATGTAGACCCTATTTTAGGGAGAGCACAGTTGTGCTTTAACCTAGGAAAATAAAAGAATGAAGAGCATCCTGCACCCTTTTAAAAATAACCACGTGCTTTTAGAGAAGACCCCAGCATTCACCCACTCACACATGAGGCTATCACAGTGACGACTAATTAAAAAACAAGGAACAAACAAAACAAAACAAAACAGCACCAGCCCCAAGGGCTGGTTACTTTCCCGAACGCATCCGCTATGTCTGGCTCACACGGCAGCTCGGTTCCTATTCTAATGAGGGAGTCACCTGGAGTCTCTTCTCCTTCAAGTCCCACTCTGTTTCTTTTGAGGCTATAGTCACGGGTGCTGTTTGGTGCTAACGTGTAGGGTTTGACTGACATCCGGAATGAGCTGTAACGTGAGAGTTTATTTTAACAAAGATGGGATTGAGAAGGGGCTGGTCCCTTGCTTCGCTTCCTGGTGTCAAAGAAAATTTGCTCTGTGTTGATACTCGCCTTTGTTTCCTTCATTGGGGAATTAAACTCTATGATAAGCAGACATTACAACTTGTTCCAGGAACTGAGTGGCTGTGGCTTTGATGGATGCCCCTGGCTTGCTCTAGGCTGCCATTCAGTTATTGCCGCCACCAGGCACAGTAGAAACCCACCTGCCTTCAGTTCTCTTTCTGGACAATGTACCCTCTTCAGAATGCTCCTGCTAACCCTTGAGCTGATTTTAATAACTCTCTGGCCATGTCCCCAGGCCAGATATCTTGGCCCTAAATCCTCCATCTTGTAAAGCCCAGTTGCTTAGGTAACACTTTGCTCCCTCCGAAGTAATCGTCTGTGATCAGGGCAAGCACCCTTCCTCCAGGTGGCTCGAAGACAGAATCACGTAATTTACGTCGAGCCCGTACTCAAGAGAGCCTCCTTTCTCGGGGGAAAGGGAAAATGGAACATGCTTTTAAACCTGTTTAAATAAAACAAACAATCAGAGGCAGCTAGATCTACATTCTCAAATAGTAAGTCACACATGTGTCCAAATTTCCTTTTATTTGAAATTAACGTATTCAGCCCTCTCGTCACCATTTGGAACGGTGCAGGCACAAAGGAATTCTTTCCTTGTCCGGTCTCGGAGGAAAATACATTCCCCAGCTGCTGAGTGAATGTACAGAAGTCGTCCCTTCAGCTGGTTTACAAAAGTCTGCACTCTGCCCTGTAGGTCACACAAACTGCACCTCTGAAAGAAACTTTTATGAACAAGCTGCTATTTCCTGTGATAACAGACAGGCTTGTGCCGGGGTGCGGAGGAAGTAACTCAAAATCTGTAGTAAATTTCAGCCTCATTTGTTGTAACAGGATACGTAGGAGATTTGCAATTTTTAATCTTTTTAAATTCTGTAACAGGAATTGAGGAAGTCTTACTCTGTCTCATTGGAGCTGGGAACTAGTACTTTGGGGATAAGCAGAAAACACAAAGTGATTCCACGCTGACCCGCTGATTCCATCACACAATCATGCGTGGTACTCATTTGTCCTGGCACCAGGAGGTCGCATTTGAGCTACTTCAACCCAATAGAAATACATAAAGCATGATTTGGCCATAAGCATGCAACAGCTGTGTCTGCGTTTAAGTGTTCTAGCTCAGATCGTCAGTTTAAAGATGTATCAAAATTCCAAAATAAATTGGTAAGACTGGTATTTATACATGCCTGTGCCTTGAGACATGCACTCCAGGTGCTCTATTCAGTAATTTCATGATTTTATAACTGATAGAACTGACATCAAGCTTATTTTAAAGCAGAGGGACTTCTAAATCCATGTTGGACCCATGCCAGGCATGTCAACATCTCATGGCTTTTGGAGGCATTCAGATGGCTTTCTTGTTCAGTGAGTATCCTGGGAACTTCTTGCAGTTACTTCCAGTTTAAGGATAGCTCGGACAGTTTTAGTTAAAACATAGGAAGACCTCATGAGAGGAAAGAGCTCTCATGAGGCCCAAAATGTAGGTCCTCTGTCTTCCTTTTAATTTCTCCTTAAAATGCAAACTTCTGGGAGGAAGGACACTGTGATCTGGGCTCCTGTGCATGTCTGTGGAAGAAGGGGGTGCATCTTTACTTGCTGAGACTTTCAGGAAAACTTCTCTAGGTTCCATCTTTCACTCCATTTGTCTTTGCATGTCTTCTTTGAAAACTATTGATCTACGTTCTTATTCAAGTCAGAACTTCCTTTCTGTGCATTGCACAGGCCTCCTGTCCATTCGCATGTGTGCACGCATGTGCTCTGTGTCACTGTGTTTATAAATGCTCTTGAAATAGCACCATAGAGGAAGGCATCTCTGTCTCTGATGGACAGCTCCACACGTGTTCCTCGCTGCCTTGTCAGATTTGTGTTGTGGAAAGAGTTATGACCGTGTTGAGTCAGGCTTAAATGTCACTTCCCTATAGCTTTGGGACTTTGCTGTTGCCCTTCTTCAAACACTTATCAAAGAGAACATTTTTATCATATTGTGCATTTTGGAAAAAAAAAAAAACTACTTCTTGAATTTAAAAGGTTTGTTCAAATCCAGGGACAGTTTTCTGAGCCTGAATCACTTGATCTCTACAAAATTTTACACTCTTGGTCATTCCCTTCCTCCCCAAGCTTTCTCTTGACTGTAGTTACTTCTAGGTCTGCACGCAGTCTCTCTTGACCCTGAGAACCGACCCTCCTTTTCCTAAGCAAGTAAGTATTCTGCCTTCAGGGCCCACATCCATGCTGAAGCCATGGGCATGGATTTGACATTCTCAAAGGAGTAACCAAGAAGACAACCATTTGTCTGATGGAGACTGGCATGTCGGAATCGGCTGGCTTTCTCCTGGGTGAAGATGAATGTTCCCAAATGTCTCCCAGATACACAACAGGACCCTCTAGTTTGACACAGATTAACCTGAAAGCATGCCTACCTTGATTTCAACTCTAACATGTGAAGAACTTGGAATTTGTATCTCCAGTCCTTAAAAGAAAAAGCCAAAAAAAAAAAAACCCTGAAAATCAATCACCTGGATTAAAGAATTGAGGTTGCAGGGCACATTGCTACCCCAAAGTCCATAGACATGACTAGAGAGGGTCATAGCCAAGGTCAGTTCAGTTGGAGAAGAAGCCACTAGCGCTATAGCTAGGAAGACATTTCATGATTCATTTTGAGGAATGAGAGTTAAAAACTAGAGAACTCCTGGGGACCCAGTCTTGGGATGGTCCCCACATTATGGTGACTTTTACTTCCAGGAACCTAACTTGGTTCCCACAATAGATCAGAGAAAAATCATCATGTGCTTTTGCAGAAGGAAGAAACATAACATAATGCTTTTGAAATAAGTCTTGAGTGTTCTCTATAACCCAGCTTATCCATCCGCAGAACAGTCTCCTAGATACTTGCCTCACAGAGTCAGCAGGTAATTACCCAACTTCAATCCTCAAGACCCTTTTGTCTCACCTAAGGGAAAGGGAACAGGCTAAGGAATGCTTGCAAAGGCCACACACAGGAAAGCAAGCCCATTAAAAGATAGATTTAGTCTTAAGGTTGTAGAATGCTTCCCAGCTTCAATACCTTGACATGGTGTCAACAGAATTCTTGTATACTAACAGTGAGTCACACCCGGAAGAGCTGCAAGACAGACTCTACTTAAGAGGAAGTTCTTAGGGAAAACCAAAGACAGCAGGGGAGGAAAAAAACCAGAAAATACAAAACAAAACAGAGCAAGGACACCAGAGGGAATGGAAGGTCTGAACGCAGCTCAGTTCCTGGCCAGGCTGGCATAAAACGTCACGCTAAAACCTGTCTACTTTGGCTCCTATTCTCAGATACATCGCGTCTGCCTTTCAGTAAAAATTGCAGGGCGTGCTAAGAGGCAAGAAAAACAGTCTAAAGAGGCCAAACACACACCAGAATTAGACTCGGACAGGACGGAGATTTTGGAGCTAAAAGCACTGCGATCGACTTGTTGGGGGCAAATGTTAATGGGAAAAAGTATACAGCATGAAAGGTCAGATGCGTAACGTAGGGACAGTGACAGAAATACCAAGACGGAATCAAAAGGAAACCAGGGACGCTGTGACAGATATGAAGACCGCCTTTGAAGCAGGACTTCTTCCACGGTTTTCCACTTCAAAACCAAACATATCTGGCCCATCTCTTGTCCTCTCACCCTCCACACTTTATGAGTTCCTTTCTTTAGACACAGCTGTGGAGAGGCGCAGCACATGCGCTAGACTCGGTGCGTGCCTGAGCTCGAAGCCCAGCCATGGCACTTGCCAGATGTGTGGTTTTAGGCAAGTTACTTAATGCTTCTGTGCTTTAACGTCTCCACCTGTAAGATGAGGTCAGTCATAATGACTGTAGACCAGGTAGGACTTGGAGAGTGAAAAGGTTAATGAATATAAAGCACATAGAATATTACTTGACAACAAGAACAGCTACATAAGATGCGGGGTTCATTGCAACGTGAAAACATGGGACTATTTGTTTTCAAAAATTAAGACTTTCAAGATGTCAAAGCAAAGCATTAAATAAAGTGTAGGCCCCTTCTGAGTGCAGGGCCTTGTGTAACTGCCCAGGATGCCCAGCAAAGAAGCCAGCCCCACCTGCCACGGAAGCAAGCACTTCGGCGGTACTGGGCCTAGTAGTGGCGGCAGCTGCAGGATTTTCCCTCCTACATCTGGTAGTTATGTTAGCACTACCACGGTGCTGGTAGCAGTCTTAGTAGTAAAATCTAATCACACTCCAAAGACAAAAATCTGAAAATATTCCTAGCATCGTGTCTCTCCCTCTGCCCTTTCATTCAATGGGTGAATAACTGTTGATTGTTGATTGTTTTTAACTGGCTAAACATCTCCCAACATTTCGTTCTCTCCTAAAGCCTGTCTTCCTTGGCTCCTATTCCCAGACACATCTAAGCTGTGCTATGGCGGCTCTAACCCGGATAGGGTAACCGGCTTCTCATTGGCTGAGGTTCCTCCAGACCAGCCCTTTCCTTTCATCCTTGCTGCTCTCTTACTGTGAATCATTACAGACTGCTGTCTTAAGATCTCATGCCCTAGATGAGAGCAGTTCCGGATGCTCCCCATGGCTAGAAACACCTTTCAGGATCTCACTCCTCTCTCCACCTACCTTGTAATCCATCCTCATCTCTCCCTAGTCACTCCGCTCAAAAATTCTCTTCCTAAATGATACCAAGTTGCTTATAGTTCTCGACAATTATCTACTAAGAGCTTTTGCCTCTTTTTCACATGCACATTTCTCCCTCCCCGCTGAATTGTTCACCCATTTTCCCATGCCCTGTATGAACTCCGTCTCATGTCACTTTTTTCGGGGACTCTTACCCATGCTTCTCCTGGCAGAGGAAAGCATTTCCTCCTCTTTGCTTGGATATCTCCTGTTCTTACCTCTACGTCTCTAACTGCACTGCAGTGGTGAGGTGATTTCAGATGGCCTCCCTCACCACTCACGTGTGCCCCAGACGGTACCCCCAGTCATGTACACCTCCATGATTAGAGCATGCTCTTATCTTTTTGTATGCAAAGAGCATAGCAGGTACTTAAAAAATGCTTGAAGACTGCAGCCTGAATACATGAAGGGATGAATGGCCAGCGGAATTAAGAGAATGCATAACTCATTTTCAAACTGAGAAATCAAAAATGTAGGAGGACTTAAAAGTCATTAAGGAGACAAAATCTTTGCATAGAAAAGACATTAAAAGAAGACATAATCTGTGAGTTCAATTTCTCCTCGGTTTTGTTTTATTTTCTTCTCTCAAGTAAAGTTAGGTGATTTTTAAGATAGAAGTAACATTTTTTTTATTGAGTTACAGTCATTTTACAATGTTGGGTCAAATTCCAGTGCAGAGCACAATTTTTCAGTTACACATGAACATACACATAGTCATTGTCACATTTTTATTTTTGCTGTGAGCTACCACAAGGTCTTGTATATATTTCTCTGTGCCATAAAGCTAGGTGATTTTTAAGATAGAAGTAACTTATTTTTAGCTTTTTATTTTGAAATAATCTTGGATTTTCAGAAGAATTACAAAGATAGTACAGACAGTTCCCTGTATCTTTCAGCTTCCTTCAATATTAATATCTTACATGATACTGGTATAAATAGAAAACACAAATTAATTAAACTTTATTTAATACTAATAACTGAACTGTGGATTTTCTATATTTTCTCCCAGTTTTTCCAGCCAATACTGGTTTTTGGTTCCAGCATTAACCCAGAACTGCATGTTGCATTTTGTCCTGTGTGTCTTAGTCTCTTCTAATCCATACATTTTACAATACGGGCAGTTGTTAAGAGCACTGGCTGGTTATTCTGGAGAATGTTTCTCCGTTTGTGTCTATCTCGTTATCATGGGCTGAACTGTGTCCCCTCAAATTCATATGCTGAAGTTCTCTCACTACTCAGAATGTGACTATATTTGGAGACAGGGCCTTAGAAGAGGTGACTAAGATAAAATGGAGTCATTAGAGTGGTCCCTATGGCAGGCATCCTTATAAGAAGAGGAGCTTAAGACACAGACGGACAGAGAAGGATGACCACCCTTGGACACAGCGAGAAGCTGGGCCATCTACACAGTGAGGAGAGAGATCTCAAGAGAAACCAACCCTGCCAACACCTTGATCTTGGATTTCCAGCCTTCAGAACTGTGAGAAAATAAATGTCTGTTGTTGAAGTGATTTAATCTATGTCTTTATCATAGCAGTCGTACCAAGTTAAGGCACTGCTGTCTCATGATCAGCACGATCGTGTGGGTCTGGGGAGAGGCTATCCCAGAGGCCATGTGCCTTTCTCCTTGCATCCTGCTAACCCAGATCACTTGGTTACGGTGGAGCCTTCCAGATGTTTCCACTAAAATGATACTATTTTTTTTCCTTTACATACTCACAGATTATGGAAGCCAGTCACTAGGTTCAACCTACAACCAAGAGGAGAAGAATCAAACTCCTCCACAAGAAGGAGAGTGTCAGATAATTTGTGGACATTTGTTGAAGCCACAGTAATTACTAAATATATTGGAGGAGATAATTTGAGAACATGCAGGTGTCCCTTCCTCCTTAAAACTTATCCCACTGATTTCGGCCTTCATCGGTGAGTCTGGTCTGCAGCGGTCATTACCGCAATGTACCCATTGATGGTGAATTTTCACTTCCCTCACTCCTTCTCTATTCATCAGGATTTTTCTGTAAAGGATACTTTTCTCTTCTCCCGCATTTATCTATTATTTTAGTCATTTGTGGTGTGGATTCCTGGATGCTACTTCCATCCTTGAAGCTATAATGCAATACAATGGTTCCACTCGATCCAGCTTTGGGTGTTGGGACAAGTTTTAGGTTAACTCTTGAGTCCCTCAGACGTGGCAACTTTTTCTTTTTCTTTCTTTTTTTTTTTTTTTTTTGAGCACATATTTACTCCAGGCTCAGCCTGTATTCTTCTTGCCTCAGCCCTAGAATCAGCCATTTTTTTTCAAGGAGTCTTGATTTTTTTTTTTTAATTGGAAAGTGATACTTAGAAGACAGCCTGGGTGCTTGTGAGCCTGTCGCTTCCAGGCTGTCAGTGACTCCACACTTCCTCGCTGCACACTGCATGTCTGTAATCATTTCAGCATCTGTCCCTCTGTACGCATGTGTACACACACCTACACAGAGATCCATACTGATGTCTTTAAGCCAGCACCTACAAGTACCTTTTAAAGTGGAAGTATTTCAGTTTCCCCTTGGCCTCTCTCCTCTCACAGCTTTTGGAGTAAAACAAGACATGCACTCACCTAGCTAATGAGTCTAGAACAGCAAGTTAAATAACACTTTCATTTACCCAAGAATGTGTCTGAACACCGGCCAATGCGATTTGAATACTAAGTGCATCAAGTTTAGATCAATTTGAAGTTCTTTGACTCCCTCACGTAATTTGATCAATGCTAGCTTTCCTCTGGTTTGGAGTAGTCACTGCTCTGGTAGCACCTGTAATAACACATTCACTGTGGATGTTTTCCCACATTTAATCGGGGGATTCCCCTTTTCGTCTTTCCTTCCCATAACTGTGTTTTGCAAATGCTAAAAATACATACAAATGTATCCAAATAAATACTGTTTTAGGGGAAATCAGTTGGGTAGGTTGGTCTTCAGTGTCTGATTCCTTTGAAATCTATTAATAGGTTGGTAATTGTTTTGTATTGTAAGATCCAAGGATTTTAATGCATGATTTGCTTTTTGTGTAATTACTCTGAGAAGAGAGAAAGTTTTTTTGTGGTTACAATGGTTGTGGGATGAAAGCAGAAGTGAAAGCAGAGGCAGGAGGGAGGCTGTGCTCTGTGCATCTTCAGAGGGCTGGAGTCTGGAGCAGGACAAAGATGCAGGGGAAGGAGGTGGCGAAGGGGAGGTAACCTAGACTCTGCCGTTCACGTTAACTGTCTGTGTGCTGGTGCCACACCTCCCAGAGCTCTGACTGCTCACCTCTAAAACGGAGGGTTAGGCTGCACGAATCCCTCCGGCACCTGAACGCTGCCTTCCAGGGGTCCTGTGGATTAGGAAGACAGGGAGCTGAGTTCCGCCCACATCAGGCTCCCGGCCAAGCTCACCCCACTCTGCCCTCACAGGGACAATTTGACTTTCCCCCCTTTCATTACAAAGGATGGATTTTACCCGTTTCCCTCCAGTGTTGGGGAAAAAACAAACAAACACTGGATGCAATGAGTGTCCACTGAGTTCTTGATTCTGCTTTATTCTGTCTCCTTTTGACATTGTCATAACCCACTTGTGGGCCTTTCCCACCCAACGCCTCCTCTGTGGGAGTAAATATTTGTCAAATGCCACCTCTCCCTCCTTCCGCCCCTAGGACAGAAGTGCTCTCTGCTTGCGGGTTCCCTTTGTACGTGGCATTCTTGTCCAATCGTTCTGCAACATCTGACATTTCTCCCTCTCCCCACTCCCTCTTTCGCTCTTTTATAAAGGATTGAGTTGTGTTTTATCCTCTAATCCTTTCAAAATGCTGTGTACCTTTCTAAATGATGGCAACCCCCTGACAAGGCGAGGGAGATGTGGGAACCACATCAGAGGGTCTGCTAAATCTGTTGTGACAACAGGGAAAGGATGTGAGGACTTGCTTCATTTAGGTCTGAAAGCACCTTTGTTATGTTTCTGAGCAAAGGAAAAGAGAGCAAGGTCTGGCAGTGTGCAGTGTCCCTCTACCTGCCAGTCACATTGGCACTGAAGAAAAAATAAAAGATTAAGGAAAAACGGGAGCAAAATCTAAATGGAAAGGCATAAATAAGAGAAGGATTTGCATAGTTGTAAATATCACAACTGCCCTCAATCATACATGGAGATAGATGATTACAGCTAGAAAGGAGGACTAATTTGTGCCTGGAGGACCTTAGCGAGGTCACCCAAATTGGATTCCTGGCTTCCATCTTGGTTGGAGAGTTTTTCGAATACTCAACAATGCACTTTAAAGAAAAGATATATTCAAGGATTTCTTTTTTTTTTCCTTGCTTGCTAGTAAGGTGCTCATTTGCATCTGGTTGTCAAGAGTTATGACATTTAACGTTATTAATGTCACTTCCATTATGCCAGTGAACGTCAGCTGCCTTCACCTTCAAAATGTAAATGTTTCTGACTACATGACCATAACTAGAAACCCCCAGGAAGGAAAAAGAAACACCGGTCTCCGTACTGTGGGAAGGCTGACGTGCACGCACCCATGTCACTCACTGCCACGGATCTGGAAATATATTCACTTAGTGTCAGAAGTATGGCACACATGTGCATGCGTGCACATGAACACACACATACACACAGAGTTGTTTCCATTCTAGAAATCCAATGCAATTCAACGAACACTTGGAGCCAACTCTTTTAGGATAAATTTAGGAGTTTGAGATTTGCAAATGTTAACCACTATATATAAAAATAGATAAAAAGAAAATTTCTTCTGTACAACACAGGGAACTATATTTAATATCCTGTAATAACCTTTCATGAAAAAGAATATGAAGATGAATATATACACGTATATGCACAACTGGGACATTAGTCTGTGCACCAGAAATTGACACATTGTAACTGACTATACTTCAATTAAAAGAAAAGAAGGAATTATGTCAGGATTGTAAAAAGATAGATAGTACTTTGATAAATAAATAGCTGGGTCAAAGAGACCAGTTGCTTGAAGAGAAGAAGGGCAAATGCTGGGGGCAGCAGCACCTAGAATTTTCTAGAGTTTAACGCAGTGGGGATTATCGACTTATTGCATACTGTGATGACGTCTATATGATGTATTAAGAGAAAGGTACCTATTGACATAAAATAATTTTGTGATATAATCAAATTTTTAACACATGGTAGTTTCTTTGATTTTAACATGGGCAGTAGAAGTGATAACTTTTAATAAAATTATATTTCATATTTGAATAATCTTAGTTTTTGGACAAGCCCACAAAGAAC
This sequence comes from Camelus ferus, assembly GCF_009834535.1. Taxonomy (NCBI): domain Eukaryota; kingdom Metazoa; phylum Chordata; class Mammalia; order Artiodactyla; family Camelidae; genus Camelus; species Camelus ferus. The sequence continues at coordinate 3,070,826 of NC_045698.1, read as the reverse complement.
ATTTGATTAAAACTGAATCTTTTAAAACTGTATATTCATTAGACCTAAATTCAATTCTGAATTGAAAATAGCCTTTATGTGTAATTTTTTTAATTATAAAAATTTTAGAAATTACAGAAAAGGCAGAAAACTAATGCAATAATCACCTAGATTTAACAATTAACATTTTACCACATTTTAAAATGTTTATCATTTTATTTTTCTCTACCTGTATCTCTATCTCAGTTTATGTCTTTATCTAGATAGATAAATAGAATGGTAGACTAATAGATAATGTTTTGCAAAATCACACATAACCACATACCTGCCAAATTTCCCACTGTCACACCAAATAAAATCAAACCTGATTCTCTAATATCAGTTTAGCCCAGATCACATGTGAATCTTCTCTGTTTTTTCCAGATGTTTTAGAACTGGTTTTACCCAGCTCAGATTCAAAGCCTGCGCATTCATTACATCGCTGTCCCTCTTTTGTCTTTTAAGCTCAGAAGAGCACCTTCCTCTCTACAGTCTTTTTTGACTTTTTAGAAAGAAGAGGCAGTGATATTTTGAGGCCCCATATTCTGGGTTTGTCTGTCTGTTTTCTCCCAGTATCACTTACCTAGATGATCCTTATTTCTCTGGCTCTCACCGTCCCTGTAAACTGAAGGTTGGGTCTACATTTGTGGCCACTATTTTTAGCAAGAACACCTCATGTGTCATGTTACACACTTGACATTTCAGCACATCAGGAGGTGCCTCCTGTCAGGTTGCTGTGTTATTAGTGATGCTAAATTTAATCACTTGGTTAAGGTGGTGGCAACCGTTCATCTGAGCTATTTAGCATCCATTGGTGATGCCTGCTTGAACCAACATTTTACTGGGGGGTTGCCAAATGATTCACTGCTTCTATATGTACAAATTGAGATTATTGTTTAAAGGATAGCTTGACCTCATCTACATCTCCAATTTTTGAGGAAGGAATTTTTGAGGAAGGAATTTAAAATTTTGAGGGAGGAAAGAACTCCTTCTGTTTAATTTCCATCCTTCAAAGTGCAGTGTTGGTATAATAGTCACCTGTAATTGTGGACAATGTGTTTTTTCCCCTATTCATATACTTGAAAGGTTAATAGATTTTCATTTGTTCCACACATTATACTCAATTACTGTTATCATTTTTGCCAACACCTGAAGTTTCTCCAGCTGAACCACTGTGATTCCCTTAGTCAAGCCCTGTGCCCTTTTGATACGACCCCATCCATCTTTGAATGCATTGAACTTACCTTGCTGCACATTGACATTAGCCCTTGTCTAAGGAACACTGTTTCTTCCTAGTGGTGAATGGAATTCAAACTCAGCTTCTTGGCACCAGAGGTGTTTATTGCTACAGGTGGCAATGCTTCTAGGCTGCTTCAGGAGACAAAGCTAAGCAAATATACATTTTTCAAAGTAAATCATGAAATCATACTTCCAAAAATGTTGACATTAGAGGTATTTTTGTTAACTTTTCTGATTTTCCATTTTTATCTATTTTCTTTTATATTGAAAGTCTTGGTTCATGATATCATTAACATATTTAGTTATTTGTCACTTACAAGCTGCAGAAAATAGTGACAAAATTACAATATCATCATTAAATTAGAACTACTGAGTGAAGTTTAGTATTTGTTTGCAATATCTTTGTTTCTTAAATTATATTCTATTGAAGATATATGTTAGAATATGAATGACATGTTAGAAATAATTTGAATTACTTCTTATCTTATGGTTGTTAGTCATCTACCATATAATTAGTTCATTTATTTTTGCTAAAGACTAAAGTTTCTTTTTTATTTAACTTCATCTGTTAATGTGTGAAGTATTGACATGATTAAAATGTCAGAACTGTATTAAAAGTCATACTTACAGAGGTTAGATATCCATTCTTATTTACCCAACTCTGTAATTATTTCTTGTTTTAGGTTTGTCTTCCACAGTTTCTTTCCTCAAAAACAAACAAATATGTGCATTATTTTTTCACCTTCTTTCTTTCCTAAAATGTAGCATAATAAATACACCACTTTGTAATTTTTTTCTGACCTAAAATATGTATGGAACATCACTCAATCATAGTGCTTTTCTTCTTATTTTTTTTTAAACCAGCATCATATTCCTCTGGGTGCATGCATGTTTTTTCTTGACAAATCATTCCTTATTCATGCACCATTCTTCTCTTATTTTCGTATTTGCTGTCAAGCATCTGTGAGAAGCTTAATTCTCTTTCTTCATAGTTAACTTAGATTTTATATTCAGAGTTTCATATATTTTTCTGCATAGTTTAAAAAGTTTACCAGTTTTATTACAGTATCTTTCTGGATAAAGTTTTTGAGGTCTTTGATAGGCACTTTAATATGTATATTCAAGTTTTCTTTGATTCTAAGAAAGTGTGATATGTGTTACAGTTTTAAATATTAATTTTGTTCCAATGACTTGCTTTTCTCTTGGAGGAAGGCAGCAATTCCTCCTATTATACCTCTGTTAGATCCTCTTTGCATATCTTCCACACATATTTCTGATTCTTTAGATAACATTCTTAATTTGCTTAATTTTTGTAGCTCTTTATTTATGTTCTCTATTTCTAATACTGCATCTCTAGTTATGTATGTACTATCACAGGAAATTTGTAAGTTAGTCTTAATTTATAATACGCACTTTCCTTTTTCTCAAACTTCTTTCTGAGACAAATTAGTTTCTACTTTGTATTTTCCCTTCCTTTTGTTCAATACTATCAGGAAATTTTAAACTTCTGTTACGTCTTCCTTTGTATAAATAATCACAGTATTCAAATTTTAGATGATATGTTACTACTGAGTTTTCTTCTGCACCATGGCTGTTTTTAGTGTGTGTGTGTGTGTGTGTAAACACTCACATTCTGAAAAATATTGAGTCTCAAGTCCTGTTCTGTTTTGTTTGTTTGTTTGTTTTAATTTAAGTTCTGCAGTACTCTCTTCCTTCACTGTGATATAGGGCAATTTAAAAATGAGTAGACACATTGATTTGTGTCTTCTTCTGATTCTTTGTTATTATCTATTTCAGCTGCTTTATTATTTCTCATTATCACTCAGCTAAAGAAATAAATCACAGGGTACCAAAATTGATTTTATACACTGGAAAAGAACAATTTATCAGAAGATATAAAAATCTTCAACAGAGTTTTAATTAAAAGTATAACTTTTAAATTTAAAACTGAACAGACAGGCTAGGAGAGATGAGTAGAAAAATAGATCTTAACCAACTGCTTTAATTAACTGCTATTAGCAAGAGAATAAAAATAAGAAACATATAGAAGATATTAGCAAGGTCAATAAGCTGTACCTAAAAGTACAGAGAAATTTATATTTAACAAATTAATAATGTACATCTTAGTATATTTTCAAAGTAAACTATGAATCAGACAACAGAAGAATCATTGCACTCTAAATAATTAAGTATCATATTTGTTCCCTCATCTCAAAGCCAGAAAAAAAGTTTTCATGTATTTGGAAATCACTAAACCAATTATTAAGTAACCCTGGAATTAAAGAGAAACAAAAGAGAAATTATGAAAACTTTGTAGTAAAATGACAAATAACTTTAGACATGTACGATTTTAAGGATACATTTAAGACAGAAATTGGAGATACATTTTAAACTTTAAATAACATTTTGAAAAAAAAAGAAAAAAGAAATAGAAGAACTAAGCATCTACATTAAAATCCCGAGAGAAACCAAAAGTAAACAGTAAAAGTAAACAAAAAAATAAAGTCCATGGTAACTTAAGGACCATAAACAACTTTGAGAGAATAGAATATAAAAGACTAAAATGTAAGCAATTATTTTAAAACTTTGTATAATAATAGTACTAAGTAAGGAAACAATGAAAGTAAATTAAATATTGAATTTAGAAAAGTTGTGACTAAGGTATAATATAGATGAAACAGTTTTGTCCAAAAACAGCAGCAAAACTGATGGCTTACTCCTTCTTTCAGAAATTCCCCTGAAAACTATCAACGATAAACAGAAAACAAACAACCAATAAGAACAAAAACAACAAAAACGAAAAGACAAAACAGACAAACACAGCAAACTGGGCTTGTTCATTTCATCCTCTCGAGAAATCTTGGGTTTATGACTTTCCTTCCCCCGTGGATGTGACTGAGGGAAGAGAAGGTACCACCCAGGAGAACCCAAATACTGAACTTCCACTTGAGCATTATCTTTTTCATTGTAAAATTCCAAGAGAACACTTCAATATAGTTGTGTATCATGTTCATGAACTTGATTACTAAATAAACTGCACCTGAGAGTTGGATCCATTCATCCAGTTCCTTCAGGAAGTATTTCCCCCCTCCCAGTATTGTTCTGGGCACCAGGTGTTCAGTGAGAACAGCTCATGAAAGCTTCCTTTCCCTATAAAGTTTACACTCCAGCAACAGGTCTCAGGTAATAAAAAGACAAACATTAAAAAATTCAAGTGAGTAGTGCTATCAAGAAAAGACAAGAGGTTGATGCTTGGGGATGAGTGTGTGTATGGGTGGAGGTTTCTCCTTAGGGGAGATCCTGATACAAACATGAGAAAACATGTGACTTGAGCACCCAGAGGGTGTAGAAAATGAGGCGGGAGAGCTTGGTGGGACAAGGAGACACAGGCCCTCATTGGGCAGGTATAGTGATCACCCTCAGAGACTTGAGTGCGGTGAGCTACATACACGCGGTTACTGTTCTTGGGTAACAGAAAGTCTGAAGGTGGAGGCAGAGTTGTTGGTGTCACTCCAATGACTCAGAATTTCCGGAATGTGGTCTCTGCAGTTCTTGTAATCTTCACTTCAAGGTCCCAGGGGGGCTGCTATAGATACACCCACACCATTGTAGTCGCGCAGGAAAAACAAGAAGGTGACCAAGGTGGGGTGAAACCAGTGTCAGGAAAGTTAAAGCTCATTCAAAACTCTTTAGCAGAATCCTGTATTATTAGCTGCACTCTTTCATGTGGCTGGCCGCCGCCTTATTACAAAAGAAGTTGGGAATTCGGTTTTTTTTTTTTTTTGTTATTGTTAGTTTGTTTTGGTTTTAAAAAAAAGTTTTATATATTTCTAATTCCAGCCAAAAAGTTGTCCTGATAAGAAGGCATACTGGATAATCAACACTTTTTGTCTCTGAAGTTTTTATTTCATTACACATGTGTTAGGAAGCCCTGGGATGGCTTTAAACGGTGAGCATGGCTGGGTTTACATTTTCCATGGGCACGTTGCCTGCTGCACATGGAATGAGTGGTAGGCAAGTGGGAGTGGGAGCTGGAGAAGTTACTGCAAACGTTCAGGTGAGGGAGAGGTAGCCTTGCACGTAGTGAAATGAGTGGAGATGGAGAGGAGAATGAGTAAGAACATGTTCTGGAAAAAAAAAAAAAGATGATTCGCTGGTGGAATTAAACTGAGGAGTGGGTGAGAGGAAGTCCCAAGGATGAATGGACCCCAGGATTTGGACTTGGACAGCTCATGGACCATGGTGCCTGAGATGCAGGGACTGGGGGTGGAGGGGAAACAGGGTGTGGATGTCAAGAGTGTTGTTAAAACGTCCTTCATTGGTGATGCTACTAGACATCTAGATGGGGTTACATCAGAAGCCCATGCCTCTCTGAGTCCGGAGGTCTGAAGACAGGACAGGTGAGAACATATAGCAGCAGCTGGGCCAGAAGCTGTAGCCACAGGGGTTGTCCCCATGACACAGATGGAACCAGCAAGTCCAATTCAATGTGCCCAGTTTCATAATAAGGCTCTCAGTGTAAGGGCTCTGAACTTCCCCAGTCTGCTCTGTCCACTCTTAATTTGGCAACAACTTCTGTACCGAGGAATTGTAGCTTCTTTCTGTCCTGTGGGAAGGGAGATCTTCCAAAGACCTGTGATTTACTTCACCGTCACCAACACTACTACCGCTACAACTACGAACACTAATGGTAGTAATACCTTGTACGCATGTGCCATCAGTTAAAAATCAATAATCAGAGGTGGGGGAAGGGAGATGAACAGGTGAAGCACAAAGGATTTTTAGGGCATTGAAAATACTCTGTAGAATAATCTCATGATTGACACCTGTCATTATGCATTGTTCCAAATTCATAGAACATACAACAGTCACTGAACCCTAATGTAAACTAGGGACTTTGAATTTTTCTGTAAACCTTAAACTGCTCTTTAAAAAGGACTTTTGAAAAACATCAAAATAACTATAACTCTAGGGTGAGGCAGTGATGTGGAAGGACCATCCCATGGGCATGCCGTGCTCAACAGCACCATTTGCACTTTGCTTCCTTTTACAGGACCCCATATAAAACCCCATCACCCAGAACTCCACCTTCAGACGTGGTGGGTGCTCTTCCCCTTCCTCCTACTCTTCCTCTCTCCCTCTCTGCCCTTCTCTGTGCTTCGCAAATAGTTCTGCCTAGAGCCCTCATGATGTGGGAAGAGCAGGCAGGAAGCTGTGAACATCTGTGCAAGGTGCTGCCGGCCTAGCTTGGCGTATCTGAAGAGAGGTGTCGAAGGTGCCAACACCAGGAGGCAGCCATGAGCGGGGGGAGTCAGACACCAGACAGGAGAGAAGAGCATCTTCATGGGCCAGTGACGGCGTCAGCAGAGCTGGGAGGCTGGATTCATGTGGGAGATTCATCAAATATGTAAACGCACTAAGGAGACTCGCAGCCCGCCTTCTCACCATCAGGTGAGGGAATTAAAATAGGAAGAGACCAGGATGAACCTGAGCATTCTACTGGAATTGGTGATGCTACGGATTCCAAGAAACAGAGACGTAGACGTAGATGGTGTGAATGCATTTGTGCGCGTGCAAGTGTATGCGCGTGTCCATCTGCACATTCCGCAGCTCTGTGCACTGAGATGAGCTGGGAGGAGCAAGGTGCTAACAGCAGTGGAACGGATCAAATGCCTAGACCTCAACTTCTAAACGCCATTTTCCGCTAAGAAGAACTTTCGAGAAATGGCTGGTTCTGGGTTTGGAGCAGAGGATACACAGATGAGCCTAGAATACCTTGTAGCAAAAAGCAGGGACGTGCTCAAGAAGATTATGTGCATAAAAGACCAGGGGCCACTCACCCGACTTCAGCATCAAAACACATAATGACAGCAGGATACAACGACACTGTACAATGGGAAACCATGAGCACACAGAGATGTACTTAAATAAGGCATTTAACGAAGGAGGGGGTATGTGTATGGTTTCAAACCACTTTGGACAAACCCAAACTGGGTACCAGTCTACAAAACAAATGGCCTGAAACCCCAGCAAGCGTCAGTTCATTATAATCATGGAAAGACTGACACATGCCAGTCAAACGCAGCACAGCTTTCTGAAATGGACCCACCCTTATGTTAAATATATATATATATGGAGACAATCCATGAAATATAAAAATGATTGGAGGATCAGAGGGCAGTAGCATCTTATGGTTGGTTTCCTGATTTTGATGGCTGTATATCCCACCAATAGGAGAGGGTCCCTTTTTGATAGAAAGCGCATAATTAAATAGTCACACATGATGGAACATGGGATTAGTAAGTTCTTTTCAAATGTTTCAAGAACAATTATTTGAATCATACTTCTAAATTTTCTTGAGGTTTTAAATTATATTACATTAAAAAAAATAATAATCATGGCACTGTCTTCCTAGTAATTTAAACTACTTTCTTAGATTAGCTGCCCTGTCAGAATTTTCTCGCATGTTAGACGTGATGAGGTACTATTTTTACTTGCTTGTACTCAATGGAGGAAGTGGCCCATCCATTCGATATAACCTCATCACTGACATTTTAACCATTCTCCATGTTCTCAGTAAAATACAGGGTAGGGTCAGATACCAACCTGCTGTAAAATCGAATGTTATTTCTTTGACTCTAAATCTGGTCAAGAAACACCTGCTGGGAGGGAACTGGCTATTCCCACGACAGCGGAGTAGAAGATTCCATGAGTTTCTGGAGGCGGTGAGAGAGTTCAGTTCTCTGGAGAATGTCGGGGCTGGGTTAGCACATGGTCTACTCACTGCCTGGTGGAAGGAGTCGCTGGAAATGCCAAGTTGTAATTACTGCTTACAGCCCCCCGACTGTGAGGGCATCCTCGGAGCAACTCTGTTTGTTGTTGATTCCTGAGAGAACAGCCTCCGAAGAATGGAAGCGCATAATTACCAGCCTTTAATGCAAACCCTTTTGGAGAAATTCTGTTAAACCCACACTTTAGAGGCAAATAGCATAGGGGCTTGTAATTAGATGGGCTGCTTTTAAACATGAACCAACACAGATAATGCTAGATAATTAGTAGATAATTTTCTATGTATTCCTGGCACTGAGTGCTAAAAGCGAAATTAAGTCAGGCAAAGCACTCTGAGAATCGCCTGTGGCCAGCCAGTTGTTAGTGTTAATTGGGAAGAGAGAGGCGAGATCCTGCTGCTGGAATCTGAATGACTCTCATTGTCCAGTGAGCCGCGTGGTCCGGCAGTGGCAGGAAGCACAGACAGTTTGGTAACTGGACGGTGGTTTGTGATGGGAGCTATTTATTGGGAACAGTTCTTAGCTTTCATCACTGGTTTGAATGATATTTGAATTGTGGGAGGGAAGATGTTCAGTAAGCTTTTTAACAATCAGGCGTGTGTTTAGAATTTCCAATAGCACACTTCAATTGGGAAACTGCTAATTGGTATATGTGTGTGCGTGTTTGGGGAATCAATTTGACGGGGGTGGCACCCAAATATGCCGGGTTTCGAGAGTTTCTTGCATGTCTCTTTTCAGGAATTAACGTGCTACTTCAAGATTTCCCCAAAAGTGTCAAGAATGAGACCACTTAATTACACATCTGTAATTTAAAAAAGATGTGTTAAGACAGAAGTGGGTCAAATGTAGGAAAAGTGGGAAAAAAAACTCATAAGAGAAAAATCAAAGGGAAGCAACTCAGGATCTTCATTAGTCCTGATTTCTTTAGAAGAGCTTTACCATTTCCTTAGCAACACATGGCTAATGATAAACTTCTCAGGTTCTCTGGCCAGGCTCTGTGGATCCGAGCCCCTCACACCCATAATTTATGCATCTTTTGCGAACAGTGCCTTTACTTGGTTGGGAGCTAGGAACCGTGGCTCTGAGGCCAGTTTTAGCACATCTTCTTTGCATGAGTAAGGGTCTATAACTTTTTCCCCTTACTTCTCAACTTCCTCATCCATAAAAATGGAATAATATTGACATATACATACGACATTATTTGAAGGATCAAGAAAGAAAATAACTTCAGTGTTAAAATTCCAGAATGCCATTGTGCAAATGTTGATGTTACTTTTATTGCCATCAGGGTTCACAGAAGCCTTGCAATGAAGCACAGGAGAGGAATCTGTCCAGCTAGAAGTTGTTAAAATGAAAGCTTACAGTGAAATGCGTGATCAGTTCCAAAAAAGGACACCTTTTCTCATTCTGCCCCCTGAAATCAGCCTGCCACCTCTTCGTCTTGTCCCGCTTCCCACTGTCCTTCCTTCATCTTCCACATCCTTCGGATTGGAAAGCCCCGTGCACTCTTTCTGGGCAGTATTTCCTGCATTTTCTTTCTCAAACCTCCTTAGTCTCTGTTCTCATCTCCTCCCCTTTGAAGGCTACAAGAATTTCCTGTCTAATCGGCCTGTTGTCACTGCACCCTTTCAAGTGGTTCTCCAACTAGTTTAGTTCCAAAATTCTACATAATCCTTCTACTAAACTTGAAATAAATAGGTCTATCATTTTGTGCTAAATTTTGATATGGACTTGTATTTCATTCCAACACAAACAACATAGGCATGAAACAAAGATTTTTTTTTTAATTATGAGCAATTTCAGAAGGGAAGCACACCTCTGCTTGATTTGCCTTCTCATGTTTCTTTGCATTGCACATGGTGGGGGGTCTCTGTATCTGATTCGGGCACCTGCTTCCTGGGCTGCCTTTGGGGCAGGAGCAGTCCTCTCAGTGCATTTACGCTGAGAGCCGTCTCTCTGGAGGGCAGGTGGAACTGTCTCTGGCCTCATTTTCACGCCTTCACTCCGTTCAGCTTCCCCAGGCAGAGGCAGCCTGTGAGGTCTGCTTTCCTGGGGCTGTGACCCCAGTGAGTTCTGCCGGAGCAGGTGGCTTTCCAGCAGAATCTATACCGTGTGTGCATCTCCACCTGAGCTTGATGCCTCTGGACATGGAGGCAGAACATCTCCTCTGTAATGGCCCTGGGGATGGGTGAAGTCCCTGGAGTACAAGGTGGCCTCATTCACCCACCAGGGCTCTGGCAGGAGCTGGTGAGCCAGTTATCATGGTTTATTTGAAGTGGAATTACCCTTCGTGTTTCCAAGTATTCTTATCCCAGCTAAGTTGTGAGATAAATGAGTTTCTAAACCATTGTTATTCGCCAAATCAAAATGAAACAAAATACTTCTGGCAGGGATAAAAGATGAAATTAAACTGTGGGCTTTGTCATAACAATGCTGGATCTGCTGAGATTCCTTGTGCCCAGAAAAGAACAACTTTCTTCTGCATTTAATTCCAACCCAGACATTAGGCATGAAGCTCTCTCGCTAGGAGGAAGTCAGCTTGGCACCAGCTTAATAAGACCTCCACATACTCATGGCTGTGCAGTTTGTTTTAAAGTTACAAAGTGACAAAGCTTTATACATTTGCTTTTAAGGATATATTTGAATGATAAATCACCAGAAATTAGAAGCTTGAGCTGCTACAGCAAAATACCACGGAGCAGACATTCATTTCACACAGTTCCGAAAGCCGAGGAGTCCAAGATCAAGATTTGGGCTGATTCCGGTGTCTGGTAAGCACAAGGTTCCTGGCCCCTGGCTGTGAGCTTGCATGGCTGGGAGAGAGAGAGGGCTCTGGTCCCGCTTCCTCTTGCCATCAGCACACTAATCCCATGCAGGGGCCCCACCCCCATGGCCTCACCTCCCAAAGGCCCCACCTCCGGAGATCGTCATGGGGGGATTAGGCTTCAACATAGGAATTTTGGGAAGAGAAGACAGTCAGATCCATAGCAGGCCTGCGGGAGGGTCACAGGGATATTGCCCTGCAGGGTGGGTGGTTCAAGCTCTGAGAGACTCTTAGAAAGTCAGACAGGGGAGGTGTGACCTTAGAGCTCCCATGGGAAGGCGGGTTCTCAGCAGCTGCAAATCCACTGAATGCACCTCCCCCACCTGGGGGCTTTGAGGGGACTGTACCTGGACTGGGATTGCCCAGAGTGATCGCAGGTGATCTCAGCTGAGAGGCCCTGTCCGTGCATCTCCCTTCAGACCTAAAGCCGGGTAATTGATTCTGGTGACCTCCAGGAATTACTGATGAGGTCAATGGGCAAACAACAAGGTCCTACTATAGAGCACAGGGAACTGTATTCACTATCTTGTAGTCACCTATAATGGAAAAGAGTATGAAAAGGAATATATGTACATGTACGTATGACTGGAGCATTATGCTGTACACCAGGAATTGACACAACATTGTAAACTGACTGTATTTCAATCAAAAAAAAAAAAAAAAGTTCCTGCAATGAGACCAGGCTGGTCCTCTCTGCTTCTGAATCCTGTTTCATAAAGAGGTTACAAAGCAAGTCACCCAAAAGAAAGTTCTTTGTTTTGATGGTTCTGGAAGGACAGGTGGGAACTTCACTTCTTTCTCCCTTTCTTCCCTCCTAATGTCTTACATCAGTTTCTTTTTCCTATTTTCAGAAGCAACTCACCTCCTTTTTGGAGGTGCCTCTTGAACAAGCACTTTGACCTATGGCCTCCGCCCTCTGGTCCACATGGACACAGCGTCACATGTGCATCGAGCTCTGTGCCTTCATGCGCCTTGCCCGCCATCTGGAGTGGAGGCTGGAAGCATCCTTTGCTCCCATCCCTCCTGGACCTGCGGCTCGGAGCCTGCAGTCCCAGCAGCCCACGGCTCCCACAGGCTCCCTGCTGCCCAGGGAGAGGCTGCAGCTACAGGGCCTGCTGCTGAGCAGAGAGGGAGACTGACCTGAGCTTCAAGCTTGGCCCCAGTGGTGAGGGCAGCTGTGTCTGGGTGGTGGTGTGCCCCCAGGCCCCAGCAGGAAGCAAGGATTTTAATAAAGCTATTCTTTTTCCAGCAATCTTTTTGATGCAAGCTATACTCATGAGTAAAAGTTTGACATGGAAATTGATCCATGAAAACATAAGAATTTCTGAGGAACTCTTATAAATTGAAATGCATTAAAATGAAAAAGTCACTTAGGGGCCACTTCCCCTGGCTTCCTCCCTGAAAAGTGACCCAGGTAGAGTCTGTCTTCATGCTCCCAGTCATTCAGTCCTGGGGGCTGGAGCTCCTCCCAACCAGGCCTCTACCCAGGGACAGGAGCATGGTTTTAAAATCTCTGAGAGTGAATCCTAACACTTCTCATCACAAGGAAAATTTTCTTTTTCTTCCGGTAGCTATTTGAGATGATGGATGGTAACTAAGTTTACTGTGATGATCATGTCACGATGTATGTAAGTCAAACCATTCTGCTGCACACCTTAAACTTTATACAGTGCTGGAGGTCGGTGATAGCGCAATAAAACCAGAGTGAAAAAGAGTAAAAAAGTTAAGTTGTTAGCTATCTGATTCCACTGAACTCAGAGGTGTTCTTGTGACTTGCAGTGGCCAATCAGATGTGAGCCAAGTGGCCTGAGTCACTTCCAGGCGGGAGCACTCAGATCCACACAGGATCCCACAGGCTCCCTCTGCTCTCCCCCAGGGGACAGGCAAGGCTCCCTGGGCAGCTGCTGTCAGTCTGCAACCTGGAAGGTGAACAGCGCAACAGAGAAGAGCCCCAGGCTGGTGAAGGCATCTGTGAAGAATCGACCTGGATGGTGTCTGCCACTGAGACTCTGCTGTGGTGGTGCTTTGGGGATTGTTGTCACCACAGCATGCTTCTACCAGTCCTGACTGATACAATGTTCAACTTTCTCCCACACAACAGGACCCTCTCCTCAGACTAAAACATCAAAATATAACTCTCTTACCAGCTTAGTCTTGATTTTCCCCTGCTCTCTCTGCTTTATTATGTCACCTTGCTGGTTAAGCCCCCCTTCCTTTCTTCCCACCTCCCTGCTTCTCCCCTCTCAGATCTCTCTCCTGAACCCAGGAGACCAAACACCCAAAAGCCAGTGCATAGACCTGGGCTCCCATCCCAGCAGCAGCTGAATGTGCAAAATGGCGGTGTCCTCAAGAGCTGAGGGTGCTGTGAAGACTCCCCTCTCCTGCCGACTCATTTCCTGCATGTCTACACTGTAACCGCCTCAGTATGCGAGTCTGGATGATAAAACAGTAAAAGAGTAGTGTGAGCTCTTAAAATAGAAGTCTGTTTCTCTTCTGCAGAAAACATTACGAGCGCTCCCTTGTAACTCAGCCAGAAAGGGGCGGCTCAGCTGTGGGAGAAGGCCATGGACTCCGGACTAGAATCGCTGACCTCGGTACCTCCTCCAGGGCTCCCTCGTCAGTGAGGGGCACCGCGTCTGTCCACTGTGACTGCCAGGACGTTTAGGGCCATGCACGATGCCCCACTTCCAGGACCAAACTCTTTCTGTCTCTGCCTTCCAAGGCCTCGTGCTCCTGATTTTGGTTTCTCTGTCTCGCCTGCCAAACCTAGCACCGCATGCTGCCGTATCCTCCTGGAGTGCCCACCAGGGCTCAGGCAGGGCCTCCCGACCCTGTGGGAGGGTTCCTCTCCCACCCATTTGCTCCCTGGCAGCCTCACAGGTGTGTTCAATTCAACAGGTAGGCCATGTGGTTTCCTGCCTGGCATCCTGGGTGCCTTCTATTGCTTTTGGGAACTGGCCCACCCCACCCCTGCATCATCCAGGAAGACAATTCCAGGCAGGAAGAGTACAGGGCAATCTAGCAATACAGGACAACACTTGGTGACTGAGGGTGGAAAGACTTCCCTGGAGAATGACTGACAGAAGCTGGAGGGTGAAGGGCGACCTTCATTACTCACTAGCTAGTAGGTAACCTGGATGCTGGTGGAGGGCCAGGCTGGTCTGGGGCCCCAGGATGGGACAGTTGACTCTAGAGCTGGTTTGGGCCAGAACACAGGGACACTTGGCTGAAACTTACGGACAAAGGGCCTCATGGATGCTGGTGCATCTCTTGAGTTGTTTCAGTGTTTTAAGTTGTTATTTTAACTTAATCACCTATTTTGGGATTAACCATGCTGATGTTATGTGGGGCAGGGGGTGGAGGGCGACTGGATAATTATTTGAAGTTTTTAAGGAGCTTCTATGTGATGAAACTTCCTGAAATGATGAATTTTACCAGAAAATGGACCCTGATTGGATCATCAAATGGACTTATTGTAGTAATTTAAATGCCTGAATTTAAAAACTACCAAAAGTAACTATTTCACTCTGTTAGAAATAGCTCGTCCACCAAATGTGTGAATGAGCCTTTTCTACCTCTCTGGTTTCTACTGGGAAAAGCCCTGGATGTCACTGGAATAGTGCTCTGACCACCAGACTGGCTGCTGTTCCCCCACGTGCTGTTAAGAGCCCCCTGGAAACACAGGTGGCAGAGAACCTGCTCATCTCCGAGGCTGGTGGAGAAGTTTCTGGCTCCCTGAGAAATCCACGCAAGGTGATCATGGGCTCGTGAAGGGGGCTGATCCTTGCCCGAATGCCTCTCTCCTTCCCAGCCATCTAGTCTCCCGAGATACTGAGATCTGGAAAAGCATCTCCTTTTTGAGTTGGGGGGCATTCCCCTAGCACTCGGCTGGAAGCAGCCTCCCCCAGTTATTCTTAGGTTGTGTGGACATCAGCCTGTGTCACTGTGGTTGGCTGCCTGTTGGTCTGCTTCAGTTGTAGGCGTCCATCCATTCAGTAGATGTGTCCTCTGCCCCACTCTGTACCCAGCATCCCGCTGTGACAGGACAGTAAAACTTGCAGCCATACCGGTGCAGAGAGACGGTTCTACAGAGACCTAAAAATATGGAAGGCAATGCCCTCCAGGTACCTGACAATGATTCCATTTTTCTTTTCTGTTGCCATCAACAAATAACTTTACCTACCAGTTAAGCTCAAAAGTAATGTAATAGGACATACTAGGAATGAAACAGCGATGAGGAAAGAGTCTACAAAAGTGCAGCCAAACGGTTGTATGCTATTGATAAGCATTTAGACCCGTCAAATATATTAATTATTGCTCTAATGACTTTCCGATTAAAAAGGAGAATCCAGATCAACTTCAAGATGCTAGGGCCTGGTCAAAACTCCCACTGTTGAACTGAACGTACAACAACAACATGCACAAGTGGATTGGTTAACGAAGTGAGTTTTCTTTTAGACAAAAAAGGGCAATGATTATCACCCACGATGGGAGATCGTTGCTCTTTGGAAAGTTTTCAAGACTCAGGATTTCCAGAAAGGAAGGAGGTAAGAAGGGACAGAGGGAAGCAAACTACTTTGTACTGGTTGACAGCAGATTAAGAAGAAAATATCTGTTTTCAACAGGTTCTTTAAAATGAAGTGAGTGCCGGTTTCAAGGATATCTTTAAGAGGAAGCACCGAAGACACAGCCGTGACTGTTCGTATTTTTTCTCACTGCCGCCCCTCCCCCGCATTTTGGGGCGCCTCTTGGCCCGACCCCAGCACGATGCTTCCAGAGGGCTTGTGACAGCCATTGACTGATGGCTTGTTTTGCCAACCTGTCAGAGTAATCCAATAGCTTGCTAATTTAAGGCAAGGTCTTTATTCGAAAACATCAAACGTGCTTTACTGCACACATCTGTGTCACGGACTACCCTGCCAACACATAAGCTTTTGCTCATTCCGATAAATCAGCCAGGTGAGTATCAAGAGTATCAAGTATGCTCGAGGGCTTGGGGGGTGGCGGGGTCCCTAGCATGCAGAGACAGAGCATGCGCAGGGCGCTCCCCGGCACTCCTGGGAGGTAGCGGCCAGCTGCAGGCCTGTCAAGAATGTCTCTAGTTTCTACAGAAAAGACAATTCGTCAGGTTAATAAAAAGGTGTAACATTTCCTACAGGTGAGCTCCTCACTGATCAAGGGATAAAGAGAACTTTTGTTGCCACTTTGGAAAGATGTATTGTGGGTTTAACCTGCGCTTTTGATGTCAGCTCTGAGGGCTTCCAGAGGCTTGGGGGAGGGGTGTGTCTTTGCAGGCTGGGCTGCTCCCTGCCGTGGAGATGACAGACGTCCCCAGAGCGACACAGCCTGCTGACCTGAAATGCCGGAGAGAAAGCACAGGGCTTTGTGGGGTCAACAGGGGGCCTGCTGGGTTACAGGGCCTTGGACATCCTTTCCTCTCTGAGCTTCTGAATCGCCTCCAAGACAAATCAAAGCCTCTTAGAACAGAAACTCACTCAATCTAAGAGCACTTTCCGAAGGAGTACGTGCAATTACTACTGTCGGCAATCAGCAGTCACTATTATTAACATAATAACTGAAGACCGTGGATGTTTTTAGTGTCCTTACTATGGAAAGTCCTGCTCTACCTCCTGCGGGGGTTCTGGCAGAAGGAGGATCTGCTGAGCCCCAGAAATAGTGTCTGCCTCATGGACAGCTCACTGCACCCCATCCTGTGGAGTGAAATCCTGCAGAAACCTCTTAGAAAGACCAGGCGGGCTCAGAAGGGATCATGGCATCACCACAACAGTGGTCGTCCTTATCTGGAACACCAGGAAGGCGTGGGGAAGTCAGCAGACAAAGCCCTGTCCTTCCATTTGTCCTGGGAAATTTACAATGAGCACCTCCGTCTGTACCTACCGAGCCCTGGCTTCATCCCCAATCCCAAATTTCAGCCAAATCAAATCTTATTTCTTGTGAGCCTGAGTGGTTAATTTCATAGACTATGGTCTGGGTTTGGAAAAAAAAAATAAGACAAGAATGATTATCAAAGATCCAATCCCTTGTAGAATAATCAAGCTTCGCTCCCCTGAAGTCCGTTCAGGGTGATCTGTCTTAAATGGAGAGTTTCCACTGTGTTTGCTTCCCCTTCACTTTGTTTTTCTTCACACAGCAGACAAGGGAAGTCACCAGGGTCATAGAGGTTTGCTCAGTAACACAAACCATCACACAACATTTTGAGGAATTGTGAAGCCGCCGCGAACAAGGTGGGTGTTTGAGGAGCTGCAGGCGGGGAGATGGTCCTTGCTCCCTCATGCTGATGCAGGACGAGGAAGGCAACCAGGTGGTCACAGGGACACCACACTGTGGGAAAGCCACAGCAGCCGGGGCAGGAAGCAGACAAGTTATATATGACCATACGTCCAGGCATTTCCCTCTTTTGAAATGCACCATTCACTGAAAGGCCCTATCTGGTTTCCTCCCAGGACACTGGATCATCAGCAATATGTAAATGTTGTCTTTGTCCGTTTATTTTTCCAGGTGAAAACGCTTCCTGTCTGTGAAAGGAGGCTTTTGTGGCCGCAGCTCCCTGGTTTGCAATAAAAGCAGAAGGGATCGGGTTCCTGCAGAAAATGTGCTGTCTAAACTTTACATTTGAATTCTAGTCATCAGAGCAGAGGACGATGAGCAGACCCTTGTAAAGATGCGTTTGTTCTGATTCAGTCTGAGCGAGGCATGGAGCAGGCACCCGGAGAATGCTCTTCTGTTAACTGGAAATGGCTCTTTGGTCTGAAGGTAAACACGGTCTTGTGGTAGAGAGGGTAGTTTGTTTCCTTCATAAACCACACTTGTGCAATAGTTTTCCATCAAAGCAGCCGGTCCTTTCACTGGGTCCCTTTCCCATCAGAGCTAAATTTTCATCAGAGGACACCACGCTGTGGAACACACCGGTGACATTTCAGAGGCACTAGGTGTTACCGAGCAGGGGAACATGTGCCCTAGGAAACAGTGACCAGGGGATGCCACAGCCACGTGGCTGCTCTTGTATTACGTGTTTCCAACTATGAGAAAGAAAAAGATGACAGCCCATGCTGACTGCCTGGGACATGTCTGCTCTGCGCTTCCCTCTGAAGCATGTACTCAGCCCACACCCACGTCGCTGGAGCCTCAGTGACTGCACGTGGGCTCAGGAGTTCGTGTTGAGACCCCGCCCTCCTCCGGGAGCCAGGCTGCCTCTCGGGCCTCCTTTCTGAACTGCCTCATGTCTACTCAGAACTGCAGCGTCTCATACCTGGATTTCAGGAGGGGCAGAATCCAGCTGGGGACTGGGGCTGGCTGATGGGTGGATGGGAAGCGGCTCTGCCCTGGGGGTCAGGCTCAGGCCCCTGCCCTCGTCCACCCTGCACTCCTCGCCTCTGCTGGAGTCCAGATGGAAGGCTGGCCGGGCCTCCCTCCGTGGGATGGAAATTCTGAGGGGCTTTCACACAAACCACTCACAGAACAGAGTGACATGCAAATAGACTGTAATTAAATGCAAGTTCTTAGTTTAGAAAGAACGTCCTAGGGTAACATAATGAGTTTGAAGGAGGGTTTCATTTCCTCTGTGTAGAAGGACTCAAAAGTGCCCTGTTGCAGGGTTGCCCATGTAGAATTTATCATGAAGTGGACAACATACGAGAAAATGTTAAGATTACAGTCACTGGACGTGTACCCAAGAACATGTCTAGATATCATACACAATATATATATATATATATATATATATATAAATAGTTGTATCTGTTAATCCCAAACTCCTGATTTATCCCTCTTCCCCCTTTGGTAACTATAAGTTTGTTTTCTATGTCTGTGAGTCTGTTTCCATTTTGTCAATAAGTTCATTTGTATCGTGTTTTAGATTACACATATAAGTGATACCATATGACATGTGTCTTTTTCTGTATGACCTATTTCACTTAGAATGATCATCTCTAGGTCCATCTACATTGCTGTAAATGGCACCATTTCATTTTTTATGGCTGAGTAGTATTCCATTGTATATATAGACCACATCTGTTTTTTTATTGAAGTATAGTCAGTTAAAATGTGTCAAATTCTGATGTACAACACAATGTTCCAGTTATGCATATACATATATATTCATTTTCATATTCTTTTCCATTAAAGGTTATTACAAGATATTGGATTTAGTTCCCTGTGCTATACAGAAGAAATTCGTTTTTTAAAATCTGTTTGTATATATAGTGGCTAACATTTGCAAATCTCAAACTCCCATATGTATCCCTTCCCACCCCCTTTCCCCCAGTAACCATGAGGTTATTTGCTATGTTTTGTAAATGAGTTCATTTGTGTCTTCTTTTTTCTTTTTTTAAATTCCACATATGAATTATATGATATTTGCCTTTCTCTTTCTGACTTACTTCACTTAGAATGACAATCTCCATTCCATCTATGTTGCTGCAAATGGCATTATTGATTATTTTTGTGGCTGAGTAGTATTCCATTGTATAAATGCACCACAATTTCTTTACCCAGTCATCTGTCAATGGACATTCAGTTTGTTTCCATGTCTTGGCTGTTGTAAATAGTGCTGCTGTGAACACTGGGGTGCATGTATCTCTTTGAATTAGAGTTTTTTCCAGATCTATGCCCTCTCTGAGGAACAGTGGTCTCCAGATGACACGATAGTCTTGAGTCCATCCCTGGACTCTGGTGCTGAAAGGACCTCCTTGATTTGTAGGGTGTCATGTGGGATCCAGGCAGGTCAGACCTTCTGAAGGCCCAGGACTGTGGTGCAACAAAGGCAAGCTCACATCCAGAACACTGTCTACTCAGTGGGAGTGAACTGCTGTCCCATCAGCCTGGATGGGGTGCAGTGTAGACCCCTTGTTCCATTTGGCCTCCAGAATGTTGGCGTATCGGAGCCTCAGTGCTGGTCTCTGAGGCTGGTGGGCTGACGTCACCTGCAGCAATAGCCAGTCCGCCTCGGTCAGCAGAGTCCACGCTGTTGGCACGTGATAAACTCCATCCTTATTCATGTGTCCACTGTGTCAGCACAAGGATGGGACACTGGTGCCAGCTGACCAGGCTCTTTTTTCTGTTATTTTTCTTTGTAACACCTCTTCCCTGAATGCTTTCTGATGGAAATTGATATGTGACACACAGCTCTTCAGGCCTGTGCCCACCTCTATGTGTTCATCCCCATGCGTCTGCCACAGGCCTTCTTCTCTGACCTTCTAATTTTTTTTCTCCTTCTAGGTAAGGACCAGCTGGCTAGTCCAGTGGTCACTGTCCATGAGTCCACACATATGCTCTTGGGCCCTTTCTCTTTCCACAGGAGGGGGACGACCAAGGTCACTGCTGAAGCTTTTCCCATTGAGATAGTTTCCCTTGTTACTCTTTTTTCAAAGCCATGTGAGTAGTGAGTGGGACACTTGGACTCATGAACACACACATACATCAGGTGCAGAGTTTCCCCTCCTTCTTGATTTGGTCACAGGAGCTCCCACAGGGCCACAGGTGTGAGCGACGGGAGGCCTCTGGAGCAGCAGCGCTGAGCGTCACTGTGGTCTGGGAGACCTGCTTCTGCGCATATTCTATCCCAGATTGACCATTTCCATCACTAGGTACAGTTCTCTGGCTCTGCCTGACCTGGGCCTTCAGTGGGCCTGACAGCACTCAGTTCTGGATGCATGGTTTACAGGCATTGAACACGTCCACCAGGCACGGTGCTTCTTCCTTCCTGTGGGAGGGAGTGTAAGATGCTGCCATTTACCCTAGCATGGCCCTGATCACCAGTCTCCTAAAATGTTTTTGGGTGGAGGAGTTCTCTGAATCTTTGGAGGTTTATCCCCCGACCTCAGGAGGTCAGGTCACTTATCAAAGGCTTATGCATTTTTGCCACCTGTTGCTCACCTGGTCTGATCCACACGATGCCATCACTGTAACAGGTCAAGGTCAAGGCAGTGACCTTGCACACACTGAGGAAAGACCACACGAGGACACAGCAAGGAGGCAGCCAACGGAAAACCAGGAAGAGAGACGCACCAGGAACAAAACTGGCCAACGCCTTGGGGTGGACTTCCAGCCTGAAGAACTGTGACAAGCTGCCCTGTGCTATTTACGTCACCCAGTCTGTGATATTTTGTAACTGCAGCTTGAGTTGACTCAAGACAGCCGGGGTCCCAGATTTTTCCAACCAGGGCCCTAACTTGGCAACCCAGAATAACTGTGGTTGGATGTTGGAACTTTTTTGAAGTGTAGACAAATTATTAGGTCCAGGACTTAGTCTTTAGCATTTTCCGTTCATCTCCTCCAAGAGATGACAGGTGCCTTGTCTGAAATCAAAGGACCTGTCTGGCTGACTCTCCCTCCACTGTCCTTTGTCTCCCAACGGGCCGTCAGTGGCACTCAGCTGTGGCGCCCCGATCCCACACACTTGTTCCCGCTCCTTACACCACACGTCTCCAACATCCAGTCTGCACAGGCAAGTCTATTCTCGTCCACTGGTACACCCTCGTCCACTGGTCACTTCTGTGCCCCTGCAACAATTAAACCCCACTTTGAGTGAGGGTCTGCATTAGTGGCACAGGAATACAACACAAGGTCAAATCATTAGTAATAATCTTGTTTCATACGTTGTGCACACTTGCTGAGTTTTTCCTGAAATCAAATACTCAATACCTTCTGACTTTAATCATTTACCAAGATGAGTTAATTCATGAGTAACTTAAGTGGAGAACTTAATTTTTAAATATTATTGAAAATATCCCCTTGAGTGTTAATCCTGCTCTAGGAATATTAAGTTAAGACCCAGTACCCAATAAGTCAGCTTTTTCCCTAAATCTCTTGACTTCAATCTACAGTATAGATTATCTCCTCTTTCAACTAACAAAGAGCTTGTCTCACCAGCTTCAGGACTCTAAGAGTGAAAGAATCTGCTCTTCACATTTGAGACTCTTAATTGTGGCATGAGTTACTCATCAGTGGATGTCTGCCATCTGTAAACCATGCAAATCTAGAGATCTTGGAAGGCGTTCTCAGTGATTTTAAAAGAGAGAGTGGCTCCCTACATTTTCAAAAGGATAATTAGCTTCAAAGACAAAGTAAATTCTCCCCTAACAGTAAATAGCACTCGTTATTTTGCTCCTGGGGGGAGATTTTCTTGGAAATTTGGAGGTGCCAAAAGTAATCTCAGACAAAGCAACTGGGGAATTCCCAGAGTAAGCAGGGGAGTGGACGAAGGCTGCACCTTTTCCTTACTGCGTCAGATGCGCCCTCCTGCACGCTGGACCTTAATCCCACGCCCCCCACTCCCCGTGTTTCTGAAGGGTGTCTGTTCTCCTTAGGTGAATTCCAGCAAATGTTCTCCTTCTCAGTTCAAATCTAAAGTCCTTGAAGCAGACAAGACAGGACTGAATGAAACAGCTGATTAAATTCAAGTAAACATTTTTGAGTAGTGAATCCACAACCTCTAGAGTGAATGTGTGTACGTGTATCGGCACACACGCACACGCACTCCCTCGCAGAGTAACGGATGCCAATAGATGAAGGAGGTGGAGCGTTTGGATTGCGGATGTCAAAACACGGTGGGACAAACCGCTCACGTGCCTGAGTTCCCCCACCCCAGCTGTGGTTAACCTTCTGATCGCAGTGGTCTTTACCTTGGCTGCAGCTGTTCCAGCATTGCACTCGAAGTTCTGAGTGTGAGAAGATGGAATCAGGAGCAATTTTCTCATGCAAGGGGTTTTTCTGGGTTGTGTATCCCTGTAAGAGAAACAGCGATGCTCTTAGCGTGAACCCACATCACACATCATCCCAAACATTTCACACCTATAGGACCTGGCGTGGTATCTACCAAGTTCATCCCTCCTGTGCAAAAAAAAGAAGAGAGAGTAAAGGGGTTTGTAGTTTGCCCCAAATCCCAAAGCTTGTGTCTGGTGGAGGAAGGATCCGTGTAGCAATCTGCGAAAATGACGTTGCGTTCTCTCCAAGCTCATGAGGACGCCCTCTGGAGGTGGAAGGTTCAGGGACGCACCAGCACGCAGGAAGTCGGGCTGGTGCGCTCACAGACCCCCATTTCTCTGAGATGTTGTTGACCAGCCTGTTGGTGACATGAACACCCTCCTGCCCTCCTGGCCGTGGCATGAGGGCCTTTCTGTGTCTGGACAGCGAACTCACGTGTGCAAACGTGCCCCCGACGTGGGCACCACAGGCGAAGGGCTGTCACTGAGGTGCAGGCAGGAAGCGCCTGGAGACAGGACAGCCTTGCTGGGAGAAGACCCGCCCCCCTCCTGGCTCTGTACACGCGGTTGAAGACTCCAATGCCCAGCGGGAGCTTTGTTCTCTATCGCTGTCTCTCACGTGCAGCCCTCACAGACCGTGTTCCCCACCCCCTCAAGCACGGGACAAGGTGGTGCAGGGCAGGGGCAGATTCTGGGGAGTTGTCACCCTGGGTTCTGCGTGGCTGTTAACCATGGCGAGGCCACGCGGTTCCTTCCAGTAACGCTCCTGACGGGGTCCTCAGTGAAGAAAAGGATGGTGTTTGAAGGCCACCTGCTCACCGCTAGGAACGTCCTAACACAGCCCCGTGGCCTTCCTTCTTAGAGACGGTGGGGGTTCTGGGTGTTGATGTTCTCCTGGGCTCAGCGTGAGTCCCGGGCTCGCCTGGATCCTCCTCGCCCGGCACCGCCGGCTCTTGCTCCGGCAGCAGGAGACACTCCCCTTCCCACCCGAGTCCTGCTGCCCTCGCTCTTCGTTCCTGCCTGGCGTGCCTTCCTCTTGGGCTTCAAACCTTAGCTCTCGCTTTTTTTTCTCACAGGAAGCGCTTGTGATAACGGGGGAGGGGGCATTATCAAGTGCTGGATTCCGAAGAGGGAAGAACTATTCCTATCACAGTGGAAGCTCTCCAGACCTTGGGGAGGAGAGCGGATTTTGTGGAAGGCAGCCATTACTTTGCGGGCTGGGGAGAGGCCCAAGCCCCGTGGGGGTTAAGGACTTGGTCATTACACTGGTGACCGATAGAGGTTATTCTCAACACAAAGGCTACACACACACACAAAGTTAACACAATTGGACATATGAGGACAAAACAGATGGTAGCTTTATGTTTAAATAAATGTCATAATCAGAATACATTTTAACCAACAACGTAACGCCATTTGCAGCAACATAGATGTTCCTGGAGAATGTCATTCTAAGTGAAGTAAGCCAGAAAGAGAAAGAAAAATACCATATGAGATCGCTCATATGTGGAATCTAAAAAACAAAAACAAAAGCATAAATACAAAACAGAAACAGACTCATAGACATAGAGTACAAACTTGTGGTTGCCAAGGGGGTGGAGGGTGGGAAGGGATAGATGGGATTTCAGAATTGTAGAATAGATAAACAAGATTATACTGTATAGCACAGGGAAATATATACAAGATCTATGGTAGATCCCAGAATAAAAAAATGTGACAATAAATGTATACATGTTCATGTGTAACTGAAAAACTGTGCTCTACACTGGAACTTGACATGACATTGTAAAATGATTATAAATCAATAAAAATGTTAAAAAAAGAATACATTTCAAAATTTATACTTAGTTATTTTTTGATGAGAAAATTATTTCATGTCTTAATGTTGTCATCACAGTATTAATTCCCTTATTTAACCTATTATTACCGGCATTTGGTAACGTGTGTTCATTGACATAGTGTTTCTGGAGGATCATTTAAACAGTGACCAATCATTAATGAAAACATCTGTTGAGTCAACACACAGTGATGGCTGACAGCACATTCCAGAGTACAGTTCATTTCATAACTATTCTTTTTAAATTTGTTTTAAACATGGGATCCAAAATCATTTTATTTTTCAATCCATTTTCTCCCACTCTTTCTTCTTTGGTGTCTGTCCTTTTCTTCCTTCTTTTTTCCAACCTCCTAAAAGTGGTCAATTTAGCCTCACAATAGAAATCAAGTGCATCTTTGAACATCTAAAATTACTTTAAAACGACTCTGGAAGGAAGGTCTCCATAACCCTTATAGAAGCAACACATCTCCCTCCCTCCCTCCCTCCCTCTCTCTCTCTCTCTTTTTTTTTTTTTTTTGGTTCCTTAAAAGTGCTTATCAAGATGAATGAGGACAGTGGTGGGTAATTTCAAAGATGAAATTGCTTTTCTCTCCAGCTTTCCCGCAGCATTTCAAGGTCACAGGTGAGGGAGGGAGCCCACTGCCCAGCCTTCTCCTGGGTCCCGTCAGGACACATTACCCTCCCAGCACAGAATGACTCTGTGTTATTTTTCCTCGCCAAAGAGGGTGTGAAATTCCTCCTCATTCACACATTGTCGGGTAAAGCCGCAGTGTTAGGAAGAGATGACATCCCCTGTCCTGTGTCCCCAACACTGTTTCCTGGCCCAGCTACTCAACCACCTGCATTAGGATGTGCCCCATCCTCTGACAGGTCAGGGAGGGAGACCCGGGGACACATCCCAGAGACGGGAGCCCTGGCGGCAGTGAGACCTTACAGTGCATCATGCTGGATGGGGCACAAAGTCACCCCCAAACTGTGCATTGTTTGATTGACTATTTCACAAAATATCAAAACAATATGTTCTGCTTTTTTCTAGCCAATCCTCTGAAGGATGCTTTAATCTGAGGGTTAAATCTTAAAGCTTTAATCTCAGTGTTCCTATTTGACAAGCTACTGATGCCCAAACATTCTCAAGCATCCAGTAGGGTTAACAGAGCTCAAAATTCACCAAGGCATCCCTATATTTGCTGCTTTGTAGGAAAAAAATATCTTGATGATCACCTCTTTTGGAGACATCAGCAGTTCAACACACGGTTTTTCTTAGATTAAAACAATGATCGTATTTTCATAGGTAATCTGGCCTGACAGACTTTTAAAACTCTTTAAAAACATTTTAAAATATGTCATCTGTTGAATAATTCTTTTTATGGAAATCAGGGAAATTATGGCTCCGAGTGACGATCATTTTGCTGACTTCTACAGAATTCCGGTTCCTGCGAGGTCGTCACGGGATCCACGACAATGTCAAGGAAACTCATCAACAACAATAAACGACTGGAATCGAAAGACTCAGAACATTCTTGGATGTCAAAGCACGAGAGCTCTTTGGCAGCAAAGTGGGAAGTGACTTACATCATAAAGCCCGCTTTGCAGCCCAGGCTGCACCCTTCGGATGGTACAAAATTTAGAACAAACTTCTCCAGTAATCGGTGGTCTCTTGTGGTTGCTAGAGATTGTGACGTCAGCCTCACAAAGCTCTGTGATGAGTGCGAGGAACAGCATGTGTTGCTGTTTAACAACAGCCGCTCGTTGTTAGCGACATTCAGATGCTATGACGGAAGCACTTGCGGGAACCCCCTGTGGAAGAGGGACTCCGGAGGCGGAGGAAAGGCCTGGCCTGCGTCCGGCCCGGGGCCTGCCTGGGGTCCTGTTTTGCGTGAACTCTTCCCCGGGTGGAACTGGCTTGATTCTCTGATTTCTGTCCCATGGGCCAAGCTCTCCATCAGCTTTGGAACCACAGGAGAGGGTGTCGTCTAGACATGAAACTCAAGGGGAAGAAGCCCATTGGAACAAGCCACAAAATTCAACAAGCCTGCGGTTTTATCAGTTTTCAACTATAATCTGTAAAACCCAAGCGGCTAGTTCACCGCCTTGCTCTGCGCCTGCGAGTCTGGCAAAGTGCTCCCAGGAAGGCGGTTAGGATTTTACCAGAAATTTTCCTAGAGTTAGATTTTTTGAGCCAGGTAGTCCAAAAATAGGATCTTTTTTTTTAATATAATTATCTTTTTAAAACATTTAGCAACACTTGAACACCTGTATGATTTTGCCTACGATAAGTCAGTATCACTTATGTGAGCTCATCCGACGTCCCATCTCCTCTAGTCTTCATCGCAGTCCCGTAAGGTAAACAGTATAATAATAATAACAACAGTGACAATGACGACAGTAATAGTAATGATTGCTATTGTGGCCACTTCTCCTATGCTGCACAGACAAGGAAACTGAAGAACAGAGAGGCAGAGTCATTTGCAGGGAGAGGGTAAGTAGCTTGCTCTTAAACAAGTGTCTGCCATGTGGTCAGAGCCTGTGAGGTGGGGTGTGTGGACCCCGTGCTGTCAGCCTTCCTCCTGGAGCCCAGAACCCCTCAGAGACCTCGGGCACATCTGGGCCAGCCCCGTGGCTCTGGACAGCGGCCCTCCCTTTCAGCAGTGCTTCTTGGTAATATTCAAACAATTCTTCCAGCCCTCAAGTTTGGGGCCCTGGAGACATCTGCTCTGTGAAGCCGATTTTTATTTCCTAAAGACAATTATGCTATTTAACTAAACCTGAATGTAATTGTGAACAAATTTCTGTTGGATAGAAATGTTATAACAGAAAGAATACCAGTTTGAAGCAGGGTTGTAATCTGAAGATAATTACACAGCACGTAAGGGGCCTCAAAGCCGTGAAGCTGCTTGTGGGGCCGTAGTCTGTTTCCTAGAACCTTTTCCCCTATGATTCTGTGTATTCAAACTCATGCGTCAAGTTCACCAGCGATCTAAATCGGTTCCCCTCGTGACACTCGTCAGTGTCATTCCAGACACTTCCTTACTGTTTTACTAAAAATGATTTTCGACTGAGAAGTGGTGGGTAGTCAAGACGCGGGTGGTCAGGTGGGATCCATGCAGAGACCGGTCCCCAGACGCTCCTTCCTGACACCTTCTCACACGCGCCTGCAGGTCATTCTCAGAGGAGGACAACCCAGACCGACGTCCTCGTGGACCATCTCGCAGTCAGCTGTGGGGAGCTGGCACTTCCTCCCCGGTGGGGGGGTGCCCCGTCTCTCTTATCCCAAAGCCGCTAACTGTCACGCACCTGCTCTCTGCTGTCTTGAGTCCATGACTTTTTTTCCTCCCAGATTTGAAAGTTTACATTCAGAAGATTAAAAGAAGGGCGTTTTTCTCAGAAGAGAGTTTCACTCCCCTCAAAAAAGATAGACTCGCACAGTCCACCGGGGTGATCTGGGTACCACTTACAGGCTCCCGGGCAGCCCAGCCCGACCATCACACACGTTGACCGTATGGGCTCAAGGTGACAAAACTAAGCTACTGAAAGGAAAATGTTACTTTCTTTTCTTCCTTTTTTTTGGTATCTGTTACAGGGAAGCACATTTGTCCTCTTTCTGAAAGCCCTGTTTGCCCACATGCGGTGAAGCGCAGCTCCGCAGTGTGTCTGTTCACGCTGGTGCGGGTCACACTCGGTAGTCTGCCCACGCCGACGCCCACAGACAGAGGCGTGCCATGTAGGCACTTGCTAACACACAGTCACTTATTAACTAGTGTCCCACATATATGGTTCAATTGTTACAAAAAACCTGTGACTTTCATTTAATGGCTGCATCTAGTTGCATTTTAAGGATGGTGTATAATTGAATTTAGTTAGGAAATCGTTTTATCAATGAGTGTTTATTATGATTACAATTCTTTATTTTTTTAAGTCTCTTTCTTTTTCTTCATGTGTCAACCAAAGCTGTGATGAACTTACCTGTGAGTGTTTTGTTAGAATCCATTCCCAGAAGGACAACTGCTCAAGCTTAGGTTTTCCACCCTTGATGTCTCTAAAACTATGTTCCAGAAAGCCATTCAAATGTGTGTCCCTGTTAGAAGCCGCACGTGCTCATTTCTAACACATGGTACATTTTTTTCAGTCTTTCCAAAACTCGCCCAGTGCCCGAATAATTGGCACTGAATTTTTTTATAAATGAAATTATCCTTAACATTCTTGTGTTTTTTTACCATTTTTTATTGAAGTATAGTTGATTTACAATGTGTTAATTTCTAGTGCACAGCACAGTGATTCAGTTTTATATATATATTCAAAAGATTATATACATACATATATATTCCTTTTCATGTTCTTTTTCACTGTAGGCTATTACAAAGTATTGAATATAGTTCCCTGTGCTGTGCAGTAGGACCTTGTTGTTTATCTGTTTTCTATATGGTGGTTAACATCTGCACATCCCAAACTCCCAATTTATTTCTCCCAATCCCCTTTCCTCCCTGGTAACCATAAGTTGTTTTCTATGTCTGTGAGTCTGTCTCTGTTTTGTAAATAAGTTTGTTTGTGTCTTTTTTTTTAGATTCTACATATAAGTGAAATCATATGGTGTTTTTCTTTCTCTTTCTGGCTTACTTCCCTTAGATGGATGATCTTTAAGTCCATCCATGTTGCTGCAAATGGCATTATTTTATTCTTTTTTTATGGCTGAGTAATAGTCCATTTTATGCATATGCGTGTGTATGTGTGTATATACACACACACATACATACACCACATATCCTTTATTCAGTCACCTGCTGATGGACATTTAGGTTGCTTCCATGTCTTGGCTATTGTAAATGGTGCTGCTATGAACATTGGGGTGCAGGTGTCTTTTTGAATTAGATTTCCCTCCAGATTCATGCCCAGGAGAGAGAGGTTGCTTGATCATATAGTAAGTCTATTTTTAGTTTCTTGAGGAATCTCTGTACTGTTTCCATAATGGCTGCAGCAAACTGCATTCCCGCCAGCAGTGTAGGAGGGTTCCCCTTTTCTCCACACCCTCTCCAGCATTTGTCATTTGTGGATTTTTTAATGATGGTCATTCTGACTGGTGTGAGGTGATACCTCATTATAGTTTTGATTTTCATTTATCTGATAATTAGTGGAATTGGTCATTTTTTTTTTCGTATGTCTATTTGTATGTCTTCATCGGAGAAATGTTTGTTTAAGTCTTCTGCTCATTTTCAAATAATAAAAACACAAATAACTCAGTCAAAAAATGGGCAGAAGACTTAAACAAACTTTTCTTTTTTTTCTACCATTTTTAACCTTTGCTAACATAAACCCAAAACATCTCTCTTTATTTTCATTTGCATTTTTATGGTTACCTCTAGGATGAAATGTCTTTCCACAAATGCTTTGTCCACTTACATGTCTGTTTTTTCCCTTGTGAATCACTGTCTGCTGTTCTTTCCCCGTTTCCTTTTGCTGGTATTGACATGTGAGTTTTCTGTTAAAATCAGTAAGAACATTTTAGAAACTGGTTGGTGAATCTTTGTTGTTTGTTGCTTTTCAGTTCCCCGCTTCTCTTTTAACTTTGCTTTAGTTATTTCTCCCGTACATAAGTATTATGTATTTCCCCATATTTTTTATGTTTGAAGGAGGGTATAATTCTTGGTCTTTACTAGATTATCTACCATTACTCTAAGAGCGTATGTTTGAATTATTTTAACACATATTGACTGAGCTATAATATGCACCTGATATATAATTTTTGTTCTTTTTGTTTTTAATGTAGAACATAAAATACAAAATTTCTGTGTTTTCACTTGGAACTTTTTTCCACTTAAGGAATGAGGAGGTTTCTACATTAATTTTTTTAAAAATATTTGTCAGTTGAATGAACATCATTTATTGAAAGTTCACATTTTCCCCAGAGCTGAAAGGCCATTTCTGTCAAATATTAGATCTGTGTACAAATTGGGTCTGTTTTTAGATTCTCATTCAATTCCTCTAATCTCGCCATCTATTGCTGCGACTATTCTGGATCCTAACATTTTAATTATTTAGCTTTAAAAATGTATTTTAGTATCCAGAAAGTCATGTCATACTCTTTCTACTTTCCTTTTTTTAATGCTCATGCCCATTTTTGTATGCTTCTTTTTTTTTTGATAAGCTTTAGAATAATGTTTGATGTGTTTTTTAAAATGCCAGTGGCACACTATTAAGACGTCATTCCGTGTATGAGTGAGACTGGGAAGGCGTGCTGCTTTGTGACATGTAAGCTCCCCATGCAAGAAGCAGGTGTTCTTCAATATATACATCATATGTTTGCGCACATAACTTTCAGATTCTGTTTTAGCAAGATGCAACACAATAAGCAGGGTACGTAAATGTTGAATTTGCAACTGGTGGAGAAACGAAGTCTAGGTTCAGGCATGCTGCCCAGGCAAGAGCCTCTGTGTACCTCCCAGAACAGTAAGTTGTGACGTCAAATGAAGGCCTCCCCTTTGAGGATACTCCACTTTAACGCAACACTTACGAATTAACGCCGTGAGTTGCCACATTTTCTGACCTTGAGGGCTTGAAATCCTGAAAACCTCTTGAGGAGAATGGAGTTTCACTCACCAGCTGCCCGCTGGTCACAGGGGTGTTTTCTTTCATTTGGGGAAAGTAGTTTTTCCCACTTCAAGAGCTGCCCTCCTCCTCTGACAGCCCCCCACTCCGTGGACTCTTGGCTTCATCACTGTGTCACTTGATTGTATCATTGCTCAGTCTTTACTTTCATAAGGAAAGATTCCTGGTGTACTTAGCTGGGACTCTGTACTGCCTTATCACTCTGATTCTCCTGTGAAACAGTGGCTTTATGACTGGGGTGCTGCCACGTCTGCCACCCACGAAGGAGGACTTGAGACTGTTCTGTGATGGAGGCCTCACGCTTATGCAGTGGAGCCTGGGGCATGCCGGGCACGGGACCCAGGGCCCCACATGGGGCATCTCACCCTGCATTTGTATTCCTTCTCCTCTATCCGCCGTCAGGAGAGACCAACAAGCCCGGACGGACATATGTGATGAAGGTGTGGGGGTCGCTGCTTGGAACACAGGCTGCTGCCTGGTAGGGTCACCTGCCAAGAACTGTACCTGAGAGAGAGATGCACCGCTTTTAGTGTGTCCCACCTAACACACATTCGGGGCTGATGACATCAGCTAGTATTAGCAGTGCATTCAATGAATCACACTGAGTGTGGTTTAAAAGCACACGCTGTTTGCTTGTTAAAATAAATTTCAGATAATTGAGAAACTGTAGGTAGGCTGAGAATAAAGATAGGGAATGAGGGTGGAGTCTGGAATGAGGCTGATTTGCAATATTCAGAATGTGAACCCTGTTCTCTGGCTCAGAGGACGAATTTGACTGTAAGATGGAAACAGAGAAAAAGAAAAAAACAGAATAAACAACCAAGGAGAAACACGAGTATTAATAATACCAATGATGGTGTTGTCTCTGCGTCCAGACTGAAGCATTTATCCGCCGCGAGGGAACCAGTCAGCAGTCCACCTGCAGTTCTGGAGGGGGGTGTGGACGGGGACACGGGCTGGATGCAGATGCAGAACCAGACGCTGACGTGGGCACAGGCGATGTCACTACAGATCAGACACACACAGGTTGGTGTAGACACATGCAAGCAGAGGTGTAGACGTAGAGATTCCAAATGTCTTTATCTTATCCACTTCTCAGCCTCCGCCAGTCTGGCGAGCTGTTCCATGACGAACTCCCTTTGAATAATCCAGGGACCTCTTCTCGCTACTTGACTCATCTGGCTCTCAGTGGCACTTGGTACTGTCAGCCTTCCCTTCTTCGCTGTGACTCTTGACGTGCCCCAGTTTAGTTTTGACACATCTGGCCCCTACCCCAGGTCCAGTGGCTCTCATTCCTGCCGTCCTGCAAATGTCTGCATCCCCCACCCTGCCCAGGGCACTCCTGTTGTCTGCTCACAAGCTGTTTCTGAGTGTCCTTGCCCACCTCTGTGGCTTCAACGCCCTTTCTTGGATGGTGCCTCACGAACCTCCCTCCCCATCCCAGCCCCCTCCCCATCCAGCCAACACTTTTGGCCTGCCCCAGGGTTGCCTGACCTGCTGGCTGAGGCACCCCAGGTCCAGAACCAGAGTCATCCCCTTCTCCAGCTTCCACCCCCGGAGCCTCACTGCACCGTCCTTGTTTAAGGCTTGGCACCAGGCAGCTGTCCAGGTCGGAGATTCAGGACTGACCCCGATTCCTCGCTCTCACCCTCTCATTCAATCACCCAACAGCTCTGGTGACATCCCCTTCTGTGTATTTCTTACACTTCCTGCTTGTCTCCATCACGACCCGGCAGCCACTCGGGTGGTATCGGCCCCATCACCTGTCACCCCGATTACAGCTCAGGCCCCTTCCCCTCCTCTTCCTGCGCTGCAGTGACTCCCTGCAGCCCCTGGGTAAATCACAGACTTTGGCTTCCGTGCCGTCAGCTGACTCCTCCTCTCCCTCCTCCCCTTTGCTGTTGTAGCTCTCCTCTCTTGCCTGTTTCTGGGCCCAGCACTGTTCACGTGTCTTCCTGCTGCTACCCCATGTAATCCACAAAGTAACCCTGTGAGCATGGTCAGCATGGCCATCCTCACAGGGCGGCGAGGGACCAGCGCTGCGGGGACTTTCCCTCTGGTGGGTAAGGAACCACGTCAGGTTCACATCCTCTGCAGCTTGGAGCATCATTGCATCCACTCTACAGGGTGAGTTCTGTCCTATCCCTCACACCTAAGCATGGCTACCATCTTCTCTTCCCAGGCCTCCTCTGTCCCCACGTGGGCGTGTGGCTCAGCCCCACCTGTCAGAGTTTCTAAGGCACTCACATCAAAGCTTTCAACCAGCCTTGTCGGAAAGAGCTCCCTGAGGGCAGCGCCCTGTCTGACTTCCCTTCAGTTACGTCTTCCACACGTGGCATCATATTCCACGTCGTAGGCAGTGCGTAACTGTGCTCTTAAGAGGTGAACAAACATGACCATGTAAAAGCAGTGAGTTTCAGTCACTGTGGGGAACATATACTGTGACGTTTGCGAACGTATGTATGTTTAAGCTTCTTGTTTATCACTAGTCACTAAAATGAATATGTTTAAGCAGAAACATGCAGCTTAATGAGGTTAAGACAGGGAATAATATGTTCACATGCAAAACACCTCAGTACGAAGTTTTAATTTTCATGGACAAGAATTCAAGCCTTATGGGTTGACACGTCCATCATGGATTTATATCACAGGACGCTGATAATCTCCAGATTTGAGTTTAAAATCTTAACGATTATCGTGGTTGACCGTCATTCTATCTAGGTTGAAAAAAATCGACGAATAAGCCCTGGAAAGTTTCAATGATCTGCTTCCGCTTGAATCTCGTCCCAGAAGTGAGAGGATTTTCTCACCCCTGCCGCCCACATACATATTTGCATCTTTCATCATCTATCTAAACGTGGTTTTTTTTTGACGTAGTCAAAGAAATACATGAACTAAAATTGTTTTATTTTTATATAATAAATGTGAATTCATTAAGAAAATTAAAAACAGACAACAAAGAGAAAATAATGATTCTATTTATTACCTAGAAGAAACTTCGGCAAATATTTTGGTATATTTCATTCCAGACTTTATTTTGTAAATGTTTTATTACAATTTTATTACAATCGACATTGTAGCGATTTGAATTTTAATTTTTCATTTAATGTTATAATAATCATTTCCCATTAATTAAATATTACTTGTAAACCTGATTTTGATGGTTACATACTATTCTAGTATGTGAATACATGTTTATTTTCATTAGCAAATTCTGTGTAATTTTGCAGCTGCATCACAGCTCCCAGGGGTTGCTGTTGCTATTATTATAGTTAATGTAGCTTCCTTGGGGTGAATTTATAAAGTGGAAGCATAAGGTCAGATTCCCTAAATAGTTGGAGCTTGTTTGTCCAAACATCGAATTACTGTGCCAAACGACTGTACCAATTCACATGAGCAGCGCTTCAGGGGGCTCTCATGCCTCAGAGCTTACACCAAACGTATTTCACAGTGTGTTCTAAAATTCTATTATTTTTGCTAAATTAAAAAGAGTTTAACTATGGTCCATGCCCTGCACGCTGGTTATTCTTTTGATCTTGTTTTGTTGGGCTTTGTTTAATCAGTCTTCACAAATTATATAGGCTATTTTGGAAAAAAAGTGATACTCTAATGAATGAGCTCTTGTCTGCCTGAAGAAACAGGGTCTGAGAACTCTCTGCTCTCTCCACTTACCCACTATAAAAGAAAAACTTACTAATGTAATTCTTGGGGTACTCAAATGCATTGTGTAGTTCTACATTTGGGATGAAATATGCTTATAAGCTATCAAACCGTTTTTTAAAATCTTCTTTCTGTTTTGGAAGATGTCCAAGCTCAAGATTAAGGATTCAAGAAATTTGTTTTTGATTTTTGTCTCCCTTTTCTTAAGGTTAGAATACTGAGTGTCTTTAGAACTAAAGTATCATAATATTACCCTGCCACCTAGGGGTACTGCCAAAGAAATTTATCCATGCATAGAAAAGAGAGGTAGTGTGTTGGCCAAAATATAAGAATTCTGTCACTACTATAAATAATTTAATGACTAAATTCTGTCACTAATATAAATAACATTGATTGTTGTGATAATACATTTTATTTCTTGCAAAATAGTCTATGTTTTAAAAACGATATGAGAATAGTGGGATGGAAATTAGTAGGAATTCCCCATTTCATGATTATGAAAATTTAAAAGTTAAGACAATAAGGACTGAGCATTAATATGTGAGGGGCCTGAAAATAACATACACGTTTTTCCAAGCCCTCACAGCCTTTTCTGTGTCACTTCTCATTTATGACAGTTAAACGTTCAGGAGACACATCTCCATTTAGGATTTGATCGGTTGCCCACTGCTTGGAGGTGGGCAGTGAATCTAGACCGTAATACAAACATATCGTCTGGTTGCCAAAATTATCCAAGCCATTGAAAGTGATGGGAAAAGCATGATCCAAGTGCTTGACTTCTATGGCTGTCTTTAGACTCTGCCTAACAACCTTTTTTTTGTCTAATCTCTCAAAATAAACTGTTCCTGATGAAATCTACTGAAATGAGAAATCTAAGTATTCAACCCTTGCAGTGATAGCTACATACTCTGGGAATATGAGACCTTCACCCTGAGGGATCGAAGAATTAAGACGCATTTGGGGAGAGAGTGAACACATACACAGGACAGAAATCAGAATTCTTAAAGAAGCATACTTTTGTCATTATTTAAAGTTAATGGAGCAAGCAAACTAAATTCCGTTTTGAAAAGCATAACTTCTGAGCTACAAGCGTGTCTCCTGGTCTGGAATCTGCAGCACTGAAGGGGAGGCTCGCGCGGCGATGGCTGGCGGACCATCTCCCTGCTGTGATGGGGTCCAGGAAACACCCAACACAGAGCCTTTCTTGAAGAAATTAGCAGGACCAGGGCAACAGAGTCCGTGGCATCACGCTCCATCCTCATCATCCTTTTGCTGCAGGTACTCAGTCCAACAAACGTGGCGTTGTTCTCTGGCCTCCAAACCACGTAATTATTCTCAGTAATGACATTAACAGACCGAGATCCTCCCATTCCTGATATTAGGAAAATCCACTCCACACCTGTTTTCTTCCACTTCCTCTCTCCAAGGCAGTGAGGGGGAATGGAAGGCGGAACTGGCAGGGGTCTTGCTTAGCTGGGGGCTTTTCTTCCGCATGACAAGCCTTTGTTCCCCGCACAGAGAGAGCTAATCACACCCGCTCATGGCAGGGCTCCCTGTCGGTGGGAGTCATGCAAATGCCAGGCGCCTCTTCCCTGCTCATTATGACCTGTCTCTTTCCAAGCACATCACTTTCAGGAAGGTAGAGGCTCCTCCTTTTGAGTTAAAAACACATGTTCTTCATCTCCATCTCATTCTTACCAGTTTTGCTCCAAACCCCACTCCTGTTTAGAGGGCTGAGAAAAACGCTATTTGTGCTTATTTCGCTACCATCTCAACCCAGCAATCAGCAGCAACGCCATCGCTTTGCCCCCGTAACCCCTCGTGCTGACTGCGGTTCCAAGCACAGGTCCCGGGAGCCTGTCTGGGAATGCAGCTCCCTCTGTGACCATGCCACCACCCTGAGCTGGCATAATGACACTTCTTAAAATGCAATCTATGTACTCCAGGACTTGGGAACCAATCAGAAAGAGGCTCAAATTAGCTGAGCCCTTCTCCACTTGTGCTTTTTATGGGGGTCTGATTTGTGCTTTTTAATTAAGCGGTTATTCAAATAACCTTTAAATGCAAAGTTATCCAATAACCAGACTAGGTCTTAGTGTATCTCCAGTTGCTGGGCTAGTTAAGAAAAAATATTGGAAGGAGCTCTGTAATATTTTGGGGTAATACAAGGGTCTTTACAAGTTCATCTCTATTTCGTACTTTCTACCGGTATTTTTGGCAGTGACTTTATTCCAATGGCTCGCTCGTCGGATTCTGAGACCCAAGTCAGTATCTGATGGAACACGGTGATTAGGAATTCTTTGGGTTTTATTTAAATTTCTTATGCAGTTCTAAAATTGAACACTAAAGAGAACTGACATAAAAATGTATATTTTATGATTTATAACATTTCCATATGTTAAATCAAACATTCTGAACAGGAGTGATGACCAGTTTTATAGAGGTAAAGTGTTCAAATTAATATAAAATTAATAGAAATTACTAAGTGGACTATAATCTGATATTTGCTGATACAGAAAAAAAGTTTCTCAGCATCCATTTAGGTAATAGATAATTTACTATGGGTTTCTTAAACAGTTTTTAGACTATTTATAAAAAGCAGGTGCCTACATATATTTTAAATACACAAATAGAGAATCAACGTTTTTGAGTAAATAATGTTGTGGCGTGTACTGTCAAATTCTCGACCTGTGCCGTCACACATGCACTGTGTATTCTTTAACATACTCCGTTCCTTTAATCTTACGTTATGTTGAGAACACTGATGTTAATTAGACTTCTCTCGTCTCTTCAGACTTTACTTTCTTGATTTGTGTTTTAACAATTAAGTTATCCTTTTTCATTAGAATCGTATCTATACAATAGTCATTAATGACAAAATCAAGTGGTCTTCATAGCATTATTGCAGATGATTTCCATATAGCATTAAATTAATAATTATTACTGAAATTAAGCATTTTTATTAACAGGCAACTCCATCCCCTATTGAAGCTGTCCGAATTAATTTGTCAGCTTCAATGTGTGACACTGAGATCACCTCATATGTTACCAGTATCAGGAACGGAGGGAAAAAATTAGATCTCCCAAGTTTTAAAATAACTATTAGAGACCATTTCTCACTGATAGCATCAGATTACATTTACAACTGTTACATTCAACTGGTAACATTATATACTTTACATAAAATATTTTGCTTAAACCAACGATTCCTAGGTAAATGGATGCAGAATGATAATGCTTCTAATAGTTTGATTTTGAACATTTATGTCTTCCTAGAATTATACACAAGTGTATATTATTTATGAGAATTACAAAAGGTTCACTGTCTTCTTGTTGTAAATATAAGATTTCTTAGGGATTCCTGAAAACCTCTGTGTTGTTGCAAGGAATGCATTGAGAAACCAAGGCACAGGTCTCCCCTACGCATGGCCCCGTCCTAGACTGGCTGAGCCTCGCGGAGAGGACCCCTGCAGCAGGTGCGCATGCGCCCTGAGGACTCAGCGTGACAAGCCCCACCGGACACACGGTAACTCTTGCATCTTTTGAACTGCCTCTGTGGCACAAACGGATTCTGAATGTTTTTCAAAACAAATGCTTTTATTGGCTTGTTTGCTTCTACTTAACACTAGGTGAATCAGATTTTCTTTGCAAAAATCTATCTTCTTTTAAATCTACATTTACAGGCATTTCAGCCATTTTTAAAAGTAACATGAGTATATCAGAGACGGATTCATTTTTAAAAATCTACTGTCCAAGTCCAGAATGGCTGCCATTTAGAAAATTCTACCACTTTACTGAATCCCTGTGTGACAAAAGGTTTCAAAAGATGTAAAGTAGAGTGAAATGACACATTTGGGGACCGTTTATAACTTAAGGTTTTGTGGGGTTTTTGACGCAGTTCTTAAAAGGCAGATTAGTAATGAATTAAGTGGGAGTTAGTGAAAGTAAGGATCGTATTTGTGACTCAATTCCACTGCAGTAGGAGGTGAATAATTATGCTCTTTGCCAATTCGTAAAAAAGAGAGGAAGAAGAGGCAGGAGGAGAAAGGAAAGTTAGAGGGAAGGAAAGTTATTTCTACTACGCGAACCAGCGGTGAAGTCTTGGAGTTTAAGTGTTTTTTTAAATGTAGAAACTCACAAAGATTCCAGAGAACTGTCTTATATGCCAGATCAACCCAGATCGCTCTAAACAAAGATGAACTTGTTTAATTCTCACCGCAGACCTCTGCTGCATGAGGAAACTAAAACAGAGAGGTTGAACAGTTTGCCCAGGGCCACACAGCTATCAAGGTGTGAAGCCAGAGTCTGAACTCAGACGTCACACTTCCTATGGCCAAATCTTAACCACCGACTCCTCAGTGCGGCTGTGAGCTGATCGTCTCCCCACGCCTGTCCTCAGCATTCTCATCTGTAATAGGGCGTTACAACACCAGACGGGTAGCAAGAATTAAGTGAGGCAGCTGTTCACCGTCCTCAGGATGGGGGCAGGGCCTGTGCATGTGTGTACAGTGTGTTCTTCATGTGTCTCTAACCCTAGAAGTATGTCTCCCACATGGCAGAAGATCAACAAATTCAGGGAGAATACATGAATGTATGTAAAATACATGTAAATAAGTGAAGGTTAAAAATGCTCTTAAAAGTGTTCTTGGAGCATGCTGCGAATCATTTTTCTCGTATCTCCTGTTTATCTCCTTTTCGTTACTTGTGAACAGACGGCCCCCTCCTACCTCTATCGGGTGTGAGACTGTTTAGTTTATGGACAGCAACTTACTGACTTTTATTCTCACACACAGAAGGCAAACAAAGTAAAATGCTGGCCCAGTGCAGTTAAGTCAGCTTTCACTCCAGGGTGTTGGGATCCTGTGTCCATCTGGGAGGTGCGCCACGAAGGGAGGACGTGTTTTGCAGGCTTAGTGTTAACAGGCTTCTGGCCTAAGTGCTATGATCAGGTAAGTTTGGGTTCAAACTGCATTCTTCCCGAGTGTTGCATCCATAGCAGGGGAATGGCCAAACCCGCCGACGTCCCCGGCGGGCGCTGGGCCGGGTGCCCACAGGCGGGCTGGCCGCGGAGCGGTGCTGCAGGCGGCGGCCCGCCGCGCCCAGGCCCTCGCCCTCCGGCCGGCGCCCGGCTGCCCCCTGCACCCTCCGACTTCCCCGCGCTGTGCCAGGGGGCAGGCGGTGGTCACCGGGACGTGCCGGGTTATTTCACAGCCTGGGCCACTGGCTCAAAATGTTCACCAAGGCTGAGCCTGCAGAATGCTCAGCGGGAACATTTCTGAGCAGAAGGCAGAACCCAGCCGCTCGCTTGCAGCGTGATTCCGCCAACACAACGGAACCGTTCAGACAGCGGCCTGCGGCCTTCCTTTCCTTTAGGTGTGGCGTCTCCCGGAGACCAGGCTTCCAGCCAGCAAAACCTCCGTGTGAAAGAGTAAACACTCTCTTTTAGAAACATTCAGATTTCATGCAGCTCTTCAATCAGAGGCAATGCAGCATTGTATAAATCCAGGGGTCCTCTGCAGAAGAATCACAGATGCTGCCCCGGGAAACACGTTTGAAATCATAAAAGTCTAAGGTCCAGGTGGTATTCTACGAACATCGAGCATAAATAAGCTTTTTTAAAAGAAAGAAGGGACTCCCCTAGTTATATGATTTTCTGTACATGTGTTAATCCCAAATTATGAATGAACACGATGACACCTGAAATGAAAACACTGCAGTGTAATCAGGACTGCCGTCTTTCAGGATGTGTCTCAGAAGCCTTCAAAGGGACAGCCGGGTGTGCTTGTTTGTCGCTCTGAAATGTATATGCCAGCTCCGGGGTTTCAGTGCCATCCAGGTGACGCCAATGACAGTGAAGAGTCTTCGTCCCGCAGCTCTCTGAAGCCTTGCCTGACAGGAGGGGCAACACCACGTGGGTTGCACCCCGTCTTAGGAAGAAGAGACAGACTGGGAGGACAACTCAGGACTTTCAGGACAGGTGAGAAACCAGAAACAGACGTAGATGGCAAAACGTGGGGAATCATCTGTTACACGTCAGTGTCATCCTGAACCTCCTCCTGCAACAGGAGCGCAGAGGCCGGGGGTACAATTTCTTAAGTTCGCACTGCGTTTTTATTCGACATGCCGGTGCAGAGAGTAAAATCTTTAATGTTCGCTTTCACTGTGGCGCCGGCCATAAACACGAGGAACTAGCACCTTGTCCTGTGATGTCAAGGGCTGCGATTAACTAGATAAAGCTGCTTTCAGACCTTATTAGTCCAGCCTTGTCTCTTGGCAAGTCTCACACCTCAGCCTGAGAAAACCTGAACTCTCCTCACCTCTCTTTGATTTCCAAGTCAAGCAGGGTTTACGCGTAAGCCCCTCTGGCATCACGCTGCAGTGCACTGGCCTCTCTCTGTACTGAGAGTTAAAATAAGACAGACCTTTAAATTGATCGGGCTGCTGGAATGGGTACAGGAGAGTGTGTGTGTGTGTGTGTGTGTGTGTGTGTGTGTAAGTCATGAATCTCTACCTGCTGTCGCTGTGTTGTGAGGTTGTGAGACCCCGGCGTTGTGTCTATCACCCGGATAGACAGACCCACACGATTCGGTGCACCTCATTATCAAAATGATGTTGACAAACTCAAAAGTACAAAGAAGGGAAGCAAACATGATAAAGCAGCTGAAAGGATTGATTTATGAGAAAGAATAAAAAGAACCAGAGATAACAGTGAATAGCATTTTGTCTTTCTGTGTCGCGATTTGGGGGAATTCTAAACAGGAAGGTTGGCAGAAAGACTCAGAAAAAATATCTGGAAAACAATTAAAGTCAGTGTGATAACAGGAGAAACTGGAAAGAAATGAAAAAGAACATAGTTTGGTTAGGTAAAACTGGGGAGCACCTGGCTTGCTACTGTGATTCAGAAGGCGGCACGCTGCCAAAAGAGCTCCAGAATGCCTCTTACAGAAACCATTCTAAGTGGGAAAGAATGAATATTACATATTTACATTACAAACAGCCAGTTCAAAAATAAATACATGATTATGTAACTCCTAGCACATGCTGGAATGTGAGTTATTGGAGAATCCTGAACCTTAGCACGTTAGATCTGATAGAGAAGCTCTCAGCAGACAGGTCAGGGATCAGAGCGAACTGCTGTTGCCCGGAGGGCCAAGGGGTCTCGTCTTCTCTTTCCACACACTTGGCTCTTGCTTTATCATAGGCGATAACTATTTGCAACCTGATCCCTGGGAATAAAGTACACATCAATCAGGGATTGCTACCTGCTGACATCAGGAAACAAAGAAAACCCCTATTTACCTGTGGAAATGCAGTGCCGTGTTTATTTTAAACAAAAAGTTTAGGATGCTTGCAGGAATTTATCATCCTTTTCTTCCAAACAGCCTTGGCAGCCTTTTCAGACCCCTTCCTATAGGTGAGTTGGGTGCAAGCTTGTTTTTGTCAGCCAGGTCCCACTGCTTCTTACGGTGAAGGGGCCCAGTGACCAAGTTCCTAGGAATGAGTCAGGGAAGGGCTTGTGCACTGTGACTGTGGCAATGCAGAGGGATCCACTTCCAACCAGTGATCATAATTGCATCAAATTGCATGTGTTTTAGTTAAAATGTTTGATTAGCTGTGTGCCAAGTGTGGGTGCGTGGGGAGGTGTCACATATTTTAAAAGACAGGAGGTTACAGACAGAGGACTAAGGCGGCTACATTATAATCAGAGACTGAGGACTGGTATAATTTTCAGGGATTCATGATATTTTAACATATCTATTAAAATCAAAACCTACCATCTAGGGCAAAATATCAGAGTCTGATAAAAAGGAGGAAAAGTGTTTGTTCTTGGGGTCAACAAACACCACCACTGAACTCACTCATCCTTTTTGTTCCAGGTAATAGTCACACTTCTGATTTTGATAAAATATTATGAATTTGAGGTCCCCCTCAATTTATGTCAAATGTCCTCTTTATGCTAGAAATACATTTATTTAAATAGCTCATTTCAGAACACCCATTTTACCAGAAGCCAAAATAAAATTTCATACTCAAGAATGTTTTTGAGAAGTCAGTTTCATGAATTTTTTCCCCCTGGAAATGTAGGGAGCAGGCAGAGTGGGGGGCAATGCTCTTATGCCCACTTCTGCTGGGAGTCGATTATAAAAAGATTTCTTAGCCATTGCTTTTCTTGGGTAATGGTGTTTTTGTTTCTTTTTCTTCTTCTTCTTTTTTTTTTTTTTTCCACCAGTTAATATTATGACAGTAATTACAAATATCTGGTCTGCTTTAGCCTTCATTTCACTGATTTCCATGCTATTCCTTCAGAGGCCACAGGCGTTGCAAGACCCCCTCTTTGCCCACACTCCTGAGTTCAGACTGGCCCCCCTCCTGGCCCATCCCTGGGTCCTGCTTAATCCCTGTCCCCCCTCATTATCCATCCACTCTGCACATTGTCTTCACTGCGCTAGGACACTGACATCAGATAATTAAATCACCCTTTTGTGAGAACGAGGCTATTTCTAAAATAGTGACTTTGAAAGATGATTCAAATGTTCTTCCATTCACAATGTCCAAAATCGACCAACTTTTTTTTTTTCTTTACCCAAACCAAGGAAGAGTAAAAAGAAAAACACTAGAGAATCACTTTTCCAAAAAGAATTCTTAAAAAAAATCACAAAATATCTAAAGACCGTCATTCCTCAGGAGGATCCAACTTTGTGGTTGGCAAACCCCCACATCGTCAGGCGAGCAGACAATAAAGGAAGGCGAGCGCAGCGCCGTGAGTGGCCTGAAGGAGCCTTAGAGAGTGTGTGTTCTCAAGGCGAGGCCGGGGGCGAGCACGTCGCGGGGGCAGATCGCACAGGGGAGGCGGGCCCGGATTCCACCACGTTTCTGCATTCATCCGTCGGAACCATTCTGACAACACAATTGCACAAGGTCTCATTATTTATGGCCACGTTTCCTTATCACAGCGCAGCCCGAGAGAGGCTCTCATTGAGTTTTCCTTCCTTCTCCTGCAGAAGGAAAAACGCCAGCCGCCTTCGCGTTTTGTTTGTGGCACTTTATTTAATTGCTCGGCGACAGAGCAGAGGCCGAAATCGCTGCCGCCCTAGGAGGAGCCGAATCCCAGCGCGGACCGCCTGTTAGAGCCGAGCATCCTCGGTGCACGTACCTCTGCAAAGATGCCGGCTGCCTAACGCGTACGTGCCGCCGCGGCTCCTGCGGGGGGTCTGGTTTCCGCCTGGGCCGACACACCTGGGTAAGCGGGGGGCACCCCTGCGGCGAGGATCCAGCACCCCCTCAGGCCCTGCCCCGCGCGGAGGGAAGGTCGGCTGCGCCCTGAACAAAGGCGCGCCCTGCTCCCCCTCCCCCCGCTCCAGCCCCGGGAGGTGCGGGCGCCGCCCGCGGGCGCAGCAGCAGATGGCAGCATTGTCAAAGGCCTGGCCGTGGGCTGGCGGCGGGGACACCCGCATCGGGCGGGCAGCGGTGCATGTGGAGGGGCTGCGACCTTCCCTGGGCCCACTGTCGCCTCCTCGTGTGCTCCATGTTTGCCTGTGACTGCGGCTCCTGGTGACAGTTACCGGCACTTGGGCTTGACTTAACCTGAATTATCTGTGCCTCTCACTGTTTTCGCGGCATGACACGACCTGCCTTCTTTCCCCTCCAGCCTACCAGGCGGAGGTTTTGGGGCCACAGACAAAAGGCCGAGCTCGCTCCCCATTAAAAGACAAACAGAAAGCAAACGGCAGGGTGGGTGAGGGAGGCGGAGGGCGGAACTCGGGTCCCCTCTTCTGTTACCTTGATGCTGAGGGAGCTGGGAACAGGGTTTTTTTTTTTTTTTTTTTTTTTTTTTTTTTTTTTTTTCCTGTTTTTAATTAGTGATTAAGATGAGGGACACTTGGCTCCCATTTCTTACCTGAGTCTGGGCGACGTTCAGCGCGCAGACACAGGCGGTCGAGGGGGTTAGCGGGCTGCACAGCGCACGGTGCCGGGCAGCCCTGGCGGT
The DNA here is from genome assembly GCF_009834535.1 of Camelus ferus. Taxonomy (NCBI): domain Eukaryota; kingdom Metazoa; phylum Chordata; class Mammalia; order Artiodactyla; family Camelidae; genus Camelus; species Camelus ferus. The sequence continues at coordinate 3,026,149 of NC_045698.1, read as the reverse complement.
GCAGGCTGGCGCATCCCGCACCCCGCACGCAGGTTCTCAGAGTAAGAGAAACAGCATCGCTCTGCTCGCCAGCCTCACACCTGCCGCGGCAGGCCGAGAGGAGAAAGCATTTTAGGCAAACCCAGGACGTGGGCAGGTGCCCAGACTAAGCCTGCACCTGCCTGCAGGCGGTGGTCCGGACGGCAGGGTCCCTGCAACTGCGACTCAGTTAGGTTGGCTTTTTCGTGGCCCTTGGGATGCAAAATGCTACTTTCTCTCCCCGTGTTTTCCTTCCCTGGGCTAACGCTCACATGGGACATGTCCTGTCCGGATGAAACGTTTCAGTCTGTCTGGATGACTCGGGCGCACACCCATCCTCTGCCGGCCGCCCGCTCTGCTCGCACGCGCACACACGCGTCTCTCCATCTCGGTAAATGAGTGGTGATTGCATGTACATGCTTAACAGTTCACAGGGAAAACGCCTGCCATTACAGCGCATCGAGCTGCCATGACGGAGGCCGAAAGCTGACACCCTCGAGTTGTAGACGCAAGTTCTGTTTAAAATGATTCCAGCGGGAAGCACCAGGGTTCATTATGTCAGGCAGAGTTTCTCATTAAACGTGTAGATTGACAATCGGAACTAACTGTCATTTGCGGCTTCCTTAGAGTTCCCCGAACCAATAATGTATATACATATACCTTTTTTTTTCTTGCACAAGTGGTACTATATTTAGAATAAAATAGTGAAATTGTGACTACTCGGTGGCTGGTAGATATCTGCTTTGTGTAAAAACAGCAGTGCTGTTTCTTGCTTTATTGCTTCTCTGAAAGAAGAGGGACCCTAAGAAGAAGTCAACCCAATTCGGAGGCTAATCACCAACATTTCTAGTTTAAGTCAAAATAATGGGTAAGAGGGACCTGGGCTACCTGGGAGATATTTAAATATTAACCACAAACTCAAGAGACGCACGGCCCCAGCTCCATTTTCTCCCCGCTTAGTTCACGTGTGCATTTCACTTTCACTACATCCGATAAATCCTTTATGGAAAATTCCTTGTAATGAGACCATGAACGAAGGGTCAAAAAATTAACATCTCTTCGTGCTTGGAAAAGTGACTTGATGAAGGAAAGGTGCACTCCCATTACAAACATACCGTTTTTCCTCAAAGATCTGAGGCCCCTAGGTGACACTGTTCTGCATCTTAACATAAAATATGTAATGCAGAACCTTCTGGTATTAACAGATAGCACCAGAGTACTCTGCCCTGGGCACTTTGCAAAGATGCAAGATAGTCATGCCTTGAGGTATGTAAAGAAAATAAAGAAAATATTTCTTCCATAAATACAGGAGCCTCATCGTCAATGAACTGGTGTTCTGGACGGCACTGTCAATACGAAATGTCATTGCAGGGCCAAGGTGCCTTCCTGATTTAAAAAAAAAAAATAGAATCATGTATATGTGTCTGTGTACGTGCGCTTACATATTCAGAAATGGATGCGAGGGATAGAAAAAGCTGTAGGAACTACTCCTCAAAAAATGAATGCAGTTTTCTGGAGAACAACCCTAAGGACCTAGTCATTACTGAGAGATCTTTTACTAAGGAGTGACTTCCATGGAGCTATGCTTTGTTCGTTGTTCACTTTCTACTTACCCACTTCCTTAAAAAAAAAAAGTTATGAGAGGGACACTCCTGTCTGTGCAAAGCTTTCATACACCTACCTTCTAGAAAGAGTGCTTCAGTTTACAATAAACTGATTTTCAGCTCACAGTCTCTTTTCCTCATTCTGTCAGGAGCTTGGATTTCTCTCTTAAGGTAGATTCTCTGAGGCCCCCTGAGCAACGACAGATTTGAAAGCACTGTCTCTGGAAAGCTTTTTCACATTCTTTTTTCTCAGTCTTTCACAGCGAGAATTTATTTCAGAAGGTTGCTCTGAACCCTTTATGTATAAATATAGACAGATCCAGTTACAGATAGAGATGGCGTGGATAGAGATGCAGATACAGATACGCTGTTGCTTAAATTCTCTGGGTGTCACCTTCCCTCTGATTTGCATGCCTGCCTCTTCCTCGTGCTGTTCCCCCAGGGCAGGCAGAAGTATTTCTTGTGCTTTTTGTGCATCGCTGACTATCCTTTTCAAGTGCTTTAAAAAATAAATGATTAGAAATTTTTTGAAAAAGTCTTCACCTTTGTCCTTGGATCTTAAAGTATTACTTGAATATTCTTTCTGAGTACAGCACAAGCCAGGGTAACATGTGCCATCTTAAATCAACAGTATCTTCATGGTCTTGGCATTTACAATGCTGTAAGTCAAGCCAAGACGGAAAACAATGCCCTTCTTTAACTGCATAAAAGGTTTTGAATCCATATTGCTTGAAAGAGCCCAGAATGCTGACCCTTGTGTTAGAAAAGTGAACTTGGCAAAAAATATTTATTTGGAAGGATGTAGACTAAATCTCTGAAAAATTCTGCAGCATTATTAAAAATGATATGGAAAAATAAATTTGTCCACAGAATTGCTCATTGTTTTATGCCCATAATGGATTTTCTTTGGAATATAGTTCACATGCAAACACTACAATGCAAATTAAATATATTTTCCTCAGAGCTGCATTAGACATTGCAAATACTTTTATGTGGTTCAAAAATGTATGAGATTAGTGCATATGATAGTGGTGATAGTCTAAATTATTGGGGAAAATAGATGGTTCATCAAATAGCATTGAGAAATCTGACTTGCTGCCAAAAAATAAAACTGATTCAACTTTAAAAGATTTAAAATAGTTGAAATTGTGCACAGTGTTTTCTTTGATTACAGTAAATTAAACTAGAAATCAATATTAGGTATCTAGACAGTCCTCCAAAATTTGAGAAATAAACAACATTCTTCTAAATACCCCTGAATGAAAGGGTCAATCACACAGAGAACTGAAATGCACATAAAATTAATTACAGTTGAAGGACATTGTACAAAAATATATGAGATGTAGATAAAGAAATTCTTTGAGGGAAATTTATAGCACTGAATGTTTAAATTAAAAATAAGAAATGTTTCAAATTAATTGTTTAAAATTATAAATTAATAAATTAGAGAGGAAGAGAAAATTAAACCTAAATTAATCATAAAGAAGGAAATGACAAATAAAATAGCAGAATTCAATAAAATTAAAAGCAGAAAAATCAATGGATTCAAAGCAGATTGTTTGAAAAAGATCAACAAAATTGACAAACCTTTTAGCTAGACCTTTTCAGGATTAAAAAAAAAGAGAGGGCATAGGTTATTAATATCAGAAATAGAAGAAATGACATCACTGGAGAGTGTATAGATATTAAAAGGATGGTAGGGTAATATTACTAAACATACACACACACACACATTTCACGATGTCCTAGATTAAACAAATAGATTTTGATGCAAAATACTAAAGCCCCTTCAAAAATAAATATATTACCTTAATAGTATAATGTCTATTAAAATTACATTTTTAGTTTAAAATATTCTCACTGGATTCAGTTATCTTTACTGGCAAATTCTACCAATACTTGCAGAAAATAAATACCAATTTTATATAACCTCTACCAGAAAACCAGAAAACATAGACCAGGGAAAATTCCAAATTTGTTTTATGAGCCCAACACTATTCTGACATCAAAACTAGACAAAGACATTCCCAAAAAAGGAACAATATAAATTAATAACCCTAAAGAACATAGTCACAAAAATATTTAACAAAACATGAGGGAATCAAATCCAGCAATACATAAAAGGCTAAGACAATAAAACAAAAAAAGCTAAGAAGTCACAACTGAGTGGTATTTATTCCAGTGATGAAAGCCTTGGTCAACATTTGTAAATTGATCAGTGTAATTCACTACATCACTGTGCTTCAGGTGAAAAACCAAGCCATTTTTCCACAGATGCAAAAAAAAATTGACAAAATTCAACAACCATTCTTGACAAAAATGGCCTTAACGTGAGAAGGGCCATCTGCAAAGAACCACAGCTAATACACTTAACAGTGACAGACAGTACTTCCCCAAAGATTGAGAATAAAGACAAAGGTGTCCCTTATCAACATTTCTATTCAGTACCGGTGTTAGTTTTCTACTGATGTGGCAACAAATTACCAAAAGCTCAGTAGCTTAGGACAACCTAGATTTATTATTTTATGTATCTGGGAGTCAGAAGTCTGACACAGATCTCACTCAGGTAAAACATAGTTGTCAGCAGGGCCTTCTTGCTAAGTAGCAGCCACAGAGGAGACTCTGTTTCCTGCTTATTCAGATCATTGGCAGAATTCAGTTTTTTGCAGTTATAAGATTGAGGTCCCCCATTTCTTTCTGGCTGTCCACTGAAGGCTGTTTCGACTTCCCTTGTGAGTCTGCCCACATCCCTTGCCACATGGACCCTTTCCCCACATTCAAAACCACTAGCAGTGGTCTGAGTCTCTTACAATCAGAGGTCTTCTCTGTTTCTTTCTTCTCAGCCATGCAAGTCTACCTGAAAGGATTCCTGTAATTTTAAGGTTCAACGTGTTAGATTACATCCAGTTGGATAATCCAGAATAATCACTTTATTTCAAGGTCCATACTATTAATTACACCTGCAAAATCCATTTTGCTACTTCAGGGAACATTTTCACAAGTTCTGAGAATTAGTGTGTGAACATCTGTTTTTGGGTGGGGGCATTATTTTGCGTACCAAAATATATGGAGGAACTATCCACTACTATATGACAAGAAAAATGAAGAAGTGGCATTAGAGGAAATTAAAAATTAAAATTAAAATTATCTCTATTCATAGACTAGATGACTATCAATGTCAAAATGCCAAAGCATCTACAGAAACAGTACTAGATATAACATGTGGGTTCTGCAATATCATGCTATAGAAAGTTAATACACAAAAATCAATTGTATTTTTATACATTAGCAACGAACAAGTAGTGAAAATCTTAAATAAAACACAATTTTCAATAAGACCAAAAATCTTGAAATTCTAATAAAATTGTTCAAGATTTGTACAATAACAATTGTAAACTGAAGAGAGAATTCAAAGAAAGACTAAATGAAAAAAATATATATACACATATGTATAGTATTCATGAATCAGAAGTCTGAACTGTATTAAGATGTCAATTTTGTCTAATGGATTTATAGATTCGAAGCAATCCTAACTAAATTCTCTGTAGGCATCTTTTTTAAATCAAGAGGTGATTTAAAATTTAAATGGAAGCCCAATATATCAATCATTGGAGTCTCCAAAAGTATAAAATAAAACAAATGAAACAGAAGAAATTTTTCTTCAGCACAAGAGGCTTCCTAGGCGCCATAGAGAGGGACGGCTTCCTGGGAGCATGTCTGCTTTAATAACTTCTTTCTGAAATGAAGACTATTTAAATCTGTTTTAAAAGGCCACATTTTTGGTCAAGGAAAAACTGATCTAAAAACGAGATCTATCCTGTCAAAATTATTGTCTTTAGCACACAAGAACCAAGGGTTTATTTTTTCTCTCCATAAGCTCCACATGGGGAAACGACAGAGGAAGAAGGTCAGCCAGTCAAGTAGTGACTATGGACACTAAACCCCAGGTGTAAACTATGACTAACTAGGGGGACTGAACAAAACACAAGGGTAATGTGCTTTCACAACGTGAAATAAGGCAATCAGTAAAGATGTCACAAAGGGAAAAAATACATTTTTTAAGTGGAATATTAAGAGAAATATAAAGATATTTAGCAGAATAATATTAATGCTAAAATACATCATTATTCACTAAAATTGATGCTAATGAATGATCCATAAGACAGCAAAAAGATGCTCTCTTTGCTATTGCTTACATGAGGGATTAACAGATACTGTGTAAATAACCAAAGGATGAAGGGTACTGTATTAAGTTTTAATTATAAAAATAACCACTAAAACAATCAAAACTGCCTGCCTTCCTAAATATCAGAAATCTATTCACAAAAAAGCAAGGTAAAATTGAACACATATTAAAGACTTACACATAGAAAATTACAAAATAATATAAAAGAACCAAGACCAAACATGTTTCTTATTTCAATAAATGTAAATAAGCAGTTTTAAAAATTCAGTTAAATCATAAAGTAAAACCCAAGTTTATGCTCTTCTGTTTAAAACAATACATTCTAAAAATGGAAAACTAAAGAATAGGCTAAGATATGCAAGAAAAAGAGAAAAAGAAAACATAGGACATAATTTTAAGATCAGACAAAACAAGCAGTTTAGGTGAGAACATTAAACAAGATAAAAAACAAAAAGAAACTCTAGTACAAAAATGAACTGTTGACAAGGAAGGTGTCATGCGTGAAATAGCGTAGTTGCCATATTAACAAAGCAGAAATTACAGGAACTGCAAGAAGAGACAGAAGAAACGTGAGTAGTGGGCACTTCAGCTCATCCCTCGCCCTCTGCGACAGACCAGGTTTAAAATAAGAGTATCTAAAAGTCCGAATAATGCAACTAGTAACAAGATCTGCCTTACACAGAGCAAATACTATACCCTGAAAATAGAGGCAATATCTTCTTTCTTTGTGTGTGTAGAATGTTCACTAAAATTGCCCATATGCAATGCTTCTTGTGTTTCACTACTGAGTGGAATCCGAGCTTTTGGACAAAAGAAGACAAATTTTATCGATTACAAAATGGCCATCTGTTCTTGATTTATTAATTTTTCTAAAATCATAAATAATTGTTGAATATTTCCAAATGCCTGTCAGCATGTATGAAGATGAGCATATTTTTTTTTCTTTAGATCTGTTAATATTATGGATTAGATCAATAGATTTCCTTATATGCAACCATCCTTACATCTGGAATCAGCTCCACAAGATTATTAAATGGTTATGTCTGTTAAATGCTTTCTGATTATGTTTACTCATTTTTCATTTAGGATTTTTTACATATATATATATGTATATGTGAGATTGCTGATTCATTAGTATGTGAAATAATTCATTTGACCATTCATCACGATCATTATCACCAATATCACCTAACAACACGTGGGAGGCAGTAGTCACACAATCAGATCAGAGATAAATAAATCAAGATAAAAAATTAGAAAAGACAATGCTCTCCCTATATGATAATATGTTCCCTGAAAAAACTAAGGGAATCAGGTGATATATTGCTGAAAACAATACCAAAATTCAGAAATTATACAAAGTAGAAAAATAATTAATATATATAAGTTTGAAAAGCCTTCATGATGGAAAAAGTGCCCATTAAAAGTAACAAAACCCAAATATAAAATAACTAGGAAAAATTTAACAAGAAATAAGCAATATCGACATGAAGTAAACTTTCAAATATTATATGAAGAACATAAAAAGAACTGAATATAGAATATGGAATATACATACCATGCCCTTGAACATGAATACTCAAAAATAAATACATATAATCGTTTACAATTTAATTTACCAATTTATAATGCCAATAAATATATGACAACAGATATTTTGGGAGTAATAAAACCTTGATCCTAAAGCTCACATGAAAAGAAAAAACTCAGAAAATAATATGAGAGAAAAATCAATGGAATAGCCCCACAAGATCTTAAAACACATAATAAAATCTCCACTATTAAAATAATGTGGAGCTGGCACATGAAGAGATAGACCAAAGGAAATACACTGAAATGCACTGGGACTTTGGAATATTATTAATATGGCAGTTAAAATAAGGAAGGTAAAGATAGATTTTTCAATAAGAGGTATTGGGTCAACTGGGCTGATTTATGAAAACATTAATGTTGGACCCATTCTTCACACTACACCTCAGAATTACTTCAGATGTTTCAAGGGTTTAATTATAAAATGTAAACTATTAAAGGACCAGAAAGTATGGCAAAATTACTTAATAATCTTGGAGAAAGGAAGGTCTGACTAAACTTGAGAGGCCATGAAATATAGTTAAATTTTACCACAAAAGCCAAATTTTCCTATATGAATAACAACAACAGCAAAAGCAAAAAGAAATACGTAAAAACCAAATCTGAGAAAAATGGCAAACTAGAAAGACTTTTTGCGATGAATATCACTAGCCAAGTACTGTTCTCCCTAAGAGACAGAGTTCCTCATTGATAAGAAAAAGACCAACAATCCAACAGAAAAAAAAAGCAAAAGGTACAAACAAAGATTTCACAGGAAAGGAAATACAAATATTAAAGAAAGATGCTCAACCTCACTCATACTAAAGGAACTGCCCATTAAAATTACACTGAGGTGCCATGTCTGTCTACCATATGGAAAAAAATCTGAAAGTTTGATTCTGTACTTTTTCAGGGAAGTAGGGAGGGAGGAAACATTGTTAACCACAGCTATTGGAAGGGTAAACTAGTGCAACCTCTGTAGAGGGCAATTTGGCATATTTATCAAAACTACAAATGCCTGTATACTTTGACCTAACAATTCCACTTCTGGGAATTTACCCTAGCTAACAGAAAAAAAAGTATGTATATGGTTACTTACTATGGCGTTATTTCTAATAGCAAAATTGAACCAATGTAAATATTCATTAACAAGGTACAGATTTACTAAATCACCAACTACATAAGTTAATACAAACATACAACAGAATACTATAAAGCAAAATAGAGAACACAAATAAATAACAAGGGATTATGGCCTGGAAGAATTAATATTGTTAAAATGTTAACTATTATCCAAAGTGAGCTATAGATTCAATGCAATCCCTATCACAATTCCAATGGCTTTTTTATTTTTCAGAAATAGAAAGAAGACATCTTAAAATTCTTATGCAAGCTCATAGGGCCCCCAACAGCCAAAACAATTTTGAAAAAAGGAGCAAATCTGGAGGCTTTACACTTCCTTATTTCAAAACGTGTTATAAACCCACGGTAATCAAAATGGTGTGGTACTGGGATGGAGGCAGAAATATAAATCAGTGGAACAGAACAGATAGCCCAGAAATAAACCCTTGTGTATATGGTTAAACTATCTTTGACAAGGATGTAAAAATCACCACAGTGGGAAAGAACCATCTCTTCAACAAACAATACCAGGAAGACTGAATAACTATATGCAAACAAATGAAGTTGCACCACTGTCTTACACGGTATACAAAATTTTAACTCAGAATGGATTAAATACTGAAACAAAAGATCTAAAACTCTAAAACTCCCAGAAGGAAATGTGGGGGGAAATGTCATGACACTGAATTTGGCAACAAATTTTTGGATATGACACCAAAAGCACAGGTAACACAAGCAAAAATAGAAAGATGGACCATTTCAAACTTAAGACAAAACAAAACAAAACAAAAAACTTCTGTGCATCAAAATAAACACTCAATAGAGTGAACAGCTGTCTCCGAGTGGGAGGAAGCATTTGCAAATGATATATATGAAAAGCGAGTAACATCTAGAATATATAAAAAACCTCTATAACTCAACAACGATAAAAACCCCACAAAAAACCTTATTAAAAATGAGAAAATAATTTGAATAAATATTTCTCCAAAGATACACAAATGGCCAACAAGCATATGAAAAGATGGTTCAACATCACTAACCATTAGATAAGCGCAAATCAAAGCCGCAATGAGATGTCACCTCACACCCATTAGGATGGCCAACATAAACACACACATAAACACACACACACACATGCACACACACAGAAAGACAGAAAATAGTAAGTGTTGACAAGAATGTTTTTGGAGAAGTTAGAAATCTTAGAACTCTTGTAAATTGTTGGTAGGAATGTAAAATGGTATAGTCATTACAAAAAATGATATGGAGGGTTCTCACAAATGTAAAAATAGAATGACCATACACTTTAGCAATCCCATATCTGGGTATATATCCAAAAGAAAGCAGGAATTTGAAGAGATACTTGCATATCTACGTTTACTGTGGTATTACTCACAATAGTGAACAGGTATGAGCAGTCCAAACATCCACAGACAAATGGACAAGGAAAATGTGGTCTGTACATATAATGGAAGGCTATTCAGCCTTGAAAAAGAAGAAAATGCTATCACATGCTACAACGTGGATGATCCTTGAGTACATTGTGAAGTGAAATAAGCTCATTACTAAAGGAAAATGCTGTATAACTGCACTTACATGAGATATTTAATCAGTAAAACTTACAGAAACAGAAGTAGAATGTTGGTTGCCAGGGGCTAGGGTAAGCAGGAAGAGGTGTAAAGGTCTAATTTTGCAAGATAAAAAAATTCTAGAGACCTGTTGCAGGACAATGTGAATATAATTAACACTACTAAACTGCACACTTAAAAATTAAGACAATTTTTTTAAAAAAAGACAAAGGAAGTTCTTATATACTTACCAGAAATATCTTGAAGACTTATTAAGTGAAAAAAGGAAGATGAAGATTGGTGTGTATAGTATTCTATCTTTTAGATAAAAATGAGACTTTAAGACAATTAGTTTGCATTGTCTAGAATAGGCAGAGATAAATTTTGAAAGTTTATTCAAGAAACTAAACTGACTGCTGACCTGTGAGGTCTACAGGGTATATGGCTGTGAATGGAGCAGGTGGAAGAAGAGTGTTTACACTGTCCAGCTGTTCATTTTTATTTAAGTCAGGAGAAAGGAATCCGCTTCTAAAATTAAAATTAACAATTAGAAATTTCTTTAAGTCATGGAATAGATTGGAAGTCCCAGTTGGATGAAAGCTCCGGTTAGAAAAATAGTAAATGTTGAACAGAAGTGATGTTTGTATTTGACGTTCTACATGGGGTTTAGTTATCAACGGTGTGTTCTAGAAATGTGGCCATGGTGGGGGTGACTGCTTGGGCTGGAGGAAGTGACCACTGGGAGTGGTGATGTACCGATGCTGAGAGCCTGGGCAGTTTGCGCCATCTTCTACGTGGCTGACCAAGTCCTTGGGAATCTGGTGATGGTAAAGAGAACAAACTAGAGGGCAGACACCTAAGTGACTGGAGCATGCAGGAGGATGGTCCTTGCCCATCGGGAGCGCAGAGCATGGCAGCGTCTGAGGACTTCACCTCAACGGAGCAGGGTGTTTTCAAAGGGGCTGGAAGAGAAATGGTCCCTGAACCATAGCAAAAAACAAAAAGGCTCTCTCCCCTTCGCGTTTCATTGCCTCATCAGTAAAACAGGGTTGTTGAGAGGGTGGCATGGGCTAAACACAGTGCAGACATGTAGTAAGTGTTCCATGTAGCATGTGAGAGAGAACAATCCACCTCTGAGAGGGCTGCAGAAGATGTGACGTCTTCTAGGGTCGTCAAGTGTCAGTAAGAGCAAGATGTGATGGAGAAACAGAGACGTAGAGAGTAAAAGGGATTCTTGGCCCAGTGGGAGCTTTGAGAGTGGAAGGGGAGAAGCCGGTGGAGCCAGCAGGAGCTCGGGATCCAGGTGATGATGGGGAGAGTGCACTGCTGTGGGTGGAGGTCAGCAGGGAGGGCTGGCAAGACGGGGCTGGCCTTGGGGGTCTTTCGCCAAGATTGATAGCATCATGGAGCTCACTCAAGCCCGTGTTCACGTCAACCCTGTTGGAATTGGGATACTTGGAATACTCTGTCACCTTGCTGAGAGGACCTGGGATAGTGGGTGAAAGGGATCAGGAGGAGAGAGCACCAGATGCTGCCTTCTGGCTGCGGTGGGTCAGATCGGGTGTGCTGTGGGTGCCGCACATGCCAGCTCTGAGCTAACAGATGGGTGACCTCATGCACTTGATGGAAAGAGTGAGAGCGCAAAAAGAAGACATCTTTCCTGTCACTGTGGGAGCGGTGCACTTTGCCCAGTTACTTCTCATTCCCCCATGGGGATGGGAAGTGTGATCTTCCAGCTGAAACAGCAAGTCATGCCACAGGGTAAGTGATGCAGCCTTCTGTCTTCCGAAGGGCTTATTTAAACGAAGAAGAAGGAAAAAAGGTAACATTCCCAGACTTTGCAAGTAAGTGATTTATATGTTAGGAACAGATTTCTGCTGTCTTTTCCAATACAGTTTACATGTATGATAAAAACTGAGTATAACTATTTTGTACTATTGCTGACCTTGAAAGATACATACATTATTTTTTCCAATTTTCCTTTATGTGCTGAAATGCTCTCTTTCCTCTTTAAGGGAAAACCAGTGGACTCTTTTCCATGGTACAGCGTGTAGGACCAGTACCTGAAAAATTGCCATGAACTTCCCTCCCAAGGACATACAATACATAAATGGACCCTTTACCTGTTACCAATACACAATTTTCAAACTGCAATGAATTATGGATTTAATTTAGTTTATTAATTTAACTTATTCACTAGTATTTGTATATACAATTGAATTCTTTTAGTCCATTTTAGTTTTGTGATAGATAAAGAAGTATCTAGTTCAAGGATTATTAATTAAATTAAATAATGTTTACAAGACATTTCTTTCCAAAGCACTAGGAATTTCCTGAAAATAACCCACTCAGAAGGCAGTAGAGGCTAGTGTGGAGAAAACAGGAACCATCCGTTAATTTTATTAACTTTTATTTTAAAATTCAATTCAATTTAATTTAATTTTTTTTCCACTGAAGTGTAGTCAGTTACAGCTTGTCAGTTTCTGTTGTACAGCATAATGGCCCAGTCATTTATATATGCATATACATATATATATGTTCTTTTCCATAGTCTCTTTCATTAAATGTTATTACAAGTTAGTAAATATAGTTCCCTGTGCTATAAGAATAAATTTGTTTTTTATGTATTTTTATATATAGTAGTTAATATTTGCAAATCTCAAGCTCCCAAATTTATCCTCTCTCACCCCCTTCCCCTGGCAACCATAAGATTGTTTACTACATCTGCAAGTCTGTTTCTGTTTTACAGATGAGTTCATTAGTGTCTTCTTTTTTCTTTTTTCTTTTTTTTAGATTCCACATATGAGTGATATCATATGTTACTTTTCTTTCTCTTCCTGGCTTACTTCACTTAGAATGATGATCCACAGTTCCATCCATGTTGCTGTAAAAGGCATTGCTTTATTTATTTTTATGACTGAGTAGTATTCCGTTGTATAAATACACCACAGCTTCTTTATCCAGTCATCTGATGATGGACATTTATGTTGCTTCCATGTCTTGACTGTCATAAATAGCACTGCTGTGAACACTGGAGTGCAGGTGTCTTTTCGAATTAGAGTCCCCTCTGGATGTGTGCCCAGGGGTGGAATTGCTGGGTCACGTGGTAAGAGCACATGTCTTTGTGGAATCTGAATGGCCTACCTCCTTTGGACATCTTTTATTTAATGAGCTAGAAATAACTGATTTTATCTTAGGAAACTTGTCTGGCCAGTATGAGGAGAGACAAATAGAAAGCTTATCTACATAAAACATTTTGAAGTTACAGTAGCAGAAGTCAACACTATAAGCAACATTCCCCATTGTTTCAGTCTCCCTTATAAGTACCTCCACTGATTTTTTAAGAGTCGCATGAAGTTCAGTGAGTCCTCGCCAAACATTCTAAAAATTGAATTATCTTTGCATCACTAGAGAAAGCACAGATTAGCTGGGGGCAAAGGGTTGCAAAGGAATAGATTAAGTGGCCCAATGTCTCATCTACATGTTTTAGCTTCAGGAGTTAATGTTCTTTCCTGAGTAGGACTTGTGTGGTTTATAACAGAAGTACTGACCCAGACCTCCGAGGGCTGCACAGATAAAACCACTGACCGAGGAGTCAAACATCTAAATTCTTCCTTCTCTTCATGATGTTCAGTAGAGAACTCAAAGTTTTGCTCCGGTGATTTCAAGCAGCTTTCCGGGCTAGGTGATAAAGGGCCACCTATGCCCATGCTGGTGTCGTTAACGTAGGAAATAAGAGGAAGCCCAGTGTGCCCCTCCCCCAGTGGTCAGTGGCTTTGGTGAGTGCCTACAGGACTGCGTCCTGCAAGTGTTCATCCCGGGACTGACACCTCGCGTGCGACCAAAGGTCACGTCAGTTGGAACCTGCAGTGGATGCTGAATTGCTTTCATTTTCCTCTTCCAAGAAAGTCTAGTAATGCCTTGCCTGGTGGCAAAGGTGTTCCCGCTGAGATGATGTGCAATGAAAAGACCCTTGGGCGACACATGGAAATCCTATTAGTGATGCCACCGAGAAATGCAGACAGCTAAGCAGGAGGCTGGACAATCAGGTGACGTTGCAGGAAGGGTTCAGTTAGCCGGTAACACAGATTCTAAGTCGTCGAGATAATACATCTTAAGCTGCATCTCACGTTCTGAGAGTCCTCTTAATTTCCTCCGTTTCATTTTTAGCAAGGGGGGTGGCAAATAGAAATAATTATGTAGATTAGAACCAAACACTCACCTAAAAGACAAATTCTTGGGGCTGGCATTAACATTTCACTGATAATACTCTTTTCATAAATCTTGGCATCCCTGTTAAATTATTCATATGGCGTTCTAGGAGAACATATGACAATTTTTTAAAATGTATTCTTCACAGCATCTCACAATCAGCCAGAATGCCACTCCATGGGTTATTTTTCTGAATCTTGCCATCTGAATGTTCTGAATAAATTTTACTTGATTCAATAAGTTTCACTGTTGTTCCCAAGCATTTCTTTTATGATTTCTACAGCTTCACTTCTATTGTATTACCCTTCTGTTTTATTTCTTTCCCATCGTCTTGATTTCCCTTTATATCTGCCGTGTGCTTCACTTTCCCGTTTTTGCCATCTATCATTTCAGCTCGGAAAAAAGATATTTCCTATTATCTGATCTTCCCTAGATGTACTTAACTCAGTGACACTCGTATTTCTCTGAGTGACCTCTGTGATATAATTCTTTGGTGCTACATCTTGAAAGTGCCTTCTGACAGATTTAGCAGGTGCCCTTTTAATTCCCCTCCTGGAAGCACCGTGCCTGTCTTGAATGTACTTTCTGCCAGCTCTTTATTGTCTGCACTTCCTGAATCAGAGGCAGCACGGTAATAACTCTTGCCTGCGCCACTCCCGGGTTACCGCACCCATTTTTCTTTTTGGAATTGTCAGATGACTTTTTCATAGTTATTTGCCTAAAGAAATCTAGAGTCAATGTAATGGAAACATATAGACATCTTCACGGAGCCCCCATTGGGGTGGGTGGATTGATATATGCCTTGCAAACTACCACCTGAGACCTGCCTTTTCAGGGTAAGAAATGCCCCTTCGTATGCACGTGTATCTGGTCACTTCCCTCTTCTTATTCCCGGAGTCTTGCCTTGGGACTGTCCAGTATGAACGGTCTTCTGTTGTCTCTGGACCACACCACCTTTCCACCAAGGTTGTTCTGAATTGTGATCCAGTTTTCAAGCCAGTGACAGCCCCGTCCTGACACCCTGACTTGAACTAGCACAGGGGCCTGCTCCCTCCTCCAGTGGGTTAAAATGGATCTCTGTATCCAAAGCCAAATCCCAGAGAATGGCAAAAACTGCCTCTCCCGCAACCTTGAACTAATATTGTCTCATTTTAATAGTTTTATGCTCTAGTCTAATCTATGACATTCATTTCTGTCAATACATTTGAATAAATTGTCTAATAAGTTAGAGTTTACAAAGCCCCTAGTATTATTCTTAGGGAAGTCATATTCAGATGAGCTCCTTGGTTTTCAACAAAAAGAATTCTCTTATGAACCTCATTTTACAAGGAACTCTGTTCTTCTTTTAAATAAATAGTTACATAATACCTGCACAATTGGCAGCTTTTAATGGGAAGAAGTAATAAAAATGGGTGAGGCCGGACATGTCTGAGGGATGCATGTTCGGGTGACCCTGGGGGAGCTTACAAAGGAGCTCTTTCTCCGCAGTGGAAACGAGCTCCTGACAACAAGCCTGACGCTGTCCTGGAGGGGAAAGAATCAGGTGTTTGATTATGTTAATCCTGTTGGGTGATGTGAAGAGTTTTTTATTCAAACTGAATAAATGAATAAATTTTCTTCCAGCTCTGAAAATGGGTATAAACACAGTGGCTGTTTTGGGATGACCTTGGGGAAGATACAGGCAGCTCTCCCATCATCTTAGATTCAGAACTTTCCAGGCTTCTCAGCTTCTGTGGTTGTTCCAATCACCACCACACCTGGACCTGAGGCTTTGACTGATGGGGATAGAGCCCTAGCTTCAGAATTACTCAGCTTCTCCCACTGGTTCAGTTTTCATCTCCTCTTCACCAACATGGTCATTGCCATGGCTACCGGGACCACAAATTGCTTTAAACTTTCCAAAAGCTCCAACGTTGACACCAACCACAGACCCGCCATCTCTCTTCCTCCTTCATCCCCATTAACGTATTGTTCCTCCTCTCTTTAACTTCTTTTTGTCCCATTTTTTACCTCGTCCTTCCGACTTTCCCAGTATCAGTTCAGACACTGAAGCTCACCATTCATCTACCCCTGATGCTGCTTCCCCCTGGTCAGCCATCCTCCCATTGCCTCCAGGTCTCTCCTGGGACAAGCGCCTCAACCTTCTATAGGCAAAGCCTTCCCAATCCTCATTGTCTTTGCCTGCCTACTCTCTTACACCTCTACTTGTGAACACTGCAATAAAGCATTTTAAATGCAGCTCACTAGAGAGTCATAAATTTGGCTCATGTCAATCAAGTTTTTTTGGAAAAGGTGACACCTGAGCTTTATTATTAAAGATGAGTAAAAAATATCCAGGTGGAAAGTGAAGAGCATAAGAGTCAAAACAGAGAGGAGAACAGGCCAGACTGATGGAGAGGTCGCCCACGAGCACATCCCACCAGCAACACAGCTCGGGAGCCTTAAAAGACGGGGAGCTGCCATAACATGACGTAGGCTCCAGGGCTGGGAGAGTGGAGATAAACTCCAAGGTTGTTTATTGGGTCTGCTGGACCACATGGTGATTCCACATACGGGGAGAGACAGAACACAAGAATACAGTGTGGATGGCAAAATGATGAGTTTAGCCCTGCATAGAATGAAGCTACTGATAAAAATATTAATTATGGAGGTTGGACTCTCCAAAAGGTAAGTTGGCATAGATCTAAAGCTTAGAAGAGAAAATTGACTTGAAAAAAATAGAGTTGAGTGCTACCGAAGCCATACACATTAGTTTAGATTCTAGTTTCAAGTTGTTTTTAACAAAATAGATAAAAATTTAACACATGGCATCTGGGACAGAATTGCAGTTGCAGTGGGTGTCTTGGAGAAAGCTAACACTAAAACTAGGAGCCCCTCCAGCACCAAACACTCCCATTCAGTATTGTTCCTGCTGCCCTTGTAAGTCAGCGTTACTCATTTCTTATTCTGCTTCTCTGTCCACGTGATGCCCGCATCCTGTCCACTGGAAACTGACTGGACGCCTCTAGGTACCAGAGACAAACTGCGAGGAAAAGGAGTCTAATTGCTTCAGGCTCGGCCATGTGTCCAATTCTAGCCCAAAAGACTATAGATCAGGGGATGGAACTGAACAGTATGAAAAGTGCCCCAGGGCCATCTTTAAGAATAAGAGAGTAATTCCCAGAGAAAGGACCCAAAAAAAAAAAAACCTTTCCTTGAACCTTCTTCCAGCTCATGGGCTGAGCAGACCTCCACTAAAGTGATCAGTGCACCATGGAAATGGATGAGTAACTGGGAATGGCTAGTGAAGAAAGCAGCTAAGCTCGTTGCAATACACCAAGACTCTCCACGTCTTCTTTCTTCTCAGAAGCTGTTCTTTCTGTAAGAAATTCTGTTTTCGTGTTTGCCCACCTACTCAGTGGGCCCTCATTCTTTAAGCATTAGTTTAAAATCTTTCCTTATATAAAAGTGTCCTTGTTTCTTCCTGTTCAAAGAGATCCCCAGTCTTTCTGTATTTGATCATAACTCCATCCACTTGTATATTATATCACGTGTGTGTGTATCAGTGCACCTCCTCTGGACTTCATTTCTTATGAAATTGGGTCTCTGTATTTCTCTCTGCTTATGTCTTTTTGCAGCCACTAGACTAGCCCAGGAGCTTCTCCATTGGAATGAAAGCCCCTTGAGGAGATGGCTTTACGCTTGCTGTTAGGTCCTGGCAGTTAGGAAGGCACCTGGACAAACACTCTCCAGAGGAGTGGCTGAGCCCTGAGTCCCCACCATAATACCTGACAAATCTGGACGTCTGGAGTTATGCTAAGTCAACTAAGGAATGGAGATTTATTAGAAAGAAGGAAAGCTCGTTGTTTCTTGAAGATGCTTTTAAATTCTCCACATCAGTGGAAAGGCTGTCACTTCCCTGGTATCTGCTCTCATGGATCCATGTTTTATGAACGTGGTCACCTTCAACCTGTTATGGCCTCTGAGTGTGGCTGGCTTGCTGGTTAGTTGTTTTGCTTCACCAGCATACGAAGCGGGGCAGCCTTTGTATGTGTTATTTAACAGCAAAAACACATTCTCTGGTTCCAAGGAAGGTGATGTGCTATTTCTTATAAGAGAGTAGACTCCTCCGTGTGTGTTCTAAGGTGTCACTGGGAGGAAGAGAGATCATAACTGAGAGGCAGCCTTCACTATGGAAAGATAACGATGCATTCAGAGCTTTTACCAGCAATGAAAAGAATAATGCAAATACAAATTTATACTAAAAATCCTGAAATACAACAGAAGCAGGAAATTTTTGAGGCTTTAAAAGATATAAAGTTAGACAAACAAAGAAAAGTTCCTTTGTACAATGGCTGACCAATTTATAGAATTTAGCATATTTACAGAGTCTTAGGTGGGTCATTAAAACTACATTATGCAAGTAGAGTTAAGTAGACGTTATGAAAGTGTCATGGATGGGGAATCATAATATCTGTTATGAAGCACCACAGATGTTTTAGGTTATAGCTAAGTCAGGGCTTCTGGGGTTTCAGATAGTTAAAGTAATTACACTTACTGTCAATGGGAGATGAGATTCTGTGTTACGCATTCCACGCTGGACCTCAAGGCACATCTTACATTTTTACAAGGAGAGTATGCTCTCCTTTCTAATTCATTACAGAATCACCTTTTTTAATATAGAAAAAAAGTTTGAAGTATAAAAAACACATATGAATTACTTTGACTAATTATAATATTTAAACATTTTTAAAAAATCATAGGTTGAGATGTAATGACAGGCCTGAGTGTATAGAGGACACTGGGTGACGTTCAGAAGAAATGAAAAGACACTGTTGTGAAGGATTCTCCAATAAATCATACCTATGAAATTGAAGACGACATCATTTTAGAATTTTTTCAAATTCTAAGCCAACATTTAGATCTATGACTCGTTAAGTTCATCATTTTTTGTGTATGGTGGGCAGCACTGATACAGGTATTCATTAGCATTGTTGTGTGCTTTTTTTTTCTTTTTTTGTACGATAACCACTTGTTCCAGCACCATTTGTTGAAAAAATGATCACTTCTCCAGTGATTTGTCTTTGTAGTTTTGCCAAAACCCGTTCCATACATGTGTGAACCTATTTGTGATCTATCTGTCCATTTTTCAGGTCAATACTGCACAGTCTTGATGACAGTAGCTTTATAATAAATATTGGAAGCAAGTGATATTAGCCTTTCCAGTTTATTCTTCCATCAAAATTGTTTTGAGGTATTTTATTTTTTTGAGGTAAGAGAATTATTCTAGGTGGAATCTATGTTAATTTCACCTCTCTCATGCCTGATATTGGTAAATGCTGTCTATCCCAATTATATGAATCTTTTCAAGATCAGCATTTAATTTTAATTACTCTCTATTTTTCCCGGTGTTTATTTCATTTTCATCTGTCTATTCTCCATTATTTACTTTTTTGTTGCATAATTGGATTAAATTTGCTCTTCATTTCCTAGAAGATGAAGTCGCTGATGTGAAATTTTTCTTCTTTTCCGATATAGACATTTATTGCTAGAAGTTCAGCCCCTCTCCTCACAATGTGTCCTGCTTTAGCTGTGTCCCACAAACATGGGATGTATTTTGTCTTAATTTTTGTTTTGACCAAATTTCTTTTCTAATGCCTTAATTTGTGGTTTATTCTTTGATATGTGGGTTCTTTAGAAGTAGATTATTAGGTCTCAAAGATTTTAGATCTTTCTAGACATCTTTCCATTATTGATTTTTAATTGAATCCATTGTGGTAAGAGAAAATACTTTGCAAGAATTTAATTGTTTTTTATTTATAGGAATTGGTTTTGTGATCCAGAATGTGATCTGTTTTGCTAAATGCATCCTATGCATTGCAGAATAATTTGTATTCTCCTTTTATTGGATATGGTGTTCTAGAAATGTCACTCAGGTACAATTCGCTGATAGTGTTGTTTAAATAATCTGTATCCTTATTGATTTCCGTTCTACTTTTTGAGAGTGAGGTATTAAAATCTTTGAATATAATTACTGATTTGCCTATTTCTCTTTATAGTTCTATCATTTTTTGCTTCTTGTATTTTGAAGCTATGTTATTAGGTCCATAAAATGTAAAGATTGCTAGGTCTGCTTGATAAACACACTCCTTTACAATTGTGGGGTGACTTTCTTTATACATAGCACTAGGCATATACTTTGTTTTCTTTCGATCACATTTTTCTGGTGTCATTTTCCTTCTTTCTGAAAAACTTCCTTCAGACAGTTTTTTTTTCTTGATATTTTATGTTGGCAGTTTTGGTTTTTTTTTTCCTTTCAGTAATTTAAAGATGTTGAATTGTTTTCAATGTGAAGCTTGTGGTCATTTTTTGTCTTTGTTTCTCTGTATGTAATGTGTTTTTCCTTTGTTTATTTTTATTTTTTATTTTTTGGTTTTTTGTTGTTGCTGTTATCAGCTTCTGTGAGTAATATGATTATGATGTGACTTGGTGTGGTTTTTTTTGTTTGTTTGTTTGTTTTTATGCTTGGAATTTGTTGAGTTTCTTGAATCTGTTGATTTGTGATATTTATAAAATTTGAAAAAAATAGCTGTTATTCAATTATTTTTTCTTTCTCCTCCCTCACTCTCAGAGTATTTAAGTGCATGTGTATTAAGCCCATTCAAGTTGCCCCATTGGCCACTGATGCTCTTTTCATTTTTTAAAGTTCTCTTTCCTGTGTCTTTCAAATATAGTTTCTTTTGCTGTGTCTTTAAGACAACAGACATTTTCTTCTGCAGTATCTAATCCTTCCACTGAATTTTTCATGTCCTACATAGATTTTTAATCTCTCAAAGTTCAGTTTGGATCTTTATGCCTTATATGTCTCCTCTTAGCATTTTGTACATAGAGAGTACAACTTAAAAAATGTTAAAATGTCCTTGTCTGTTGATTCATTTTACTTTTTCAGTTCTTGCTTACTTTTGAATTTCTATGAATATTCTTAGCATATTTCCCCCAAGGTCACAGTTATTTTACTTGGAAGCAGTTTGATCCTCTGAGGTCCTGCCTCTAAAGTCTGGCAGGTGGGATGGGAGCAGTGCTCCGTCTCTGGTTAGTTACTCCGCTCTACTCAGTTGAGACCTTCCTGAGAATGCTACTCAGTGTGCTTGAACCATGGGTTTTTCTGGTCTGGTGAAAACAGGTGCCCTTCCAGGACCTGGGCGAGTGCTCAGCACTGTTAACGGTAGTCCTTCCTGGTTGTTCTTTCCCAGCCTCGGGGAGGTTCTGTGCTTACATGTTCGGATTAGTGCTCTGCTAAACAACACCTTCGGGAGTTCCCAGAGGTCAGTCTCTACGCCACACTTTTCTCCCTGGTACCCAGTTCTGGGGAACTCTTGCCCCCTTGAGCCTCCAGGATGTTTGGTTGTGTCTCTTTAACAAGAGGAGCCCACTGGGCTCCACCAGGGATCATTCCCCGCACTCTGGCCTAGAAACCCTCTCAGGGCGGTGAGCTAGAACCCTCTCACAGGGCTGGCCCGGTTTAGTTCCCGCGTTTCAGGTATCTTTACTGCCTGGCATCCAGCGGCTTGTGCACCATTATACCGTATAGATGGGCTGTTTAGGTTGTTTCAACCGGAAGGATAAGTCTAGTTCCTATTGCTTCATCTTGGCTTGAAGTGGAA
Organism: Camelus ferus; assembly: GCF_009834535.1. Classification (NCBI taxonomy): domain Eukaryota; kingdom Metazoa; phylum Chordata; class Mammalia; order Artiodactyla; family Camelidae; genus Camelus; species Camelus ferus. The sequence goes on along the minus strand of NC_045698.1, from coordinate 3,004,227 downwards.
CACCCTCGAACACATCACCTTCACGCCCAGAATCCTGGGATTACGTTTGACTATTTGAGCTCAACTAGGAAGTGCTAAAAATAACATATAAATGAGTGCATTTCCTGTCATATTATGTAGTCTAAGAGTGAGCCATTTAAAATTCCTAAAAGTAACTGAAGATTTCAAACAGCTGTGTTTCTCCCTCAGTGAGCGACAGAGGTGAAGGGTCCTTGTATCGGACCTCCATCACATCCAAACTGTAACTATGCCTGTCCTAATAGAGTGAAGCCACAACCTGGTTTTTCATTATCATTTTGTCATCTATTACATGCATTTATAAGGTTTCATCTGGTACCATTGATTAATATTTCCTCCTAACAGTTTTCTTTGCTAGAGCTTGAAAAAAATCTGCCGAGTTCTGTCTTCCCTTCTGCTCCTAGCACAGACGTACATTGTAAGTATATGGGGACTGTGTTGTTTCATAGCTACTGGGTTTTATATTGACCTATAAGGTGATGGGCTGTTTAGGTTGTTTCAGCCAGAAGGTGATTTAATACAAGGAACTACTCTAGAGAATCAAATTATATGCAAACCCAGCATTTCCTGCCCATAATATTTAGTGTTTAGATTGTTTGGTTTGTGATCCATTTAATTAACATCTTTAATTTAAAAAAAATAAATTAAAGGTAAACGGAGGACTGCCGTGGCTAAACTCCCAGCAAGAGTTTCCTTTCCCCAGCTAGGTCATTGGGATTCTGCTCTGCTTCATTGCCCTGCTGGCTGTTGTGGAAATTTTAATGGTGCTGTCTTATGCAAAGGGTGTGCTCTACAAGGAAAACAAATAAAAATGGGGAAATGTACACTTTGTACCTTTGAAAGGTTACATGCAGTGGCGCAGAAGGCTTGGGTTACAATAACACGAGAGGAGTGAGGCAGTGGGAACGTGGTAGGACCAGTTTCGGAGGAGAGACAGTTGACTAAACACTGGAATGATTTAGGGCGCCATCCATTATTTCCTGCCTGTCATTTAAACAGGCTATCTATATGCATGTTAGGACCCAGAGTGCAGAGGGGAGGCGGACGGCCTGATTTATGGGGGAGGGCAAACACCTGTGGGTTAGCAGCTCAGAAATTAGCCACAAGTAGCATATTAGTGCAGCTCATCAGGCACGGTTCAGTATTTCGGTTTCTTGATTTGCCCATAAATAAGCTTCTATGTGGCTGCCCCGAGGCCTCCTGGTGATTAACTGCCTTGACCTACAGTAAAATACACAGATGGAGCAGCACCATGGGGTCTGCAGGTGGATGCCGCAATCATATGAATCTAAACACGTCCGTTTGTGGGTAGCAGGCCTGCGAGTTTTGAGAATCGTGTTAAGGAGGCTTACCGGAGCACTTAACATTCAATTTACGTTTCATTCCCTACTCCCTTATTAGCTGACAACTTGTAGCCCCGACTGCCCTGTGACCAGTCGCTGGCCATAAAATATTTTCTCCTTTAGTGTCTCTTGCAGAAAGCGAAGGGAGTCTCATCCTGGGATGTGTATGCCCTCATGCTGCCATTTTTAGTAAGATTCAAATCCTTTGTATTATGCTTTTTTGTATTCCTTTTTTTTTTTTTTCCTCATGAGAGGAGCCTTTTTCACTAGTCGGTGTGAGCTGGTTATATCTGGAAAGATTCCTCTCAGTAGTTTTCCACTTTTAGTTCCTGGGCTGGACTATTTCGTGCTTGAAATGAAAGACAATGGAAGCCAACAACCATGGAACCCGGAGACAACTTATTGCAGCCAGTCTGTGAAAACTGTATTACACATCGTTTACTAGATTTTGTCTCTTTCTTTGATCTCAGAAAACAAAAGGATTAATGAAAACCGAACAGGATCTTAGGGAAAACAGCCTCTGCACTGCAGTGAAAGGGGTGAAGCTGGTTCAGGACAAGATCATTGACTAGACGACAGGTTAGCAGACTTTCACAGGTAAATATAGACACTCCAAAGCCACTAGCAATCCTCGGGGAAGTGAACGTTTCCACCACGTTACTGAGAAGATTTTCTGGATCTCCTAGTCTAGTGGTATCACTCCTGAAATTCTGTCAGCCCCCATAAAAATCTGGTTATGTCGGGAAGGTCAATACTATGACTTGTTCCAAGGCCTTCCCCAGCCCTAGATCACTGCAAACTTGGGGAGAAAAAATAATGGAACAGTCAAGCTGCCTGCATGATCTTTAGTCAGCAGTAGAGAGGGCAAGACAATGTAGTGACAGAGTAGTTAGGAGCTCTGGCTACGACGTGGAAATACCGACGTGGAAATACCGAGAAAGGGAGGAAGGCGCTATTGACAGGACTAGGGAGACAGAGGGTGCCCCGAGTGCCACAGGCAAGAAAGGTCAGAGGTCCTGGAGGATTACAAGCCTGAAGAGCAGTGTCACTTCTAGAAAAGGAGAAGAAGGGGTTACTGGAAGACACTAAACGATTTTAAGTGGGTTTCCATCTGTAAGTTAATACATTCAAGAGAAACCCAGCTGAGATCTGAATGCTCAGCCCACTCTGCTGTGATAGTTACATTTTAAACCAAACAGGACTCTGTCCATGATATATTCCTCAAGGCAAGAACAGTGTCACATGAATTGCAAATGTTCACCTGCTAATAGCTTTCCCAGGAGTTCGCTTCCTGTTAGGAACCCTTCAATGATTTTATCCATTTATGTGTGGAAAAATGTTGCAGCTGCTGGTCGAAGCCCTGTGCTCAGAACATTTTCACATTATTACCAGTGTGCAAAGGCCAGAGTTTCGCTTCATGGGCTTTCCACCATAGTCTTCCTGGCAGGAAGCAGCAACATCGTGCTCCTAGCAGCCCTGCTCTGGGCTGAGGGATGGAGCCCTCTCGTTCTCCCAGCCATCCCAAGACATCCTGCTGGTGGAGAAGCCCGCGCAGCCCAGAGCCCTGGCCTCTGGCCTCTCGCAGGGTCACGTGCTGCTGCTTCTGCTGAGGTTTCCAAATGGCAGTGCCCCCTTGGCCGAAGCGGGCAGTAGCAATGACCGTCAAATATTCATCTCCCCAAAGCTGTCACTGGCATCCCCACAACTGCGGAATTTTCCAGGTTCCACTCCTGTGGCAGAGACCAACAGTCCCATCAGCTGCCCACACAGCTTTTCCTGCTTCTGAGCCTCTGAGCACTGAAATGAGGTCAAATCAGGCATTCTTATCCATAGACCTTGAGTGGAAGTGATGGGTTACTTCCAGGTCAATGCAGTCAAGAGGATGTGTGACTTATCTGCCCCTCAGCCCCCATAGCCTCACCCCCAGTCCTCGGCTAGAGGCACATGACTCCAACGTGTGAAGTTTCCATTTGTTGATACCCGAGTCCCTGAGTTACCACTTGGAAGACACCTGCTTGTGTGGACTCCAGGTGCACCCTGAACTAGCATGTCAGCAGTAAATCTCTGTTCCATAAGCCACTGAGACATTGGGGTTGTTTGTTACTGAAACACAACCTAATGTATCCTGACTGATACAATCACTTTCTAACACTAGCCAACATCTCTATCTAAAAAGTGGGTAGTGTAGTACCCCTGGGGTTTATGAACACCTGGAAACCACAACAAAAATGCATAGCGGGTACCCAAGAGCTGTTAGTGGCTACCGTGATTACCTACAGAGTTCAGTTTCTCCATGCATTTACCAAGAACAATGTAGGTAAGAAAGCATTCCTCATTTCCCTAGTGAACAAGGTAAGTGTTCTCCCCAACATGACTTTTCCAGCGTGGCTTTTAAAAGTGGAAGACATCACAGATGAGTCCCCTTGTGTCTTTCTTTTCCCTTCTCATGATTATTATTCTGGGATGTTCAACTAACATAAACCTGTCTCAGTTGTGTAATATTTTATATTCTCTGATTTGAGCGAATGTTCTTTTCCCATCAAAGCCATTTTAAAAAATTCACTCTGCCAGGAATGCAAACTCTGAAATTTATTTGAGAGAGAGTGGGGACAGAAAGCCTCAGGTCTGTTGTAAACTTCCTGTATCCTGGGAGATTAGCTTCAGCTTACAGTAGTTTCAATTAATTCCTAATCACTTTTATGTTGTCTTTGTGTAAGAGGAGGCGGGAATGATAATCTGTAGCACTGTTTCTTTCACAGAGTTGAATGTCGGTCGTGTTTATTATGAACACTACAGTAATGAGAGTGATCGTCAGCAATTTTTTACATCTGTGTCTGTCTACCTCCGTGGAGGTTTGAGCTAAGGAATTCTCCACATGTATAAAGGAAAGAAAGATCAGGAGAAAATCTCACTTTTTCCCACAGGCACCAAGTATTTAAAATCTTTAGCAACATATTATGATTTCACATAACTGAGAAAATCCTCTCTGTAAGGTTAAGTTCTTACCATCTCTTGATTCTAAAGGAATGCACAGGGCCTACTTCCTGGCCTGTCATTTGTGAAGAATTGGCAATGCTGTCAGATCATAAGACTGCTAAAAGCACTAGAGAAATGGAGCATTTTCAAACTTTCAGCTGTTAGATGGATAAGTTCTGAGGTTCTAATGCATAGCCTGATGACTATAGTTGATAACATGATATTATATAACTGAAATTTTCTAAGAGAGTGGAAGTTAAATATGTGAACGAAGTTTGTGTGGTGATGGTTGTGTTAATTCACTTGGTGGAGAGAATCCTTGCAAGTGATTATATCAAATCATTGCCTTGTGCACTTTCAATTTCTTTCAACTTTATTCATCAATTATGTGTCAATAAAGCTGAAAAGAAAAGAAGAAGAAATGGGGGGTTTTGCTAAAACCAATGCCAGGCTTCAGCCTAAATCACTCCTCAGATCAAGCCGTGAAGGTAGAAGGCATACAAATCAGAGTCGCCCTTCTCCTTTAGAGAGCCGCTCCAGTCTGTTTTGTAGTGAGAGCTCCAATCAAAGTCCACCTTTGTTTTAAACTGGAAAGAAAGAGTTCATTCTTGCCACTTCAGTTAAAAACCACTCAAAGCAAAGTCATAGAGGCTTTGATAGGAACTGGCTGACTTCTGCTGGGACAGTAGCATAATGAACATGCTGTTACAGGTTGGCTTGAGAGGATTAATATGTTCCTTGCTAGATTTTTTTTTTCCCCATAACCTGTACTGGTTTAATCCTGGAGATTTGGGTACACACCCTTTAGTCACTGTAACTGTGCTGTTGAATCTCAGAGAACATAAAAATTGCCCTTGAACATTTTGCTCTAAAATAAAGTGTTTTTTTTTTTTTTTTCCTTTCTGGTACTTTAAACTACATTTCATGGTAGTCACCATGTTGAACATGCCTTCTTCCCCTAGGGGTGTTTTCATCACTAATAAATATTTACGCATTTCAGAAATACTTAAATATGTTATTTAGTTTACCTCAAACATTGAAAGTTTCTTTTACCATTAGTTGTAAAAGATTTTAGTTATGTTAGTATGATAAACAGGTTAATGTTTGAAATGTAAGGCTTTTTCTCTGTCACAGTCATCTGTAGAGTCATATATCATCAAGTGATAATTTCCTCTAAAAATGTTTATGAGCAAAGATGACACTTTATGATTATAGAGTCAGTTTTTTTTCTGTAATAAGTGGCATAACATAATTATCAGGTACAAGACTGTCATCTACTTTACTCTATTTAAGTCTTTTTTGTTAAGCCCCAATTATCCTTTCTGCCCTTTCCGCTCACAATCTTCTCACTGGAATCTGTTACAGCAAGGCTTGTGTGTCTTCATCACCATTTCCACCTTTTGTGCCAAGAGAAGTTCTTAGAAAGAGCAGGTTCAGAATCCATCCTTGTTGTGAGGATAAATAAATGCATGAAAGAGTGTGTACGGATGCAGCAGGAACTATAAAAGTGCTGGTTGGGAGTCAAAAGCATTATATTCACAGTCCCATCTTTGACCATCTGCACTTGGGAAACCATAAACTAGCCCTTGACTTTATCCAAAGTTGTGGATATTGTGAAAACAAGCATTCTGGACTAGAAATCCATTCCTTGGCAGTTCAGGAAACTGAAGCTTAGAAAGACCACTTGCCATGCTTAAGCTCACAGGATGTCAACCAGAAAAAGGGGGTCTAGGAACTAACTCTTCAGCCCCAGGTCCAGGAAGGCCAGCACTGGGATGTTTATGTAGAACAGAAAGCACTGGTTCTCCAGCAAGAAGGTATGGACTCAAGTTCCAGCTCTGTGAACACAAGCATGCTTGTTTTCTGAGTCCCAATAGCTCATCTGGTAGCCGAACCAACCTCGCAAGGTTGCTATGAGGATTAATAAGGTAGGATCTAGTAGGATTTGTGCACAGCACTTGGATATGTAATTGCTCAAAACCTCATTTCCTCTACTTTACCTTTCACTTTTTTCCTTCTTCCTAAAATACACCCAATGCTTGGTCTTGAGAATCTTCCTAATTTTACTCTATAATTTGACATGAACTATTACAAATCATTTCATAACGCAGTTTGTTTCTTAAAAGTAAAATCTGCTGTTGACCCTCTTTATGGTAGATATCCACCAAGATGGATCTCAGTGATCCCTTCCTCTTTGTATTTATGCTCTTGTGTAATCCCCTCCCCTTAAATGTGTGATAATCCCATTGATTCACTTCTTATGAGCAGGCAGAACAGAAGTGATGGGATTTCACATCTGAGATCAGGACACAAAAAGACAGTAGCTTTCATCCTGATGACTCTCTGGAAGTCTGTCCTGTTATCGCCAGGTGCTGTGCCATGGCGCCACTCAGGTACCCAGTGGAGAGGCTGGGCAGTGGATTATCCAGGCCCAGTAGAGCCCTGAGATGCCACAGCCTTGGATGACAGCTTGATTGTGGCCTCATGTGACTTCACACTTCATGTGACTTCAAGCTATACCCAATGTCCAGACACCCATAAATTGTAACATAATACATCTTTGCTGTTTTGGACCCTCAGTATTTTGGGATAATTTGTTACACAGCCCTAGATAACTAATACACACTCCTATAGCAGGTTACAAATCTTTGGCTTGAATAATCATTTATTTCTGTAGGTTTTTCTCAGTTTTTTTCTTTATTTTGGAATTAAAGCTAGGTTTTGATATATACAATGCATAGATGACAAGATTAATATACACACTTTCAAGAGAGGCCATATTAGTGACAGATAGAAAAAAAGAGACAATTTAAGACTTGAACTAAGCTTGTAAAACTGATATCATAAATCTTGGTTTATAAAATGGTTACTAGGTTAATATCATTAGGATATTTTAAAGCATCATAATTGCATTTAATCACAACATCATTCTTTCATTTATTTAACAGATATTTGTACAGCATTCCACTAAGTTTTAGCTACTACAACACTAGAGATAATTAGGACTCAGAATTTTCCCTCAAGGAAATCAGAGTTTGCACGTTTACTTTTTTGTTTCTTACCTGTCCTACCTAGCAGACCTTGAAAATCTTCTGAAGAGTCTAACGGGAAATTTATGGTAATAATTAGCACCTTGAATTCTGAAACTATCCAGATTAAGTCGGAACAGCCTATTGACAATCATCTTCTTTAAAAGTATTCTTTTCTTTTAGCCAAAGGAAGGTTTTTATTTTGGGTACAGACAACTCAAAATGGCTACATACAATCAAAACCTGGTTGGGAGAAAAAAAAAAAAAAAAAAAGAAAAGGTAAAAGGAGAATTTCTTGTGAGAGCCCTGAACAGATATCTGATGATTCTTGGAGCAGCCCTGGAGATGTCAAAGGTGATAATACAGTAACAACATTGGGAAGTATTTCTAGTCTTACAGTTAGCCTTTTGGCAGGAATTTATTAAGACAGAACAAGCCTGTGACTTTTCAATTCCGCGTACAATTTGTTTCTCTAATCCATCCGCAGGAGTAATGTGTGATGGAATTTTTCCTTCCCGGACCCTCCAGTGGGGAGGATGATATGCTGTAATGGGTTCTCACAGGCCATATCTCAGCAATATAAAACACAACACATGTACATCTGTGGCCCAGTGTCAGTGCCTTAAATGTACATCAGAAATGCATTAAATCTTCCCATTGCTATTCTGTTTGTACAGCTTGTTGGTTCAGATTTTCTCCTGTAATGTACTCTGCTGATTACCTTGAATTATCGGTATATCCTTGGTAGAACAAGCACACCGTGTTCAGAAAAACAGTCATACGGACGTGGCTTGAGCCCTTTTGGTGCGAGCAGAAACAACGGAACTTTTTCTTGGAAGTTAACACAGTGCTTCCTTAAAATCACACCTCAATAGCATGTTTACTTCCAGGTAATCCTCTCCTCAGCATAGTCCTCCCAGAAATTCTCAAGATTCTTAGTATTTGATGAACTGCAGGTGATGCACACATATGCAAATCTCTCTCCTGGAAGGGGAGGAAGAGGGAAATGGTTTCTGGGCTGGTCTGTGCGCCAAGCAGGAAGAATGTCCCTTTGTCTTTCATGGTTTGATTTGAACAGTGTGCAAATACATTTCAGCACACACAATGTCAAGCAAAAGTGTTGCAATTTTTTTTTTGGAATCTAGCTGTGTCATATCAGTAATGGCTAACATTTCTGAACCACAGTAATTCAAATAATATTTTCATGTTCAATATCTTTACTGCCATCAGAGTATCTATGCTGAAGTACACTCTGCAGCTGTCAGTGCGTGCAAATGAACATCATTAGGGTTGGTGGGTTATTTTAATAGTACTGTCAAGGAGTGAGTGTGTGTGTGTGTGTGTGTGTGTGTGACATACAAGCAGTCATCAAGCCACATCCTTTAGGTTGTTGTTGTTGTTGTTGTTGTTTTTGAACAGTTGCCTTCAAGGTACTCATTTTATTTTATTTTTTAATATGTATTTATGCATATGTATATGTATAATTGAATCACTTTGCTGCACTCTGGGTTGGTTTTTGAATAGTGAAAATAGATTGACCAGATGTAGCTGCAACTTTTGTCCCTTTTCTCTTAGGCTGGGTGACATGAATTTGTAAAATGTAGTAATGGACTCAGTGGGCAAGGACAAAAAATAAGGCAAAGTTAACAAACCGGGAAGGGGATCTACAACATTCATTATCATTATTGTATTAATTATACGGAGCAGAAAAGAACTAAGGTCTTCATCCTGATGTAACCCCACTTTAAATGAAATGTTAGATTCTTAAGGACTGCTGTCCTTTATTATTGTAATAAGCTGTAAAGACGAATGATTCACAGAAGTAGCTGTTATTCATTGAGTGGCTTTGCCTTTCTAGCTTCTGTGCAGGACAAATTGGAGAAAAACGGGATCAAGGAGGAGTCTGTCCTTGGAAAATTAAAAAAAAAGTGAGAAAAACAGCAAACAAGCAAATTCACAGAAAGTAGCAGAGTGTATCAAGAGAGCAAACGGGGAACCAGAGCTCACGCGAAGTCAGAGTCAGCCCCAGGGAGACCGAGGACCAGCAGGCGACGAGCGCGGTGGGTGTGGGTGTGGGTGTGGGTGTGGGTGTGGGTGTGGGTGTGGGTGTGGAGGAGATGAGAAGTTGTTATTAGAAATGATGCACTTCTCTCCAAATACGGGGCAGGGAAGTGAACACTCAGGGCATTTCAAATTTACTCTCTTAGCATTTGCTTTATTTATGTTTGTTTTCCATAAAAATAAAATACTTTGGGGGGTAAGGTATAGCTCAAGTGGTAGAGCACGTGCTTAGCATACAAAAGATCCTGGGTTCAATCCCCATTACCTCCTCTAAAAATAAGTAGGTAAACCTAACTACCTCCCCCCATCAATAAAAAATAAATAAAAATGAACAAAAGAAATTTAAAAAATAAAAAAAAAAATTAAAAAACCTTTTAAATTCATTATTTTATTGGTGGGATATAAAATAATAAGATGAAATTATTCAATTATTTTCTGATGGAAAATAACTGATAACTTTTAGAGATGGTAAGCACAAAGATGCATTTGTTCCTAATTTCTGAGTTGGTTGTAGAATCAGGCTTTCTCCAAGTGAGAGATGAGGAAGGCGAAGTGTGGGAAACAAGATCAGAGGCCATCGTGGCGGGGAAACACCCTTCGATTGGTGAGGCTGGGGCACGTAGAACAGGTATGTGGTCTGAGGGACAGCAGTCATTTTAGAACGGTAAGTCTACGTCTGTGATGTCAACCAACAAGATACAGAATGAAGAGATCTTTCTGTGTATTGTAGGTGCTTAAACAAGGCTTCAGATTACTCTAAAATTCTTTCAGAAAATTGTGAGAGAAAAATTCCCTTAGTTAAGTGCATATATCAGAGTATTTTGGAATTTTCTTCTTATGAAACACTTTCTTGAATGCAAGTATTATTTCATAATTTAAAAAAATCATCCTATGGTTGTTACCTGTACATATTATTAGTCATTGTGCTAACAGGTAAAATTTAGGAGCCTGGGTTTGGGGTGTCGCTGTTTCAGTACTTGAGCCAGACCACCCGAACGTTAAGCTGGCTATTGTCCCTGGGCACGGAAACCAGGGCGAGGGTGTAAATTAAGGAGATGTTGTATTTCATGCAGCACTGTCACAAACTTCAAAAACTTCAGCTCCGCTGAGTGAAGATATTCTGACTGCTAATATGCACACCTCCAGAGCCAGGCCATTTTGCTCCAGTGTATACACTAATTATGGCAGGCTAGTTCTACTCCTTGTTTGTAATTGGGGAAAACATTCTTTCTGATTTGATAAGAAACTGTTTAATTGGAATATTCTATTTTAATGATTGCTACATACAAATTGATGCTCATTCATTGCAAAAGCAATAGTCCCAACATACTCTATAGACTCCTGCTATTTTCTTAAAACTGTTCAGTAAATTGCCTAGTTTTAACGAGTTCTTTGAACAAACTTCATTAATATGATTTGATATTTAATCAGGAGCTCTAAATTCATCACTCATTATAATTAAAAAACAGTCTTCTTTAAATGGAAATAAACTCTTATGGAACCAAACTGTTAAAAATAATGTAATTCATGCCAAAAAGATAACCAATGGTGTTATTATTTAGCTATATCTACAAGAGAAAGACATAGAACAATATTAAATGTGAATCCATAGTTATATATTTGGACTGGACAAAAAATTCAAGTATAAAATCTTCTTTATTGAATTGGAAATAGTACAAAAATCAGGTGTGGGTATTGATGAATCATTATAAGAGTGATCACAGATCAGACAACTAACTGGGTTACCATGTGTGTATGTATATGAGAGTGTGTGGAAGACACACAGACAGAGAGGGAGAGAGAGGGGGGCTGAACTGTTGTATCTACTGTACTAAGTGACCCAATCTTACAAAAAATCCCTCCCTGATACTTATTTCTCTACTTTTTCCATAATAATCTATTTTTTTAAATTAAATAATCACCTGAAGCATAGCGTTCTAGCCTAGTTGTAGCCCCAAAGTTGAGCGATCTAAAGTGTCTACCAGTTGCATCCGGATTAAGCAGGAGGAGGAGAGAAGCAGTAAGACTGTGCCGACATCATTTTCTCCAAGAGGCACGGAAGACGTGCCAGATGCTTGCACTGAACTTACTGGAACTGGCGACTGGGGAAAAGGGTTCTGGAGAACATGTGAGTTCTTCAACTGCAAGGAGCCGTTTATACTTAGCACTTCCATGAATTGTTTTTTAATTAAAAAACATTTTTTTGCCTTTTTTCTTTTTAATGGAGATGCTGGGGATTGAACCCAAGACCTCATGTATGCTAAGCATGTGCTCTACCACTGAGCTGTACCCACGCCCCCCATGCATTTTTGATGTGATTTTTTTGGTAATATTGTTTAGAAAGCAAAAGTCTCTTTTTGTTTCATCTTCCATAACTGAAAACTGAACTCTGTGAAAAGCTGCACCCCTGGAGAACATTTCTTTTTTTATGCAGCATAATGAAAACATTGTCCAAAGCAAAGAAGCATTAATTTTAGAAATGAAGTAAAGAGCTTAACTCGGTGGCCTGCCTGCTTGGCCTCTGTAAATTCATGGTCTTTTGGAATAGGCTTGGGACATACTTAGTAAAATGTTTGCACAGACTGGTTCCTGTTTAACAATCATTTCACTCAGTTTTAGCCATTAACTAGTCAACTGGCTTCAGCATGGTGGCAGGTGGGGCAAATTTTTCACTTGTGCTCAAGTGAACTGAGCTAAGCCCCTTTGGGACATAGTATTTGGTCAAAATAGTAATTGGGGGCATGTTTAGGATTTACATGCAAAGATCTTTTTTTAATGTTTTTTATTTTTGTAAGAGTTGGGACATTTTTGTAAACTCATCAAAACATTGTTTACTAATAAATGATTGATGAGCTAATGATTTACATGGAGGGATTTTAATATCTTTAAACTGTTGATAGTAATCTCTTTGTCAGTTCTAATGTTAACATGAAAAGAAGAACAAGAAGAGCAGAGGGGTGGGCAGGAAGAAGAGAAATGAAATACCATAAACCATTGGAGATTCCAAGGCCTTTGGGGGCCTCAAAATCTGAATCTTTGGATGTTCTGTTCTCAGCTATACCAACTGAGACAAGACAATCAAAGTTTCATAACTTCAGATTCATCATATTTAAAAAAGGAGGAAATACTTTCCCTGCCATCCTCACAATATATCCGACATCTAAATGCTCGGAAATGTTTAAGTGACTGTTTATATACCGGCATTTAATAATCTGGTTAATCTCAATGTAATGAAGATTAAAGACGTAATAAAAATAATAAACACAATGAATAAAAAACAAAACAAATCAAGACAGCAAGGTGAAGGATGCAAGAAAATAGAAAAGGACATAGCCTGGCTCTTGCCCTAATATTTACTTCTGAAATACAAATGCAAGCACTGTGAGGAAGTTTAAAGGGCATCTTTCTCCACAAGCTGGTGATGGGCTGGCCCGTTACAGCAGCTGACAGCCCGTGGTACACGCAGGAGGAATACATGAGTCACAGGAAATTAGGCGTGTGCAGTATTTTAACGTTAAAGAATTTGCAAGCTGTAGACCTCGGCACTAATGCCACAGAGACAGTTGAAGGGGCTCACGCTGAATATGGAATTGTGTTTCCATAGTTCCTCTTCGACACATCGTATCTTTCTCTTGCTGACTTTTCTAATTGTCTCCTTCTATAAAAGCGTGTTTCCATAAAGATGTAGACATTTTAGGAGAAGTACTGCTACCAATGACAATACTGTATTTTTAAGTTTTTGAAATTTGTGAGTATCTATTTTTTGAGGGGAAGGCAAGCCTATCACTTCCGCATGTGTAAAACTCAGGCAGGCAAGCCTCTTTCTTGAATGCTTCAGGTTTTCAGAGACACGTGCAAGATAGCTCTCCTACCTTCTGGGAAATTCAGATGATAAAGCCAAACCTGTTCTTTCAAGGGTTCACGGCACTCATCTGTGTGTGTGCATGTATTTGTGAGCTCTTTGTAAGTATGTAATTACAATAATCAACCATCCTGAATCAGTGTGGCCTTGGACTTGTGCTGGATGGCTAACTTCTCTTTTTCTAATGCCATCGTTCTGGGAAGGGTCCTGCTCGTCCTTTGCTTCCTCCAGGTTGGGCTTTAGCCATGCTGACATGTGTGTTGGTCAGGTCTCGCTTCATTGCATCTTTCTCTTGAATACTCACGAAGGGCAGTTTAACTTGGTTTGTAATACAGACTGGACTCCTTTGTGTAATTTGAGGAAGGAAATTAATAAATAAAAATAAGCAAGAGTTTCTAAGCTTGTTCATTTTGACTTTCAAAGGCCGACAAATGCAATGCGGGGAGAGTCTATGTATGTCAGTATCGATATCATCAGTCTGTCACCTATCTCAGCATCCACGTCAGCACCTACATTGACTTCATCCGTAGCTATTTCCACACCTAATCTAAGTTTGTGCTGATCTGTGTTGATACTGACATCAACATTGACATTGACTTCTATCTACATTTTTATCCATTTCTGCTTCTAGTCAATGCCTCTGTCTATACCTACATAGGTATAATTACCAATATCTACGTGTATATCTGTATCTAAGTCTATACCTAGTCTCAGTCTCTATCTGTATCGGCATCAACATCACTGATTTCTGTACCTAATACATGCCTATATCCATAACAACATCAATATCATCATGTGCATCTACATGTATATAATCTATGTCTACATCTCTGCATATCTTTATCTATACATTGATATAAATATATACGTTGGCATAGACATTAATTCTGTATATGCATCTATGTCTATTTTAATATATAGATACTGGCATCAGCATTGCCATCTATATTGCTATCTGCATCTATATTTTTATTTATATATCTAATCTATGTCTATGAATATGTTTATTCCCATGTAACCATCAACTAGATGTATATTAATTTCCATATCTCTCTCTCTCTCCATCTGTATTCCATCTATGCTTGTGTCCTTGTCTATATCAAATCCATGTATCCATACAATATCAATGTCAGTGTCAACATTGACATCGATGTCTACATTTCTACCTAACTTATATCTTTATCTGTATTGACATTTACATTTTCAGGTGCTCATACACATCTACAAAAAAATGCAAATCCACACCTACATCTATCTATCTATCTTTCCATCTATTATGTGTTCATAGCTAATCTGTATCTGTATTGACTTTGCCATCAGCATCTACATTTATATCTCTATCTCATCTATGTTTGTCTTTATATCTGTTTCTATGTCTATGTTGGCATTGACATTAGCATCAGCATCCACATCTGTATTCATCTCTATACCTAATGTGTATGCACATACATAGACATATACACACACATATACATATACCCAACTCTGCATCTACATCTATATCCTTTATATTTATATTATTTACATCTATAGCTCTATATATCCACATAAACTTATATAAAAATTTATCTAGATCTATAACTTCCATTAACATAATGAGCTATTGAGGGCTTCACACACGTTTCCCTGTCCTCGATGAGCACACTGGGCAGGAGGATGTCACCTCTCCCTCCCTACCTCACAAATCAGCTTTTCCTTCTCCTGAGCTAGGAAGGAATTACAAGGATCTTGTGTTCGTAATTTACCAGAATGTGACAGAATGTGGTCCCAGAGTCACTGAAACATACTGGAGCATCTCTACAGCGTTCACTTGCAGCATTTCTATATGAGGCGGCATAGAATTAATAACTATTAGAGAGACTGGCACTCCATAGTGACAAATAAATGTTTGCTGGACATTGTTGGATGAGAGGGAGGTCTGATTTTTATGTAGCTAGCAAGCTGTCCTAGGACAGGTCCAACTTGGCATGTATAGTGGGCAACACTGGATGGCACACTGCTGAGTGTGCTCCTGTCCCTACGTATTTGAGCGGCCAGTGCTATATGCTAGGGACAAAGACATTTTAAAGCACACTTGTTGAAGAAGTAGAGAAAGGGTTAATAAAGGCTTCTTTTACCTCCAATATCAATGTTAATAAAAGGATTGCACATTTTTTCTTATCCATATGCAATTAAAAAAAGTGTTTATCTTTAATTACATATATCTTCAACTACGCAGAATATTAAATAAAGTGTTTCTTGTTTAATTGCTTTGGACACTTTCCTGGAATCCAATGATACTATGTTCTCAAACCCAATCTCTTACAAAATATTTAGCATAAAAAAGCAGCATAGCTTTTGTTGGAGAGGATTTAGGGAACCTCAAGGCTTTGGACAGGCAAACCCTACATTCCAGGCTCAAGGCTGTTTGGCAGTGCCTGTTTTCTGTTTCGTTCTTGTCTTTCCTGGTGTTTTAGTCTGTGTTTGGCTCTGCGTCTAACCTTCCAACTCTCAACTTTGAATTCTACTGCTTGACAACTATTTCTGAAACACACTCTCTACCTCAGCAATCAAGTAAATGGTGACACTTTTCTCTAGGGGAAGGTAATGGTAAAGTCGGTCCATCTGATGTGAAAAGAACTGAAGTCCAATAATTCTGCCGTGTGTTTATCCTAAGTTTGCCTTTGGCTCAGAATCTGCCTCTGCCTTGTTCCTGACTTGTACTCTGGGTGGACTCCAACTCAGGCTTTCGTCTCTTTGGGAGAGATGTGGTTACGACTCAGGGTAGGGAACTTCCTTGCACCTGTAGTCTCCTTGAAGGTGGTATGATGAACAGGGCTAAGATTGCATGTGTCTCTGCAAGAGATCGCACATTACTGCCTTTTCTACAGCGTGGCAATGTTATGTTTGCATTGGGTCCAGAATAAGTCTGGGAATCTAGAGTGGAGTAGAGCCTCTAGAAATGGAGTAGGACCTCTAATAAGAATGTTCTATTTTTTTTAACTTCCTCTCTGTCTCACTCCCCTTGGGTTTTGCAGCTGTATCTCTTGAGAAGTCCAAAGCTTTTACAGAAAGTGATAAACTCAGTATCACTCTTCCAAGGTGCCTCTTTGTCTCAGTCCTTTCTTCCTTTTAAATCTTCCCCCACCCCAATGTCACGTGGCCTTGATAGAGCCAAGCCTAGGCAAGCACGTGATTGGGCTATGCGTCTTCTCTGTGGTGCTCCCACCTGCTCTCCACACCACGCTAGCTTGACCTGTGCTCAGGCAAGCTGAGCAGCTTGAACTGCATCACTGAGTTCCTTTACCCTGTAGCTTACCATGAGTTCATCCAGGAGAGAGAACCAACAGCGATTTGGAGGGAACTCAGAGAGCAAGGCTGCAGCATTCTTCCTGGGGGTGTTTCCGTGGCTAGCTGTGTCCCTGAAGGGCAGGTTACTGATTCAGATAGTTGTCCTGGTACACACCACCCTTTATCTGGTTTCCAGTAGCTGCCTTCCAGTGGTTCTTCAGTCTTTGCAGACAGGAACGAAGCCTGGCTGTTACCAGCTTTAGATGTTGCACTGTCTCCATGATTCCCTGAAATCTACTCACACCATTATAAGTAACCTTTAATTAAAGTCTTCCCAAATTATCTCATTTTGAGTGTGCCTTAAATTTCTTACTGGGGCTCTAAGGGATATAGTAACCCTTGAGGTTGGTCCCAGGTAACCTTCAGAATCTTAGATTTTAGTGTTTGATCTCAGCTGGACATAAATCTCAAGTGGGCTTTGAGTGAACAATATGGTTATTTTAATTGACCTCAGAGTTTATTCACTCACTCATTCATTAATGTGTTCTCTCCATAATGCTGACTGAGCTCCAGTCCCTCTTCTAGCAATGAGGTGCACACACCTAGAGCCTGGTTTTATGGGGCTTATGTTTTCATGGACTAAATAGACAAAAACAAACAAAAACATAAATGTATATAAAATGGTGAGAAGCATTTTGGCAAATATAAAATAATGTAAAAAAATGGGAGTGCAAATTTGGGGCAGTTACAGTTTTGTGTGTGGTGGCTGGGGAACGCCTTGCTGATGGCATCGTCCTGAAGGGAATGGTGATGCCCTTTGGTTAGACTTGAGAAACAGGCGTCCCAGCCAAGGATGTGAGTGCAAAGACCCAGAGACGGGGCCCGACTCGCAGGCCCTGCATACGGCGGGGGGGGGGGGACTACAGCGAGGACACTGGTGAGAAGGGGTAGCGGCCAATGCTGGGTCACGTCGAGAGAAGGCCTCCAGGCCACTGCGATGCCTGGCTTTCACTGGGAGCGATGGAGGTGGCTAGTGTAGATTTACCCAGGGAACTGGCGTATTATAATTCTGCTTTTGCATGTACCACTCTGGCTGCTGTGTGGAAAATGGGTTTAGAGGAAGCAGAGAGCGGAAGCAGAGGACCTACTGGGATACAACTGCAGTAATACTGCTGGTGACCTTGGCTGGTGTAGTTATGCTTCTGCTGTTTAGATGCTCACCAAACGTCTTCTTCTTCCCGGGCACACAGCTCAAACTTATCTTCCAGCTACTCTGCATCTAGGTGGCGCCATGCTTCTATTGCCCACACCAGTGTGAGTGTAAGAATCGTGTTACTTCTGGTCCAAGGTGCTTAAAAGAGAATGTCCTTTCTCTGTGTCTTCTTTCTCTCATCTCCTGACTGTTGTTTCGTTGTCAATGAAACACATCTTTGAAGATGTGGTAGGCTGTGGTTACTAAATTAAAGCTGCTGTGAACACTCATGTAGAAGTCATCATGTAGATGTATGCTTTGGTCTTATAAATACCTAGGATTAGAAGGACTTGTTCATGTGTTGGGTGCAGGGCTAACTTTTTAGCAGACTACCATACTGTTTTCCAAAGTCAATGTACACGTCACATTCCACCAGCAGTTCAGGAGAGTTCCAGTTCCTCCATATACCCACTCGAATTTGATATGGTTAGTGTTTGTAAATAGAGCCATTCTAATGTGTGTGTAATAGTATCTCATTGCAGTTTTAATTTGCATTAATGTAATGATTGATGGTGTTGAGCATTTTTTTTTTTTTGTACTTACTTGCTTTCTATATATGTTCTCTGATGAAATGTTTAAATCATTCACTTATTTTCAGTTGGGTTGTTTTTGGTTTTTGGTTTGTGCTGCCTGTTATTTGATTGAATTGTTTACCTTATTATTATTGAGTTGTAAGAGTTCTGTGTAAATTCTGGATATGAGTTCTTTAATGGATAGTGGTTTTGAAAATATTTACTCCAAGTTTGCTTCTTGTCTTTTAACTTTCTTAATGCTATCTATTGAAGAGAAAATGCTTCAAATTTTGAGGCAGTACAATTTTTTTTCTTTTATGGACCATTATTATTGTAACATTTTTTTATTGATTTATAATCCTTTCACAATTTTGTGTCAAATTCCAGTGTAGAGCACAATTTTTCAGTTATACATAAACATACATACATTCATTGTCACATTCTTTTTTGCTGGACCATTATTTTGATATCATATCTAGGGGACATTTTTCTAACCCAAAATCTTGAAGACTTTTCCCCTTTGTTTTCTTCTAAAAGTTTTATTTTAGCTCTAGTATATAACTGTATGATCCATTTTGAATTAATTTGTATCATGTGAAGTGAGGGTCTAAGTTCACCTCTTTTGTATGTAGATCTAATTGCCCCAGCACCATTTGTTGAAGAGAACATTTGTTCTCAACGATGACACTTTTGTCAAAAGGGAATTGACTGTAAATATACGGATTTTTTTTTTTTCTGGAACGTCAGTTCTATTTCCTTAATCTACATGCATATCCTTGTGCCAGTACCACAGTCCCTAGATGATTGTAGCTTTATAGTAAATTTTGAAATCAGTAAGCAAAAGTTCTCCAATTAAGACATTTTTTTCAAATTATTTTATGTTTTCTAGGTAAACTTGAATTTTCATATACATTTTAACATGGTCAATTTTGGGAAAAATCCTATCAGACATTTGATAAAAATTTGATATTCCATTGATTCTACAGAACATTTTGAGGTGAATTGCCATTTTTTTTGTCTTGTATTTTCTTTTTTATTGAAGTGTAGATTATTTACAATATTATATTACTTTCAAGTGTACAATGTGGTGATTCAATATTTTATAGTTTACCCTACATTTAAAATTATTGCAAAATGATGGCTATATTTCCCTGTGCTGTACAATATATCCTTGTTGCTTATTTATTTTATACAGAGTAGTCTGTGTCTCTTAATCCCATTCCCCTATCTCACCCCACTTCCACCTTAATAATACTGACTTTTCCAATCTATGGACATGGAATTATTCTCCATTTATTTAGATCTTCCTTAATGTTTTTCAGTAAAATATTATAACTTTCAGTGTACAAGTTTGGCCCTTTTAAAAAGTTTACCTTAGTTTTGTACTATTTTAATGCTAATTGTAAATAAAAATGTGTTTCTCAGTTCTTTCCTGGATTTTTCATAGCCTGTCTGTAAAAAAAGCAGTTTTTTCATACTGATCTTGTGTACTTGCAGCCTCACTATACTTGAGTATTAGTTCTAATAGTTTTTTTTTTTTTTTTGATGAGTTCTTAGAATTGTCTACAGTGGGATTGTGTTGTCCACAAAATAAATGGTTTTACTTTTTCCTTCTAATTTATGATCCCCTTTATTTCTGTTCTTTTCTTGCCTAATATCAGTTTGCATTATTATTTACATTTTTAATTGATTCTAACTTAGTTTTCTTAAAGTGTATGTTTATTCTTTCATCCTACTGAGAAAACGTATTTCTCTTTTCTTTTTCTAACATATTTCCAAGTTCCAGTAATCTAACACAAGCCTGTATATATTGAAACATAGGCATTAGGAGTTAGAATTCATATGTATTAATCGGGAACAACGTGATTGGATAGCATCTCCCAATGAGTGTGTTAATTATTAAAAAGTCTTAGGTTTATTTCCTTTGTGTCTTGAATCTGAATTAACAATATGCTTCATAGCCTCAAACTCTCCTCTCCTCCTTCTTCGCCCCTCCATTCTTCCCACCCTCCCTCTCTTTTCTTTTTCTCTTTTTGGTAGAAAAATGTGATGCACTCTCGATGGAAGAAATCCACTTTCACATTCTATCTAGCTGTTGATTAATTTGCGTTACTGCAACTACAAAGACGTGATTAACGTATTGCTGTCTTCCAGTTCTGAACCTCCGCAAGAGATAACAGCAAGAGCCTCTGCTGATACTTTATTCAATAGGGTCTGTTTATAACTTCAGCGGAAGCTGTGTTTTCATTTTAAAATGGCTGAAATCCAATTTATTTGGAAGAATTAGGATACACGTTCCCCTTAGAACTGTCAGGCCACACAAGGAATAAAATGGAGCTTGACAGCAGTTTCTAGGATCCCACGAGGAGGCATAAAAGTTGCTCTGGAAGGCGACGGTGCTGGCACTCATTTTCAAAGGGTGTTTCAGAAGTTCATCAATTTGTTTCTAGTTAGGTAGTACACAGATGTCAGGTTTCTCCTTTGAACAGTCTTCAGGGCTGGAATGCTGCTTTGTTATGAATAATATGAATATGAGGAAAATAAACCTCAGCTCTAAAAAAGGACTTGGGATCTCATTTTAGGAGGGAGGTGGAGAAACCAGGTTTGAAAGGACCTTCAGAAGCCTGAAAGGAGGTTGGCCATTGTAGCAGCCGCTGGGAAAGTCTGGGGATAATCAACTGAAGAGTGGTTTTCTGTCACTGGCAATTTCCTTTCCGTTTACTGGTGGAAGAATAAAGCCTTACCTGGGGTAATGTGTTATATAAAGGAAAAACACTTAAAACTGTGGAATAATCAGTATCTTCCAGAAGATTTCCCTGAAGGACAAAAAGATAAGAAATGTGACAAGACATAGCAAGGAGAATACTCAAATGTTGCTGAAAGGGAGATTTTTAGTTTATTTTCTGTTTCTGTTTTGCTTGGCTTTATTCGCATGTTTCCAGTGTAAGGGAGGGCAGACACGGCAGAGCTGCGTTAGTTACTGTGCACGTGGCGTTATGCATTTTATCTCCCTCATCAATCTAGGATAAGACTGCAGTTGTAGAAATACGGTCAAAATGAAAAAAGAAAACATTACTTTGCAAGAGAGCAAAGTAGAGCCGAGGTAGGAGGGACGGGCATAAACCACCATTAAACACTGAAAATACACGCGTAAGAAAGATTTAGACAGCAGCGTCCCTTACCTTCCTAGCAAACTATACATTTGCTTTTGTTCTGATGTCTTGACTGTTTGTTTTTCTTTTTTAAATCCAGTGTTCCACAAAGAAACGGACCAATCGTGTATTATGACTCAATATAGTAACTCTAGTTTTTAGTCCAGCACCTAGAGATGCTCGCTGAGCTTCCATCCATGTGGGCAGATGTACATCTGCATATCAACAATTGCTCTGGTACAGACATTGAAAGAGTGGGATGTTATGAAATGTATTTTAAAAAGTATGTCAATCTCTCCCATGAAATATATTTTTAAAATTTATGTCAATGTGTCCATTCTGCCTTGAATAAATCCTACAGTATGCATATTTTCTGAAGAATTCCTGCGTGCATAAGATATGTATAAAGAGTGCAATGCAGGTGTTTCAGTCCCACCAAAGGGAAATTTGTGCATATACTGGGAGAAGTGGGTTGATTGTCCATGAACAGGAGAACCGTCCAGGAGGGCAGCTAAGAGTCAGCCCAGGAGCACTGGTCTCCGTAGGGAAATGCTGATTTTGTCACCGCCTGGAGGTCATGCTGGAGGCTTCCCCAAAAGTCATGACCTGACACACTGGGTTTACTTAGGGGAACAAGGACTGAACTCTGGAATGTGATGTTGAGATCGCTGGACGTTTGCTACCCAACACAGAGCTCCAGGGAAGAGCCACCAGGGAACCCACGTTTTTCCAGCTTTTAATTTCAATCTGTTGGGAATGAACTTCCGGAGTAACAGCAGTGGTATTCCAAAGTCTCTTCTGCGAACACTCTGTTGGGTGTGTGGAAAAGAATCGACTATTTTTTTACTTAATCAGCTACATCAAGGTGTGATTTTTGCACCCATTTTAAGTGTACCATTCGATGATTTTTGAAAATTGTGTACATTGATGTAAGGTTTAGTATAAGCAAGTAGGGAAATTCCTGTCTCCCTAAAAGCTCTCTTCATCCTCTTTGGAATCAATCTCACAGCCCACTTCTGGGCCCAGAACATCACGATCCAGCTTTCTGTCGTCAAAGACTCATCTTCCCTGTGTAAGAATTTTACATAAATGGAAAAAATTGGTATGCCCTTCTTTGTTCCTTGATTATTTTGTTCAGGAAAAACTCTGGGAGGTCATCCATGTTGTTGCTTTTATTAGTACATTGTTTTTACTGCTAAGGGGGACCCCATGGTATCCACACACCGCGTTGTGTTTATTGATTTACCTCCGAATGGCCGTATGGGTTTTTTACATTCCAGCGCTGTTACAGATACCTTATTGATAATTTGCATTTCGCTGATGACTAGTAACGTAAACATCTTTTCAGTTCATGTTTGCCCTGTATGCCTTCATTGAACAGGTGTCTGTCCAAACATTCGCTCACTTTTAGTTGGACTGTTTCTTCATTTGCTAATGGGGTGTGAGAATTTTTTTAATATGTTATAAGGATAATTATTTTATCTAATTAATGTATTGCAAGCCTTTCCTCGTGCGTAGACTTTTCTGTCTCTTAATAGTGTTTTGAGAAAGTGTTCTTTTAATTTGGATAAAGTACAATTTATTATTATTTCTTCATGTTTCACAATTTCCGAAAAATGTTTAAGAAATCTTTGTCCTTCCTAAGAACTCAGAGAACATTTTCCCTCCTAGGAATCTTACAGTTCTAGCTTTTACGTTTAGTTTTGTAGAGCCCATCTAGTTGATTCCATACATTTGATAACTGGGTGGCTTGTCTGGTGAGGCTCAACACTCATTTTTTTCTGTGTGAGTCAACGTTTCGTTCAAGAATCATTCCAAGAAAGCCGTCTGTTGCTCACTGAGCTACCGCCATACGTTTGTTGGAAATGAACCGGACATATGTGAGCGAGTCAGCTTCTGTGTTCTCAGTTCCGTCCCATTGAAGCAAATGATTTTATCTGACCATCCTTACATAACACCATGTTTTAATTTCTTTAGCTGCAAGGTAAATTTGGAAAATGGGGTTATTATTCAAAATGTGTTCTTTTTAAGACAAAATCTTTGGCTCAGAGCCAGTAATGACCAGTCAGGTGTTTCTCATGATGCGTTATTTGGACACTGGCTCTTCTGGTTTTTCAGTGCAGAGAGGTTGAAGATTTCCTCTGAGAATTTTAGCCAAAGCATGACATTGAGCATAGCTTGTCCTCAAACTAAAAAACTGTAGCATAGCAAATATCCTTAAATGTCTCTCCTTCTGTTTGTTTAGACTGTTTCATATTCACCTGCTTTGTTCACTCAGGGTGTTTTGTCCTGTTTTATTTTAATTTATCTAGAGATCGTAGTCATTATATGTGAAGGGTCTACTTGATAGATGCTTACTGGGCTTTTACAAAAGCTCTTCTGTTCAAACTTTTAAAATACACTAGGAAACATAGAAGACTGAGGCATAAAGATCTCTAAGGCAATGCCATGTCTCATCAAAGACTTAGAATATGAAAAGCATCTGATATTTAGGCACAAACACATGCTACAGTTGATACACAAATGAGATGCAAGAGACATACAAGAGCACATGAAATTTAAAAGAAGGAAGACTCACTCCTCACGAGTGTTGAGCGCTCACTCTATGCCTTGTGTTGTACAAGATCCTGGGGCATTAAAATGTGGGATGACAATCTTTGACTTCAAACTATCCGAAGCCTGTGGGAATTTCGGAGAGGACTAGCAGTACAGGTGACGACTGATCCAACAGAGAGAAGTGTCGATAGTAGAAGACCGCATGGAAAGAACATTCTGTTCACTCTTACGCACTCTGAGAATATTTCTAGAGGGGGGTATCTCAAGTGTCTCCTAACTACCACATGACTTAACAAATATTTATTGATCACCTAAAATGTAACAGGCACTGGGTTAGACACTAGAGCATGGGGAGGAAATGAAAAGGCCCAGTCCTTGCTCTGGAAGCCTCGCTTCTGGCGGTTTGCTGGTGATCATTGGCGTTCCCTGGCATGTAGCTGTATCACACAGATCTCTGCCTTCATTTCACCCGGTGTTCTCCCTGCAGGCATGCATGCCTGTGCCCAAATTTCTTCTTTTTAAAAGGACATCAATTATATAGAGCTAGAATTTACCTTAACGGCCTCATTTTAACTACTTACATCTTCAAAAACCCTACCTCCAAGTAAGGTCACATTCTAAGGTCCATGGGTTAGGATTTCAACATAAATTTTAGTGGCGGGACACAATCCAACCTGTAACAGCACCCAAATGTGTATCTCTTATTTCCCTTTAAAGGTGAAGTTTGAGCTGATTACTAAATGGAAATAAGCATTTTTCTAAGCTATGTTTCTGCTTTGGTTCTTTTTTGAGGTAGAGGCAGGAAGAGAACAGAGATTGGAGGATAAATCTGAACAAAGATCAGAGAAGTATCTGAAAAAAAGGGAGCCTCAGTGTCAACCAAAAAGGAAAAAAAAAATGGATTCTAGAAATATTTTTGTTCTATTGATTGTTTTCCTTTGTTTTATTTTATTCACTTAGATGAATGTTAAAACCTTAGAACAATAGAAAATAAGTTGTCTGCAATCCTAGCACTCAAACCTCTTCCTGGAAAATGGGGTCTGGGGATCCCTGACTCCTGGTGTCTGAAGCACACGATTCTGGGGCTTGGTTTCTTTCTACATTGTGTTAGTGAATCTCTTCCATGTTCCTTTTTTATTTAACACAAAAATGAAATAGAGCTTTGTTTAAAAGAAGACTGATTACTTCAAGTTCCGTTTGAGATGGTTAGTTGTCCCCTTTCAAGCCTCCTGCAGTTCATCCAAGTGACATGTGAAGTCGTTGGGCTGGGTTCTGAACGGTCAGGCCATCTGTGGTTTACTATGACTGTCTAGAAGAATAGTGGAACCAAAATATGTTGTTACTGACCTCACTCTCCAGGGCTGGATAGAAACAAATTGAAATATTGGCATCCATAAACCGACACTCCTTT
The DNA here is from genome assembly GCF_009834535.1 of Camelus ferus. Taxonomy (NCBI): domain Eukaryota; kingdom Metazoa; phylum Chordata; class Mammalia; order Artiodactyla; family Camelidae; genus Camelus; species Camelus ferus. The sequence continues at coordinate 2,978,785 of NC_045698.1, read as the reverse complement.
AACTGAGTGTCCTCGACAAACTCTTCAGGCTTCTTTGATTGATAAAAATCAATAACCTCAGCATTAAGCCGACTTATGCCTGTGACCGTGAGGGTGACCAGCTGGATGCTGCACCGCGTGGTCACTGAGACCGTTGAGGGAATCGATATTCTTTGAATTGAACAAAGATATTGCAAGGAAATAATATCCCAGCAAATAAACACATGGTAAATTTTATTTTTGGTTTTGTTGTTTAGGTTGATAGTGTGACAGGTTTGTGAGACAATTGCAAGGGACTGAAACGAGAGCTCATTTAAGTAATAATCATTTGTTCCACAATAGAAGTTTCCTTTATTGGAGCTGTGGGAGTCCTCAGTGATTGGTTGTTGTCCAAAAGAGAAATGCAAGTATAGTTTTACATATATATATATATATATATATATATATATATATATATATGCATATCTGTAACTTTTAGCTATGTATGTGTATTTGAAGATTGCACTAAAACACAATTACACAGAGTAAAGTCAATGTTGTAGACCAGAGCTGAGCCCTCAGAGTAAATGCATCTGGCCTGATGTCCACAGACGCTGGCTGGTGATGCTTCTGTGGTGGCTCAAACCAGGTCTCAGCCATCCAGTTGCTGCTGAATCTTTCATTTGTTGTTTTCACTCTGACATTGCCTTCAGATTTTAATAACTACAAACTGTCCAATAGGTTCAAACCTGACTACACAGAGGGATGCCTTAATACCCCACCCCAAGGGTCACTCAAGCTCATTTTAGTTCAAGCGACAGGGACTAAGACAAGCTCGTCTTCCTCCTCCCACCTGCTGGCCTCTTCCTTGCCCCGAGAGGATCACAACCTAAGACTGTAACACTGGTTTCCCCGTTGGTTTGCCACTGAGATGGCTGTTGTTTCCAATGATTGCCAAGGACAGGGGTTTTCTGTGCTCTGTTCCAGCCAGTTTCTTCCGGGAGCAAAGTGTTGCTCTCACAGCTTTCATCTCTCTTGAAAAACCATGGATTTAGGGTGAGATGGACATTCCTGGACAAGAAGGTCACAGAGTTCCACTGTTCTTACTCAAGGTTGGATAGCTTTTCTTGAATAAATCATTATTCATTTTTTACACCTTTGGTTAATGTCCAGAGTCCTGAAATGATGGTTTTTGACAATTTTGTCCAATATTATCATTGACTTTGTGGCAGACGATATGCTGAGCCTCTCACCAAACCATCCTGGAAGACTTGACTCCATTAAAAATTAGGCTTTTAAAAAATTAGTTATCCATCTCAACTTCATTAACCAGACTCTGGAAAATAGGTTTCCATGTGTGCCTTTAAAATTTTCAAAGATGAAGGAAAACTTATTTGTTGGCTTATTCAAATTGCATTTGTGGCTAAAACAAAAACTTATATTCAGCCAAATTTGAAAGCTTTTCTAAGTACCACTTAAAGTTCTCTCTTCACCTTCCCCCCATCTTTTAAAAAGACCAATTGAAATATAACAGAAGTGCTGAGAAGATTTGCTATAATCGTTTCTTGCCCAGTTTTGCAGTCCAAGTAAAGCTACTTTCAAGTCCTTTTACATTCCTGAATGGAGATGAACTGATTAAGCAAATCCATGAAGAGAGCCGCATGGCTGGCTTAGCGCATGGTGGAAGCCTGCTTGCGCAGCCGTACGGAGAAGCTCACGTCCTCCAGCTTCGGCTGGGAGCAGGTTATGTGCCTGGAAGGATGATCTCCGTTAACAGGCCCATCGTAAGTTATGGACACACCATGGACCAGAGCATATTGTAAAAATTCTGAATGCTAATCCTCTGTGTTTCTATTCAAGATAATAAATACAGATTTTAAGTTACTTAGACATCTTTTGAAATCAAGTCCTGCAGGAGCTACTTATTATGCTCAAATGCATACTTTTGTTAATTCAATTGAAACATTTGAAAAAGCATGCATTCACTGTATAGAAAAGAGGCCATACTATACAATATGCTTGAAGGAAAAAAAATAATTTCCTTATGAAACTTATTTAGAGTTTCAAAGCTTTAGACATCATCTATTTATATAGAGCTTCATGGCTGAGCTCATCTGTTCGAAGACATAGGGAAGCATCAATAAATTCCTGGGATAGAACAGAGAATATTTCCTAATATGCCAGCTTAAATACTCAGCTGAAATAAATATTTTTAACACTGTCTTTCTGGGTCTGGATCATCAGTTCAGACTTTAAAAATGGGCATTAATTAAGCACTGCTGATAAGGCACCTAGGATTCCTAACTAAAAAATATTCTAAAATCACTCACACTTACATCCCTGTAAAATAATGGAATATTCAAATTCATTGCTACATAATCTCCAGATAAAATAAAATTATGATATCCATATCTCAAAACTTCTATAGGAGCTAGTTCTTTAAAAGATTCTTCACCTAAGAATCTTACCAATGATTATTTCATCAGCTCAGCTAATAAACGGCGGAGATTCCAAGGACATGCTACTGCAGACCTTATAGGATGTGGCCCAAAATCTCAGTGCTGATGTTTAACCAGGATTTTGGTTGCTTTACTTGGTTTTTTTTTTTGGCTATTTTCTGCCTCTTGAAAAGGAGTGGAGTACATTTTATTTTGCTTTTTAAAATAAACTTCATGCTGAGCTATATGATTGCCTAAGGGGAAAATATATAGATAATCAAATTGGATGTTTATCTGTATATTTAATTCCTCTGTTAACTTTTCCATATTTCTGAGTGCTATTTTATTCTCACGCATGTTGGTTTCAGTGACTAGAATTCATCTCATGAACTTGGCAGCAGCATCCTGCCCAGTAGGCACTGGGAGGTGGTGGCGTTTTAGAGGGTGGGGTCAATGGGGCACTTGTGAAGTCATTAATCCATTAAAACTAATGAAATGCCTATTTAATACTATCAAATGTGCTCAGTATTTGGGATGGAGACATAAGTGACACATAAAACCTTCCCACAAGTACATCAAGGTGTGGCAAACCAAAAAGCAGACCTGTTGTCAATCGTGGTGTGAGATACAGTTCCCTATATGCCCTGATAAACGCACATCCAGGATACAAGGGGAAGCGGTGCCTGCTTAACAGCCCAGAAAAAGAATCCACAAAGGCAGTTAGCAAGGGACAAGTGGCCCAGGAAGTGAAAAATACACGTGCAAATGCATTAAACCACTCCAAACTTTTGGAAAAGTGCAAGTAGTTCCTCTTAACTGGGGGACATGGGAGATGGGGTTTGAGGGAAGATGAGTCCAGAGAGACGGACAGAACATGGCTATGAATGTCCTGTTAACACGGTCAAGGTGTCTGGCCATCACCCTCAAGATGATACAGAATGTTACTGAAGGAGTCTTAATCAGGAGAGCAACATGATGACGTTTGCCTCTGAGAGTGACATTGGGGTTAAAACAATAATATGGGCAGGGAAACTAGAGACAAAGGAGAGTGACACCTGAGTAGACACGGCAGAAAAGTATATGATCTACAGCAAGGAGTGCCAATGGGTGTCCAGGTGGGAGATGGAATTCGGAGGTGCTCTTGAACTAGAACTTCCAGTTGCTGATTATGTTAGGAAGATGACAAAGAGCAGTCAATGATGTCCTTATTTTTGTCTCACGAACTGGCTGCAAAGTCACCAAGATGGCAAATATACTGTCAGGAATAAGAGGAGGCCTGTAAGTATGTGGTGGCAGCCTGAAGGGTGGGAGGGAATAAGCTGATGACATGTTCAGTCCTGGAGATACTGAAAAGGGGTGATGCTGGCATGGATTTAGAAAAAGGGAGCCAGAACTGATGACGACATTTAAATGGATGATGAATGTATGATTCAACAGAGAATACAGATCATAGTTAAATACAGCTGAATACCTGAAGAAAAGAGAACTATTTAGCTCAGAACAGCAGAAGAAGCAGCATTTGCCACAGGTGATCTCTAGCGTGACCTCCATGGTCCCTCTCCTGGCATCTGTGGCCTTGAATAATGCCCCCTCCATGTACAACTTGCTTCTAACCAATAGAAGATGGCATGGTTGAAGGGATGTCGTATCTCTGATGAGGTAACAACGTGCTGTTTCTATCTTCTTGCTAGCAGGTGGCCTTATTGCCTTCTTGGATTTCCCTCAGTCCCATTGCCATCGAGAAGATGAAGAACCAGTAGTCATCCCTGGTTGGAAACAGCTTCTTCCCCAGTTAAGCCTTCAGGTGAGACCTCAGATTCAACCAACACCTTGATTTCAGCCTTGTGAGAAACTCTGAGGGAGGGAACCTAGTTAAGTTGTGCCCAGATGCCTGACCCACAATATGTTAAGATTATACATGTGTGCTATTTTGGGCTGCTAAGTTTTGGGGTCATTTGTTATGAGTCAATAGATAACTAATGCAATATTTAAGGCAACATTAGAAATACAGTTTGTGCAACAATTTTTAAAAGAATGGCCAGAAAAATAAGAAGAGAAACAGGAGAGCGTATTGTTGGCAACATGACAGAAGAAAGTTCAAGAGGAAAGGAATTGGTATAATACTGGAGAAAACCCAAGTGAATGAGAAGTGGGCATTCAACAAGAAGGATATTTAATTTAACAAGGGGGTGTTTTTACTTCCTCTCAAGCTTCAAAGGATTGATGGTCTTTGTTAAATGAAAAACAAGATTGTGGTGAACTAAATGGGAACTAGAGACCAGGAAGTGGACACAGAAGGGGAGAGAAATGAATGAGTGCTGCCGTGGAAGGTCAGCTCAGGTTGAGGGAGTGGATAATTTTGGAAAGTTCAAGTTGAGAATGACTTAAGTGAGCACATTTAGTTGGGGTATTGCCAGAAATAAGGTGAGTTTTCAACATTACTTTTTTAAAAAAATCACAATTGTTGGAGCCGACTCAAGGGGTAGGATGAAAGGGAAGTCATGCAGAGCTCTCTGGGAAAAGGAACCAGGGGACGTCCCAAGGTAGTGGCTCATATGAGTCCTTAACGTGGCTTCTGGGAAGCACCCTCCGCCTGAGCAGCATTCACAGTCTCTCCTCCTGATTCCTGCGGCCAATGCAGGGTGGGCTAGGGCGGACCCTGCGGCGGTCACAACGTGGACACTGGAAGGACAGGCTGGCAGCATTCTAAACGAGTCCACTCCCTTGTAGCCTGCTGCTTTACCCCTTGTTTTGCTTGGTTGCTCCTAGCGGTGGTTGCTCAGTATGTTCCATTCCTATTTATTTGTCTTTTTTTCTGCCTCATGTCTTCAGGTTGGACTGTCTGACTATGATTGTGAGGAAAAACTGTTTTTTCATAAAATGCATGCAATTTAAAAATTGTTTCCATTACCTATTAGGATTTTTTAAATGCATGTGCTTTTAATCTATGTTTGTGATAAAACTGGCTTTGTCGTTTTTAGTGTTTTCCCAGAATAGCTATAAAAAAAAAAAAAACCTGAAGGAATTGTAATTGACTGGATTGGTTCTGCTTTGCATGCAACCCTTTTCAGATACAGGTATATATTTATTTATATAGTTAGCAACCCATCTTTCTTGAAATTTGAGCGGATGGTGGGTATGTTTGACCCATGGGGGCCTGCAGCTCTTTGGCATCAAGTTGATTTTTCTCAACCCACAGCGTGATATTCCAGCACTTAATTTCAGAATGCAGCTTAAATCACAGAAGCCATAATATGTCAAATGATCCCACACTCGCAGGGGGAAAACAGTAAGTAATGAAAAAGCTATGATTGCTTTTCTGTCCCTCCAAATGACAGTTATCACCTCAATGACCTGCTCCGGGCGGACCAGTCTAAACCTGACACACTAAGGGATAACGTCATCTAACAGGGTAGTTACAAAAATCAATACAAAACCCATTTCAGAGATACTCTGTGTAAGAATCCTGGTGTAATGTTCATTTATTGAATAGGCCTGGGGAAAATAAAAACCAACAACTTTTCTGATATATATGCCTTACCTCTCAAGCAAAGGAATTCTGTAGGTAAGCAATAATTGCATTTTTCAATCTATTACTTAGACTTGCCATGGCTCAGGCTGGAATCTAATATATGGGTGACGGCTATAACTCAATTATGGAACCTTCACCGAGTCCTAGTATATTCAAAGAGTAAAGGAACAGAACGGGGCAGCTCTCTGTGCTTCCCTGGATGAAGGAGTGTCTGTGGGTGAACTCTTTATAAGCTCATCATTGTCTTCATGTCTACTAAGGAATTTGAATATTTAAATAGTTATCTTTAACCAGGTCATGTAAGCTCCCTGGATTCCTTGCCTTTCTCTGCTTATCCCATGCTAGGTCCACATGGGTAACAAATGCATTCCTTTTGAATAAACAGATACACAATTGCAACAAGAGGCACTGGCTGGCTGGGAGTGTCCTCTTACAGGCTGGAGGCTGAAAGCCAGCTGGTACCATGGTGGCCTCCCACATGCATATCTGCATGCCAGTGACAAACAGAAAGCACTAGGATCAGTAAATCTTGGGCTCAACCAGGGTGGCAGCTATTACGGAAAAACAACAACAACAAAAAACAACTCAAGAAGACATGTAGTGAGGGCACCCTACACAACAACTTGCAAGGAAATATTCCGACAGCTGGTAAAAAGATTGTAGCTCAAATTAGTGCTACTCCTGGGACATGTTAATGAAACCTGTTAAATCAACCTCCACATCACAAGTCCAATCATCTTAACCTTCACACTTTATGACCATCGCACTGTTTCATTACCTGGACGTTTTGATTCTAAATGAAGAGCCATCATGACATTCTTCAAATCACAGAATATTAACACAAGCCTTGTATGGTGAGAGTAATGCATTTTCAAATTCTTTATGCCAATTTCACAGAGGTAAGACTCATTGACAATACTGCTCGTTAAATCTAGTAATGAATTGGATTTTAATTATTCTCTACTCCTCTGTAATTTTCCAAACAAGTATTTATGAAATGACCTAGAAAGTTTTTTCATGACAGCTCACACTTGCCTGTTCAACAGGTTCTAAAATTTGGAAGCTATTTTGGCTGCTGTCCAAACACTTACATGCTTGCTTGGACCAAGGGTCACATTCAAATTCCTCCTGTCATTCTAATCAGTCATTATCAGGATATGTGTGATGAAATCTATACACTAACAATACAGTGTATGCTTGCATTGAATATCGGAAAATGAAAGCACGATCTATTCTTGTGTAAAAGCCAATTTCTATTATTACCTAATATGAAATATGAAGAAATTTATTTTCTAAGCTCCCAAGTTCTTTCTTCATTTCCTGAAGTTGACTTTTGATACCATTATGCTTTGAGTGTCTGTACTTAAGAGATCAAGTACTCAGATTCTGTCCCCAGATCACTTAAGCTCAAATCATGACTTCAGTATGGACCAACCCTCTGCACCTCAGTTTTCTCTCTTGCAACATGGGAGTACTTAACCCACAGAATTGGCGTGAGCCCTGAATGACTCAGCATTAAGATCAGTATGTCCGGTAGTTTTACATTTCAGGTATTTCGTTTAAACGTTTAACCTGTTTTTGAGTTGATTGTTGCTTATATTGTGAGACAGAGGTCCAATGTCATTCTTGTGCCTGTGGATATCCAGTTTTCCCAGCACCATTTATTGAATAGACTATTTTGTTCCCATTGCGTGTTCTTGGAACCCTTGTCCAAGTCAGGTGACTATAATTGTGTGACTTTATTTCTGGCGTCTGCTCCGTCCCATTGGTCTACATGTCTGTGTTTATGCTAGTACCATACGAAGCTACCTTGTGAAACCAGAAAGGGTGATGCCTCCAGCTTTGTTCTTCTTGCTCAAGATTGCTTTAGCTATTTGAGGTCTTTCATGGTCTCATGTGAATTTTAGAATTTTTTGTCTATTTCTGTAAATCATGGCATTTGGATTTTTGAAATGGATTGTGTGTAACCTATAGACCACTTTGGGCAGCACAGACATTTTAACAATGTGAATCCTTCCGTTCCACAAGCATGGGGTGCGCTTCCACTTATCTGTGTTTTTCCAAATTTCCTTCATTGATGTTTTATAATTTTTAGCGCCTAGGCCTTTGGCCTCTTGGTTAAGCCTGTTCCTGATTATTTTATTGCTTTTGTTGCTAAAGTAAATAAAATTAGGGAAAAAAAGCTTGTTGACATTGGTTTGGGCAACAATTTCTTGGATATGACACCACATCACTGGCAATAAAAATAAAAATGGACAAGCAGCATTGCATAAAACTTAAAAGCTTCTACACATCAAGGGAAAGAACTAAAAGATTTAAAAGGCAGCCTACACAATAGGGGAAAATATTTGCAAATTCCCTCTTTGTCTCTATCTCTCTCTTTGGAGTTAATATCCAAAACATAAGAAATTCAACAATTAAACAGCAGAAACAAAACAAAACAAATAACCTGATTAAAAACAGGCCAAGTATCCAAACAGACATTTCTCAAAAGAAGGCATACAAAATGCCAATAGACACGTGAAGAGACGCTCAACACTACTAATCATCAGGCAAATACAAATCAAAACCACAGTGAGATGCCAGCGCACACCTGTTAGAATGGCTGTTACTAAAAACACGAAAGATAACAAGCACTGGTAAGGATACGGAGAAAAGGGAACCTTTGCACACCGCTGGTGGAACTGTAAATACAGCCATTACAGAAAACTGTATGGGAAAGATGGATTGATCCAGCAATCCACTTCAAGTTATATATCCAAAGGGAATTAAGTTAGCATTTTGAAGAGATATATGCACCCCCCTGTGCATTGAGGCATTATTTACAACAGCCAAGATATAGAATCAACCTAAATATTTCTAAATGAATGGATGGATGGATAAAGAAGATTTAGGATAGATAGATATAGATAGATAGATAGATAGATAGATAGATAGATTAATAGATAATTATTCAGCCTTAAAAAATAGGAGAAATCCTGCATTTGCAATAACATGGGCGAACCTGGAGGAAATTACGCTAAGTGAGATAAACTAGCCACAGAAAGATGAATACTGCATGACCTCACTCAAATGTGGAGTCTAAAATAGTTGAATCCGTAGAACCAGAGGGCAGAAAAGTGATTACTAGGGGTGGAAGGCGGGGAAGATGGCGGGGCAGTCGGTCATAGGGCACAAAGGTGTAGCGGTATAAAAAAGTTCAGGGGTCTCATGTGCAGCATGGCGACTACAGTTAACTATAGGCGATTGTAACAGACAATAAATAATGTATGATATGCTTGAAGTTTGCTAAGAGAGAGTAGCTTCTACGTGTTCTTACCACATACACACAAAAAAAGAAACTGATTTGTTAATTTGCTTGTGATCATCTCGCAGTGTATATCAAAGCATCTTGCTGTACACCTTAAATATACATACATGTATGTACAACCACACACACATATATAATTTTGTCAGTTATGCCTCAATAAAGCAAAAAATAAAATTTGCAAAGAAAAAAATCAGTATCTCTTACGGTATAAGGAATTGCTGTCTGACAGAAAGTGTTGTGTGCTTTTGCCTTGGAAGGTTTCCCTTTTTTAAGTTCCAGTTATCTGAGCTTCCCACTGTGGACCCATCGGTTGGTGTATGGTTGGGCCCCTAACCTTCAAGGCCCCAACCAGAAGACAAGATGAGCAAGAGTTAGGGTTTCAACACAAAGTGGAGATGGTTTTCTCCCTCCAGGACTGCACTGGTTAATTCCATAGGCTGCCTGAGCCGTGGCTGCGGCCCCGGCCCAGCTGCCTGCAGCTTCCGGGAAGACGGGTAAGAAAGCCCTTAACAGTGGTATACTGCGAACAGTGAGTACCTACACCTATAGCGTGTTGCGCTGCTCATGCCATTATCACGATGGTTGTTTGATAAAGTGGATTAAAGGAGAGTGGATCCCTCGTGACTGCTGAAAAGTAGAATGTAACCTAACCCCCTTACATCTAGAGTCTTCTAATTGCTTATGCATTTCGTCTTTAAAGCTCCATGAATTATGTTCTGGGATCATTTGTTTTTACAGTACAGAATTATCTTTGGAAATGGAAGTCAACAAAAGCAATCCAGGTGGCATTGCAAAGTTCACCACATCATATGGGATGAACAATCAAACCAAATGAGCATTTTATGACACGTAGCAAACCCTTCTGTATTAGAAGTGGGTGGGTAAGGTATAAAAATGCTGCCAACTTGTACGAAAACCCAGGTGGCATTATCTCTGGGGTATGATCAGAACTGTAAAAACAAAAGGCACATATTACAATTAATTCATATGGTTATATTGCATTTTAAAGGGGGGAAGGGGAAAATCTAAATCTACTGGAAAACAATGAGCTAACATGAATTCTTTCTAAGATAATACACTAGCATCAGAGAATTTAAGGGAGCAATCGACTCGATGTTTATATTAAAGGTTCCAACAGCCAAAGTTCATCCATTAACGTTCATTAGCAATATGAGCACTGAATAATTGGTTATTTAAACATTTTATTCAAAACAGTGGGAGTTTGTTAAGTTAAAGGTTGTTTTCCTCCTTAAGAATAAGGTGTGTTCAAAATGTTTACTAACTGTAACGTTTGTACTATTTGTGACAATTTTATTCATTGAAAGAATTGCTGTGTTTAAAACCAACCCATTATGGTTTTAAAAACCATAGTGAAGAAAGTTAAACAAATGAAGCATTTGTGTGATAGGAGTGCCCACTTGGTCCAAAATGCTAACTCTCTGGTTATTTACCCTTCAGACCATGAGATACCAGGTCAACCTCATCACAATGCTTGGTCCTGCAAGACTCCCAGGGAGAAAGGCAAAAATTATCTTCCAAGTAGTGATTTGTGCGACTATCCCCTAACAATTCAACATAGAATGCTCTAGTTGTAAAGGATTTAAAGAGATAGATACGCATGCTCCCAAGGCAGTAAAGGATACTCACAGAACACCTGCGAAGGCAGCAGAGTATTAAAACAGGCCTATCCCAGAAGCACTCCTATGGACTGGGCACCCAACCACCGTGTAACCTACATCATTTTCAGGTGCCCAGGTGCTTCTGTGAAGCTGGGTCTCCCTTCCTATACTTGGAGTGAATCTTGCTTTTAATCATGATTGTTTTCTACCCCATGTAGTTATTGGTTTTGAAACAGAAAATTAGGGCTGTTTCAAAGGCTCCAGCTCAGTTGTCTCGGGCACTCCTCACACACACTCAGACAGTCGCTGTGCCTGTGGAGTGCGACGATTAAGGTATTTTGCCAACATCTGAGCTTTGGAAAATCCTTAGAGCAACACCTATGAGACTCATTTGCTGAGTATGATTGTAATATTACCAGCCCTACCCCATCTCTGACCACTGGGAACTGCATGAAAATAAACTTTTACTTGCCTTTTGATTACTGAGAGAATTACAGAAAAAAAAATACATGAACAAGAACACCATCTGGCTTCAGGCACCAAAAAAATAAAGCTGTCGTTTTGAGATTCTCTTAGTGTCTCTGCGGCTGAAAATGATCAGCAAGACGAAGATCTCCCCCTTAATAAGAAGCTAAGATGTACTGTTTGTAATCATGAACGTTGGTCCTTGGGAGACATGACAGTGTTCAAGCTCCCTCGTCAGAGGTCCTCACATGTAACTTACAGGATCAAGGAAGAGGAAGAAGACCAGCCAGGCTTCCTCTTTCCGCTGTGCGATACTCAGAAGTCCAAGTCCCAGCTGCAATCCTCTCCTTACTCTGTTTTTTCACCCCTCCCTGAAGCAGCTCAGACCTTAGGAAAAACAACGCTATATTCTTCCTCAGTGAATGGTACCGGCACCCCGTCACCTGCTCAGGCTGACATTCTAGGAATCATCTTTAATTCTACTCTTTATTCTTCCTCCTCTGGTCCATTATCTAGTCTCGCCAGCCACACTGACACAACATATTATTGAACGTATATTTATCCAATAGTCAATGAAACAGTTAGTTCTTGGGAAACTTCAATAGCGGAGCTAGACTGGAAGATTCTAATCAGAGACCAAGCCCCTTCCCCAAAGGGAAATTTTAACAAATCTCTCCGCGGTGGCTTCCAGAGGGGGACTGTGGTCAGGAGGAGCCAAAGATGAAGGCCCGGCTCTGTCCAGCGCAGGGCGTAAAAGCCATCATACCTACAGATGGTTGTAAATTCCGGAGACCCAGAAAATGAACTGCAGTGATTCCCACCAGTTACCCTCAGGCCTTCAGCAAGTTCTCATGACCCATGATTTCTTATGGGTGAGGAATTAAGGGAGATGCTTACAGACAGGGTGTCGTACCAAAGTCCCTTTCCTCCACGTCATGGGGGGCAGCAGCAGGGCATCAAAGAGGATGTTGCCAAGAGTTCCTGATGTGGACAGACGGCTGCAAGTGTCAGGGAGCGCATGCTCGGTGCAGAGTGACCAGTCAATATTCCAGAACAGAGTGGAAACAGCCGCCTGCAAACATGCGCGGGCACACACACACACACAATGCACTCACGCTCACGCACTCACGTGCACACGCACACAGTATCAGGGAGCACATGCTCGGGGCAGCGTGGCCAAGCGGATGTTGATGTTACCGATGTTTAGGAGGAATAAATCTGTATTTGCATTTACAGCTGACAGTAAACTCCAGCACATTGTAAGTGACTGAAGGAAAAATGTTTTCTGATGTTGGCAAAAATATGGTCATTTACCCCCAGCTGCCTTGGAAACCATACTTACATCCCTTCCTTTTAAGTCAAAGAAGGACCAGGAAAAAGAGACACTTCTGGCACAAGAGCAGCTTCACCAGGACACCTCCTGGAGCAGTACTGGTGACGACTCTGATCGTTCTTGTAAATTTCCATAATTTCAGTCTTGCTATCATTCAGACTTTTTACTTCTGGTCGCTGGAAATAGCTTATAAATATTCAAGATGGTTGGTGGACTTTGGCTCTGGTTTACACTTAACCACGTGATTGCCATCTGAGCTTGGTTTTTGATCCACTTAAATGAAGGATAATGGGCACAGAAGAGGGCTGGGTTGCCCTTGGTGGAAAACTACTGCAATTATCAGGAATCCTTGTAGGGGATAAGAATCTGCCTTGGGTGACAGCGGCTCCTCTGCAGTGAGGGCTGCGTGCATCCCAGCAGAGCAGCAGTGCACTCCTGTTCCTCCATCTCAATAATCACCTTGAAAGTGTTTTGGTCTTCTATGTGTTTCGTGTCCCTTAGGGGCTCAGATTGTCCCTTAGTATTATTTCATTGTGACTTATAGCGAGTCAAAGTAACAAAATGGAAAGTCTCCAGAATACTATTTGTTAGAGGTTCTATTTGTTTTTGAAGTTTTAATCAATGATTCCATTTGTTACTCTGAGAAGGAAAAACAAAACAAACAATCAAAAGAACCACCATGGTCTCTAAAACCAAAGATTGTGGGGAAAAATGTACCTCATTCTTTCAGCTTGACTATTTTTATTTACTTTTCACAAACTATTTTAGAGTACAGGGAATTGAAATCCATTTGCAAGAAGCACCTAATTGGAAAATATATGTGTGTGTGTGTGTGTATATATTTATATATATATATATTTATATACATATATATATTTAAATTGTTGCTCTATGATTGATATTACATGTGTGAGCATATGTGTGATAAAATACTTTCTCACTTATCAAATTACAGAGCAGGACTATTATCCATGTAGAGTCACATGACTATAATAGACTTCTAAGTACATCATTAGGTTTGGGGCAACATGGTTAAACCTATATCTCAATTCAAGAAACAAGGATCCATACACTAAGAGATGCTAAAAAAGGGACCTACAGTAAAAACACAATTCATAATATTTTCTAACTAGGAAGAGACATATGCAAAAATATGAATGAGACATGATAAAAATACAACTCACTTTGATTAATTAACGTTATTATATTAATATTACAGAAAACACACACAGGAAGGAGCCCAAAACAAGGCCAAAAATGTCATTTGTCAGCATTTAGTTTAAGACAATGAGAACCCCATACTTCTTCTCCAATCCCACTGGGAGTCTTCCATCCACAATATGATCCTAATTGAATTTTCCCTGCCTAAATGGAGTTGCCCTGATGTGAACCTGCTTTGAACATGATGACAGGATGGGATGTCGCAGAGCATCAGTTCCTGAGACCTTGGGCCCTCCTTCTATTACCTCCATTATCTAAACAAATAACCTCGGACAAATCAATTTACATTAATCCATCCTTGTGGTATACAACTCCCTACTCTCCTTCAGAACGTCTCAATCAAGATTCAAATGGATTTACTTCAATATTTAGCTACGGAAGAACTAATCCCTTTACTTAAAACCCAAGTCCATTGAACATTATCTTCTTTTCAAATTCAAGAAAAGAGAAATATAAATGGGAAATAATAGGGATCATATGGAATTATAACTTCTTTATGTTATACAGAATAGAATTCAGTATGCCTTCAGATATATGAAAAAATAAATCAAAGGAGTAAGATTATAGTCTAACTTTGTCATAGACATCCTCTCTCTCTAAAGACAGTAGCCTTTGGGTTTATAGGTACTTTTCTTGCATTTTCTGATGCTCAAAGCTGAGTATTTAAACAATTCATTACTCTTTGGGCATGTGGTTGATTGCGTAATTGTTCAGAAATATTCACACTTCCAACCCCTTCAGCCTCCATGCCCCGTTTATACTGAGCTTGGCTGTGTGTTTTGTGCTGGTCTCACACAAAGGATTAACAAGGTGAGTGTTAATATGGTGGACAGAGAATGCTTCCCCTGTCCTTGGTTTGGTGCCCAGACAATGAGACTCACATGGGCCAAGGGAATATTTCTAGAGGCAATGCAAGAAAATACCATTCATCACAGGAAAAGCATCCCTTGGGTATTTACCACCACCACCCCCCAGCCTGTGCCCAGGAAGAACCTATTTGCTGCAGACCTGAGCCAAACCCGAAGGGAAATGCCAGGCCTGGCTGATCTACGGAAGAGTCAACAGCTGCGCCAAACCTCTGTAAACAATGCTCAGACACATGGGTCTGAAGCAATGATTACTGTTTAAGCCAGTGAGTTTGGGGGAGGGGTGATTACAGGGGAGGAAAAAGCTACTCGATTTGGGGACATGCTCTGCCCCAATAATCAACACCGCTTCCTTGTTGCTAGCAGGTCCCAACTGCGTATCCTCAGTCACACACTCACGCGCGTTTACGCCCACAATCGTCATGCGGGGCGGTCAGTGGGAAGAGACTCTGAATGACAAGTCTGAAACAAACCATGTAACTTTAGGAAAGAGAAATTTTGAGAAATATTTGAGCCCATGACTGTCCCCAAGCCTGACTTCATCCCCTTTTTGTTAGGTGTTAACTAAAGGAACAAAGCTCCTATGGTACAGACAGATGATAATTACAGTTCTTGCCAGGGAGCCCCCAGGACATGATTTGGCATGTGTGAGTCTCACGATCCCGATTCAGGACTGGGTGGTGTCTCAGACACGTGTGGTCGGGTCTTGGTTTACTTATTTCTTCAGTAGGGAAGCTCTCTTATCATGCCATGCCGTGTTACACAGCCACGCATTCTCTCAAAAGGCAACAAGGTCACGCTTCGGCAGACAAAATGGTGGATAATCCACAGTCCTCCTTTTCAGTGAAATTTTAGCAGGAAAAAGCTAATAGAAATTATGTGGACAGGGGGACAATAAGCTATAATTTGAATGAGGAGTGTACACCACAGCAATAAGATGATTATGAAAATAAGGTCATTGCTGAAGGCTTCTTATATACAGGCACCCGCTTAAATGTTTTATGTAACCTACCTCACTGAATTGTTTTAAGAACTGTGTAAATTAGACATTATTATACACAATCCACAGGTGAGGCGATAAAAACACAGTTCAGGCGACTAGCTCACGCTCACCAGCTCGTAAGTTGCAGATGTGAATTTGAACCAAGATCTGTCTGCTTTAACCTCATTTTATTCTACCTCTGATATTTCCTTATAGAATATGATGGAAATGAGGAAGAATCGTGATTATATCTAGTAGGATGAGCTCAAGCAAAAGTTTATAGCCAATTGTTCATAAAGCTGATTCCAGGAGAAAGGCCTAAAATTTGACAAAAAGAGGCAGAAAGAGGAAGAAATTAATCATGTTAGTTCATCAGAAACACTGAGCTGATAATAGTGGAAAGGGAAAAATAAGACGATGGGATTGGGCTGGGGAAAGATTTTCATTATGGAAGTGGGTGGCATCTAAAGAAGGTTTTGAGTTTTTCCAGTCTTCCCTTGGGCTGGTCCTGGCATTTCCGTCACAGTCTGTGCCACAAACTGGGTGTTACTGTCTCATAGTCAAATGGTTCTTTTCAGGTCTAATATTTTAAATTTTCTTCAAAACATTTTGAAATCTGTGTGTGTGTGTGTGTATGTGTGTGTGTGTGTGTGCGTGTGTGTGTGTGTTTGTGTATGTGTGTGTGTGTGTGTGTGTGTGTTCATGTCATTGTCTATTAAAATATTTTCAAGTTCTAGTTTGTTTAGTGATATTTTAAATACAGTAACACTAAGATACATTCACTGGGAATATGGAATTTTTTTCCAAACTTAAAGATAAGTGGTGTATATTTTCCATTATTTCTTCCCTCAGTGATTATTGTTCGTGTTTTCTTATCCATTACATGTGAACCACAATAGGAGGTGGTTCCCAGTGGATGAAGTTTACACTGGTAACTGTCAAGAGTGTGTGCAAAGTCATCCGCCATCCTTATTGTGTACTGATTTCTGTGATCAAAATGCTAGCGGAGAGTGAGGAACTATGTGTCTTGGTTCTGTGACAGGAAGGAAAGAAGAACCTGTTCTTCCAGCAACATCTTCCCATTTTTATAACCACTCTATAATAAATTCCAAAGCGATTTAAGGCAAGGAGTTGGCTCCTGCCTGAATTGATCCTGAAACTAGGGTTCAACCAAGGGAAGTAGCCCAGGACAGGTGGGTGTGCCCACCAGGACCAGGTCTGGGGTGGGTTGGGTCAGGCTGCCCTGTGTCACCGGAGTGACAGTAGGTGGTGGGGGTGGGCTCAAGCTAGATCAGATAGAGCAGTCAGGGACTTGAATGACTGGAGGTACCACAGGCTGCCAGGGAAGGAGACTGATCATTTCCCATCATGTTCAGCAGCCAGGCAGGACTCTGGTCAATGCAAAGAGGAAGGGATGTTGGAAGAGACTTTCTTGAGTTAGTTGAATGAAAGGAAAAAAAAAAAAAAAAACAGACGGGCAGAATTGTTGAGGACAGGCTGGGATTGAGGAATCCCAGAAGCAGCCAAGGACTCGGGATCAGACTGGAGTCAGACTGGGATGTGACTGAGTAATCAAAGAGGGGCTGCCTCTACTTTGAGCAGAGCAGGTGCTTGGGAGTGCACAGATGGCCAGCGGCCAGTCCAATGCCCCTATCACTCAGAGGAGGACCCCAGCAGGGCACACTGGTGAAACTTTTGACAACGATGCTACAAAAAAAGAGCATCTGCTTTTCCCTGTTTTTATTTTTAGGCGAATATCACAAGCGAATTCTGTTAGCAGTGCTATCAAATTCACAGCTAAAGCCTGTCTTACCATCTCTATTTCAAGTGGAAATTTAATGACATCAGTAACCAGAGGATTAACTTATTTGGCACAATCACAAGAGGAGCTGCAGATCTAAGAAGGGAAGGACTTTTCTCATTGCTTCAAAATGAGAATAGATACACTTGAATTGAACTCTCCTGCATATTAACACACAGGATGAGAGTAACTGAATATACAGGCTTCCTGTCTTCAGAGACGCTCACAACACTTCACAGAAATTCAAGTTCCCTTTATCCTCTCAACAAACCTTCTAAGTAGGCAAATTAGCTTACTTCTGAGGCGCTTCAAGACTTTTGCATGTGTGATCGCTTTATCCTCTCAACATCTCTAGAAGTCAGAAGCAGAATGCAGGTGACGTGGTGAAGCTCTCTTTTCCCTCTTTGACAGAGAGAGGATTTGAGGAGACAAGATGCTGTGAATCCCTGCACTTTGCACATTAATCAGGGAGGAAATCAGAATTAGGAAAGAGATTTCTGACTGCAGGTTCAGACCAAAGAGACTGTCATCAATATCACTTCAATTTAAGTTACTTTGTGGAAAAGCACTGTGAAACACGAGGAGTCGTGCTCAACACTGGGTAATAGTTTAACAGCATGAATATAATGAACAAAATCTGCTTTATTCTCTAACAATATTTGATATGCTCTTCAGTTTTCATGTTTTAATCATAGGTTTCAGATTAATTGCACTTTTATTATAACAGAGTCATAAAACATAGTCCCCCATATACAATTTCTAGAAACCTTTCTCAACTGTGTAATTTTTTTTAAATATGGAAATAAGTACATATATGTGACTTTAGTTCAAGGAAAATTCTAATTTCCCCTATTTTTCCTTGGTTGTTGGATAATAAAATAACATTTTGTAGACATTGCATCTGGCATGTTACATTTTAGACTTATTCTTCAATTTAAGAGGAAAGCTTTTTCTTCTGTGTTTTCCTCCATTACTACTTCAAAGTCATGTCTTCATACTTGTACACGTTTATGAGTTACAACCTTTTTCCTTCTTCTCCCCACAGTTTGCCCCTTTTCTTCCATCCTCGCGTTGGTGTGTCCCCTCCAACCTGGGTGGACTGTTTCCCTCAGGGATGACAGTGGACCACTGTGACCCCCTCTGGTGTAGGCTTTGGGGAGCAGCAGGTGTTTGAGTTTCCTGTGGCCCCGATAACAAGTGTCACAAAGTGGGTGGCTTAGAACAACATGAATTTATTCTCACTGTTCTAGAGGCCAGAAGTCTGCAGTGAAGAGTTGCTGGTTGGATCCTTCTGGAGGCTCCAGGTCTCCTCCCTTCTGGTGGCTTCCGAAGTCTGCAGTGAAGGGTTGCTGGTTGGATCCTTCTGGAAGCTCCAGGTCTCCTCCCTTCTGGTGGCTTCCGACATCCTTGTCCTCCCGTGATTCGCAGCTGTGTGCCTCAGGTCTCTGCCCCCTCAGCACGTGCAGCCCTCCCTGGCATCTGGGTCTCTACACGTCCTTCTTAGGAGGACACGTTTCCTGTAATGTGGGGCTCACCAAAATGCACTATGACCTCATGCTAACCTGATGGCGTCTGCAAAGACCACGTTTCCAAATAAGGTCATGTTCACAGGTACCTGGTGATGGACTTCAACACACCTCTTTGTGGGGCACCCTTCAGCCCATAACAGAAAGAATGAGAGGGAAAAAAAACAGCTTATATGCAGAGGAAAGTCAGCTGATAGCCCCACAAAATTAAAGAGAACAAGCTACATGTTTTCAGAGCATCCCCAAAAGGGAAAGCAAGCTTCCGTCACAGGTGAGCAGAAAGTCTGAAGAAGGAAAAGCAGACAGACAAGTGGGTTCTAGGAGGGGAACCTTAAATTCAATTGTCTCCAAACGCAAAGTTGTCCTGACTCATCTGCTGGTGAAATTTGGGGAAGTAACCTAATCTGGGATCAAATACTGCTCCAGAAAATGCAAGTTAAAGTTCCTGTCTTCCAACTGTCACTCCTACTCTAGTTTTGTCTGCATGTTGGTTTTAATAAATTATCAAGCATTATTTTCAACTACAAACATAGCTTATTACTTTTTTAGTTTTTTAATCAATAAATGGTTTTGGACTCCAGCAAAAATGAAGATTTTGAACACTGATATTCAGCCTTCATAACATAATGGTTATCTTTAACTTTTACTCCCAAAGGGGGTTCCACTGGGTCTGCCCTGAACAGTGCTACAGAATGACGGAGAACAAGCAATTGCAACAGATGTTGACAATCCTGTCTCTTGTCCTTAAGCAGAAGCCTGGGGAGAAGTGCTCACAGCTCTGGGGCACCTTGTCTTTTCCTTACATTGCTGCGAATCCTGTCGCCATTATCACTGGGTGCCCACACAGCAATGGAGAGCTCAGCAATTGATACCAATGTCTTGTTTCTCCTCTCTGTCCTATTTAAATTGCTTGATATTATTTTTATTAGACTAACAACACAATTTGAAACACAAGTATGTCTCATTCGCACTATAACGCTTGGGCACGCAGATATTTTACTGGGTAGTTCTTTGCATAATTCACCAGCTACTGGGGCCGTAATCTAGTCACACGTATCCATTATCTCAGTGACACTAATAGTGTCGTATCTTAGCTGTTTTCACAGTTTTGTACGTAAAATATTTATTAAACATGTTATATTTTTACATTCCTGTTTCCATCTATCCAATTTGAACTGATTTTTTTCTTTTTCTTTATTATTTTTTCTTTCTTTCTTTTTAAAAAATTTTCTCGAAGCTCTTGAGTTCTGCTCCTTGGCAAGCAATTCAACAATCAGAACTCAGCAATCAAAAAAAAATCAGACAGGGTGTAATTTTTAATGACAAATAATGTTAAATGTGTTCCTAATTTTCCTGCCAGGTTTTTGCTGAGCGCATAACCTTTACATGAACTCACCGCATTAATCTTATGGGAAAAAATGTAGCTACTTTGTACGTGAGATTAAGGGAAACGCTATTAGCGTTCTTCACCACTCTGTTGTGCTTAACTCTCAAAAGATGGAAGGACGCGAGAGGCAGAGGTCAAATTTCAACCTTGTTATTTTTGGAGATAGCTTCCTAGAAGTTCGCCCAGTTGCTCTGTGCTATTGAAATGGAACAACCAACACTGCGGTAACGCGGCCCCAGATGCGGCCGTCAGTTGCCTCCTTAACTGTCGTTTGTCCTGTGAGTGGTTTGGGTGCCCAGGAGGAGACGGAAGAACCTGAATTTGCTGGTGAATGAATGTGTCGTCACTGGTTCGATGGAGACTTTCATTTTTTATTGTAAAGCAGATATCAATTTAAATAATTTAGGTTAAAATTACACTTTAATATCTGCCAACAATTCTTTATTTCCTGGGAGTTTTCTTAGGAAATGGTCCATCAGCTTTTCCCTGTGTTAGTAAGCATTACCCGGTGATACTGGGACTGGTTCAAGGTCGAGTGTATTTCCTGGAGGGGGTGCTGCCCTCTGATCTTCATCAGGTGCCCCAGACACTGCGAGCATCCTCTTTAACTGATGCAAAACACCATAAAAATTGCCAAGAACAAGTTATGCATTTGTTACATTTCTGACTGCATTCCGATCATACCAGTGATGAGAAAACCTAAGAATTTAAGATGGAAAACTTTGAACCTCAACAAAAATGATGCAAGAAGGAGAAAGGGGAAGACTCCTGTATCACCCTCCCATTTGGAATAAGCAGATTCTGCGCCTGATCTTATCTGACAAGACTGTGCAACTGTTAGATAAACTTTAAGAACCTTTACTTTGGGCTCCTTGCACTAATAAAAAAAAATATGTCCAAATTGGATAAAAACATGATCGCCAACAAAATTGACAAGAGCACCTGGAGAAAGTTTTAGTTCCCCCCTGAAGGCACGTGGACTCAATGTCAGCGGGCAGATGAAGCTTGAAAGAATCAAGAGGATGCAGAGAAAAGAAAGGCATCCCCACTGGGCCCCCTCCTCTGCATGGAGCCGGCTGCCCGCCGCGTCTGTGAGGCCGGGCCGCAGCGCCTTCGCTTCGCCGTCCGCAGGGCCGGCCTCGGGCGGCTCCCGGGTGCGGCTCACCCACGAGCGCTGCCTTGGCGGGAGTCACAGGCCCGCCGGTCCCCAGACGGCTGCGCGTGGTGACAGGCTGCGGCCGCCGTCTGCGCCTTCCTCCTCAAGTGTCCCTCGAGCGTCCGTCCTGTGTCTGGTCGCGGGTCTCGCCATTAAATATAAAGCAATGAGGGGAAAAGACCAAAACACAGGCCCACACAGAACAAAAAGGCCGCTTTCCTGAGACAGAAAGTAAGCACCACAAAGCAGTAAAACCCACGTCACACATGAGGCGGTGCTAAATATTATGCGAAAAGCGCAGCTGGAGCGATACCAGGGAAATCTGAAAAGAGCATGCAATTTGCACAGGCCGGGAAGGAAAACGAGGTGAGGAGACGCCATCTGAGCAAGCCCTCGGGCGGAGAGCGGGCAGAGCCGCTTGGGAGTGGCCCAGGCAGACGGAGCCATGTCCCAAAGGCTCCAGCCTGGGGCGCGAGGGTAGGTCAAGGGCGCTCCAGGAGGCAGGCGTGTCGGCCTCAGCCCGGCAGGTGTGGAGCTGCAGGGCCGAGACCAGAGAGGCACAGGGACGGCCTCAGCCGTCCTGGCTCCTCGATGCCGCAGCCTCCACGCGCCCGAACTGGCGCCCTGCCTCTCCCGCCGACCCCCGACAGAACCTGCCGTCCCACAGCCTTTCCCGTGTCCACGCACGGTGAGCTCCTCCTTCTGGTCCCGTGTCAAAACACCCGGCGTGCTTCTCACAGCCCACACGTAAACCTTCAGGCGTTCAAAACACACCCCGGGCAGGGCCAGCCCTCCGCCCGCAGCGCGCCCGCAAGGCCTCGGCCGTCCCCCCTCCAGCGGCCGCAGGGCCTCAGACTCTGGCTGCCTCCCGCCCCTCCTCCGCGCACCGCCTCCACCCTCCTGTCCCTCGGTCTGTCCTCAAGGAGCCGCCCTTGTCAGCCTCAGATCAGGTCCGGTCTCCGCTCACAGCAACAGGCTCCGTTTTCGCTTCTCTGGGGGAAGAGTCAAAGTCTGGGGCTGAGCCGTGAGGCCCCGTGCGGTTCCCCGTCTGTGTCGGTCGGTCGGTCAGTCGGGCCCCGCAGGCCGCAGGCCGCAGTCAGACGGCAATAGTTTGAGGAGGCTGCCATCAGAGGACGATTCTCAAAAGGCGTGAGCAGGTGCGCGGGAGAGCCTTGTGGCGGGGCACGTGCTGCGCTGCAGGAGGGCTGCCGGCCCCGGGAGGAGGGCAGCGGGGACTGAGGCCCGGCCTTCAGGACAGAGCAGCTGTGGACGGTGTCCTCAGCTGCTGAGTGGAGACAGGAATCCAGAAAGAAGCAGCGGGCAGGGCCGCGTGGACGTGGCCTGTGGGACGGCAAGCGGCGGGCGAGGGCGACAGCAGATCCAGCTGAGGACCGAGGACAGCGCCCACCTTATGTCTCTGACGCCACTTCCTCCACCCGCGCTCTGCGGCGGCGGCTCCGGCTTCCGCGATTGGGCGGACCCCTGCCTGCGGGCCTTTGCACTGGCTGTTCGCGGGGCCTGGACATGCTTCCGCCCGATGTCTTCAGGGCCACGTGGTTGTCCCACTGTCGCCTTCTCGAGGAGGACCCCTCATCCACTATCCTTCAACCTCGCGCCTTCAGCCCAGCCCCTCAGCCCCAGTCTTCCTGAGAGTGTTCCATTTTCGCTTTATTCCAGAGCGCTTCTCAAGCCCTAAAAGGATCGCACTAAACTGTACTTAGGGATTACAGTGGCTGTCCCGTGTCAGCCTCCCCGTGCCGGGAGGTTGTCCCTGGATGAATCTGAGTGTCTGGAGCAGAGCCTGTCTCGGGGCAGCGAGCAGCCCATCAGTGTAGGCCGTGGTCGCAGCACGTGGACGGCAGCTAGCCTCTGCCCCCAGCAGTGGGGGACCCAGTGCCATCCCCGCTGGCTTAGAGGCAATCCGGAGTCCCAGGGGGGTCAGAAAACAGCTCAGACGGCACTGTAATTGCAAGGTAGCGACTTTTCATCTGTCTGAACATTTGGGTAAGTTATTAACACATAGTCAACGTCAGTGGGAAAAAGAGCCCAAAAGCTGCATCAAATCTTAGTCTTCAGATTACAAGGATGAAAATAATTTACGGGAATTGTGACAGGCCCTTGTTGTTTCCAAGTCAGGATCCTCCAGCATCCAATTCTGCCCCAGTTCAGCCAAATCTAGCCATTGTTCGAAAATATAGAAGACTTAATAGCTATTATATTTAATTTGCAATTTTTGTGGAAATTACAGTGGGAAAATTAAATACCCCATTATAATTTAATTGTTAATTAATGATGAATTAATTAAAAGTTAAATAACTTTGCCTGTAATACTGATTCTGAAGGAAAGTTAAAATACTTTTAAAGTCTGGTAACTTAAGAGTAGTGTAATTTGATTTTACCTCTTTCCTAAGAGAAAGCAGCCCACAGACATAAATGTAGGTGTTAGAACCACCGGCAATGGATTATTTCACTCAATTCACGTCACACACTCAGTGTGAGTGTGTGTGTTTACACGACACTGTATAGTGCTATCAGTCATTAGGAGTCATTGCTGTGAATGCGTAGCCATATTAGAGGTTTTAATTTTATACATGAAGGTCACTGAAAATGTCTGTAAGCTTTTTAAGGGGCCCCCACGCACGTTGTAAATAATGGTTCCATTGCACTAAATTCCAAATGGTCACTTTATGGTTATAATTTTCTTTTGATACTCACCTCACTTTTAATCTGGGAAGGAACCACATGCCAGAGTTGATTTCTTGAGCGGAAACGACCATCTCGCACTAACCTAAACTTGCAGAATGCTTGGGCTGCCTCCGTTTTGATTTTGATGAGCAGAACTGATGACTCGGTCCTGGAGGGAGTCGTTCTGCTGCTCTTCTGTCTCGTCCAGGGACAGCATGCAAGAACCAGAGTCAGAACTAGACTCCAATGGGCTTTCTTATCATTTATTCTTCCTGTGAAGAATGTCTTTTCACATGGTCAAAGGACTTTTATCAAAATACATTCCATTTCCTTTGTGTGTCAGTTTTGTTCCTGTCCTTTAATGTGAGTCTGAAAGATCGGCCAGTCTGCAGCCACACACGCCTGTATCCAAACCTAAGAACAGGGGTCTACAATCTGCTGCTTAGTCACGGGGGATGTTAGCTTCTGTTTGGTGAGACATTCATTCAGAAAATGGCCAAAAGCCACAAATACATCATTGAGTTCAAAGCTAATATGAGTTATGTCATTTAAACTTGATAATTTCTGATCGTTGACAAAGTATTCTTCCAGTCAGCTTATCCAGATGTTTGTTAAAAAGTCACCACAAAGTACGACACAGTGTAAAGTCCATTCTTTGAGAAAAGGACACCAGATCTGCAAACTCCTTTCCCTGGGGTTAGAGGGTCAGAGGGCTGCAGTAGAAATCAGACTCAGCGACACCTGTGTCAATGCACACCTGCACCCATCTGCACACCTGCACCTGTCTGCCCACCTGGTGAAGAATGCAATTCTGGTTCTAGTTATGTATTAGTCTCTACTTTCACTCCTAAATGTGGACAAGGGTCTCTTAGTGCCTCCCCTCTTCCCCGTCCTTCTCTCTCCCCTCCATCTGGTGTCTCCCTCACTGACCACAACTTGATCTCCCCATAAACTCACCACCATGATGACCTCATTCTGGCTCATATCTTAAAAACCATCTGTCTGTTGACAACTTCCACATTCCTGTCCCTAAACTCCAAACTCTTATACCAAAAACCTTCATGTTTACACTCAAATATTTAATCAGGTCCTCAGACTTAACGAGTAAGCTACTTCATTATAGGGCTGATTCTCCACAAGGAGACTCGGCCATGGTCTTCCCCAGAGTAGGGGAAGCGAGGCTCTCTGGGAGAGCGGATCAGTGAGTTCACTGAAGTGACAGAGAATATGAATTTACAGGTGCGCATCATCCCCCAAACACCAAAAGAAACCTCACAGTGTGTTTGCTTTCTGTGAAAACACATCTTTAACAAAAATCAGCTGCCCGTACACCTACTCTGCCCATTAGCCGGCCACGCCCCTGTCCTCCCTGGGGAGGAGATCCCGCCCTCCACGTGCTCCCTGGTCGCAGCTGTATAAGAGGTGAGTGTTCTCCACGTGCTCCGTGCTTATTAAGCCAAGGTCTTCTCATTCTGAAAATATTAGGCAGTCTACTATTTTCAAAAATAAAATTTTAAATAGCATTGTACAATGGAGATAAAGAGTTCAAGGAACTAAATTTAGAATATTTACCTTTGTACACTGCAGGAAAAAAATAGAAAGAGAAACATGTTTCACTGATATTTGTACTTTAAAATGTCCATCACAAACATCACTATCGTAGACTGTAGTCTCCCACGTGGATGTATGTGGATGTTTGAGTCTAATGGGAGTAACGCAAACTAATTTTGCCAAAAGAGCTCTTTAATTATCTCTATTGGAAAAACTTCAGCAAAAGGCAAAGTTCAAATACTAAGCTAATTTATAGTGGTTGAGAAAAGCTTAATGCCTAAAAACGGTGAAATAAATTTAGATTTATGATAGGTAATAATGGATAATCACAACCATTCCAATATATTCCATGATGGCATACCATTACATAAGCTGCATTATATTTATTACGAACATCTGGCAAACTGTACGCTATTCAGATAACTTTAATTAAACCAGCCTCCAAGCTCCCATATAAAGTGATGGCGGCTCTGAAGAGAACAGCCCAGCGTGTTCACAAATGACTCAGCCTCAGAGGGTGTCGACTTCGAGGCTAGTAACCGTTCCTTGTACACAAGAGGGACTTAAGATAATAGTTGCGAGCACTCTTAACTGCAGACCTGGTACTGTGAACTCTGATACGTAGGTCTGAGTCTCATCGTCTAAACCTCAGTGTGTGACAAACACCCCATTCAGGACTTTGTGTTGAGAAAGCCATGGGCTTCTAACTACTGTGTGTAAAGCTACCCGCTTCTTCCTCCCACTGGTGGGCTGTTGCGCTAAGCTGTGTGAGCAGGTGCAAAGAGGATGCTACTGCTGGCACTGTCTTCCTGCTTGCATCTCTGTGAGTGAGGATGGAGGGGCAAGGGGTTACAGGAGGGAGGCTGGGCAGTGGGTACGCACTGAGATGCTGTTAAACAACAAATATTTCCTGAATCCCACTACGGGCTTGACACCCTTCAAAGCGTGGGGGCACAGTGATGAAGAAAACACACAAGACCCCTCCATGTTGGAGCTTACCCTGTAGTGGGGAGGAAGGCAGGATGCAAGGTAAGTGAGGATGTGTGTCGGCAAGTGCCAAGGAGACCGAGACAGTGGGGAAGAGGGTGGAGATGGGGAGGGTTGAAATGGTAGATGCAAGGGTCAGAAGATGACATCTGAAAAGAACATTTTTTCTCCAGAAGTAATATTACATGAAAACGAATATGAAGACAGGAAATGGGAAGGGTCAGCTCAGTGGTACAGCATGTGCTTAGCGTGCACGAGGTCCTGGGTTCAATCCTCAGTACCTCCATTAAAAAAATTAAAATAAATAAACCTAATTACCTCCACCCCTAAAAATTAAAAATAAAATTGAAATAGCAGTCCTTTAAAAAAAAGAAACAAAAACAGAGGTGCTCTGGTTGAAGTTTGGAAGGAGCCAAAAGCCTGGCGCCTTGGACTTGTAGCGTCCCCTGGACTCGACTAATGAAAAACACAACATGGAATTAACACTTTTCTCTCCAGCTTCATTTCCCCCAGATATTTTGAAAGAACAGACTTGGTGAAATTCATAAGGATATCCATCCAACAGGTAAAATAATAAGATTCTGAAAGTTTCAGGGGAAAATAAAAGTGTGATTTTATCAACAGAACATGGGGAACTCAAGAATATATAGCACTGCTTTTTGTTTGTTTGTTTGTTTTTGTTTTTGTGTGTTTTTAATCTCTGGAACAACAGAAGAGCATGGCTCACACCCTGAGGAAGAGGTTCAGAGGGCTGAAGCTCAAAATCCAGGGGACAAACTTGGCTGATTTTTCATCTATTTCACATCAATACAAAGAACTGGCTGAACTAACGTGCTAATGGGTTTTCTCTTCAAACACAGAGGTGCCAAAAGAAATTAAGATGAACAAGTATATCCATTTTCAAAAGTGGGTAAATGCCAGGATTTCCTGAGTGATGTGCTTGCTATTGATTCACAGCAAACTCCAAGAGTAATTAGTAGGTTGGTTATTTGGGGGCAGTTAGGAGAAGGAAACTGGCAGAAGTCAGCGAAGACCGATGTGGGTTCCCTGGAAATGAATCTTGTCCAGAGATGCTCACCTCTGTTTCCGTGTGGTCTAGAGTACAGACCAGCCAATGCTGTGGACACAGACCGGTGACCCAGTCGTCCGTGACACATTTGGCAATGTGTGCAGAACCAGCAGCACGCTTGGAGTTCAGGTAGGACGCTGTGTTGCTCCTTACAAGACTGTTCTCAGAGAATACTAATTAATCAAAGTCGACATAGATGAATGTCTAACGAATTGCTACAAGGCTCTGTTTTTGAAACAGTCACTTTCACATGTCCATCCATGACCAAGAGCAGTATCTTAAAGATGCTTTTATTGAATGTGTGTATAATCAAATCCAAGAGACCTGAGGGCAGAGCGGCCGATTCTAGCAGAAACTGTAGCTTCTTGACAAGCTGGAGCCCAGGTTGAAGGGCAGACAAAATCCCCCATGCATGTGAGGAAACTCTTTTCTTAGGTGGAGACTTCGACTTTGCTGGGGAAGGACGTTCTTGAGGGAAGGAAGGAATGATGGGGGAGAGGACATTCTAAGCAGCGTATTATCTTTGGACAGAAGGATGGTTTATGTTGAAGATGGTTGAAGGTGAAGCTGGAGAGGTGGGTTGGGTCAAAGAGGAAAGAAGTGAATTGAATGTCTCCGTATCTGGTAGCACTCAATCCAGAAGAAATTAGCCAAGGATGCTGTGGCAAGGTGCAGTCTGCATGTTCCAGCCTTATCCAGAGAACGCTCAAGATCTCTCTCATGGGGGAAAATGAAATCAGCTGCTGTATGCTTTTGTATGTTGGCCATCAGAGGGAGATTTAAAATAGAGTCAGAAAGAATGATGAAGGAATTACATAGCCTGCTGGCATTGCCAGACACAGGCACGCAGCATCAGATAAGATGGTCCTTTCTCTGCACATTCAGACCCTGAGCTGGCCCCACATGTGAGCTCTGTCAGGGAAACCCAATTCCTGTGGACTTTCAGCATCCCAGCAGCCTGGGGGAAGGAAGGTCAAGAGGCAGCTGGGCACTCCAACCACACTTTTTTCACAGCTCTTATCCTGCCGTTTACCCACCTATTGTCCTGACCACAAAGGACAACAAAGGGCTCAGATCCCTTCCGGGCTGATCAGCCAGCAGGCAGCATCCTTGCCAGGGGAGACTGGAAATCAGCTTTCTGTCTCCAGCAACGCAGCCTAAACCTCTGGCTGCAGGTGTCTCTGGGAAATCAAGACAGTGACCTCCATGCGACCTTTGGATGGCGATCCACTCATTCTAGGATTCTCGGGAGTCACGTCACTCCTTTTAAAAATAGCTCCTATTGCTCCAGAGGCTTTAACTGTTACCTCCTTCCCAGACATCCCCCCACTCGCGGCCCTCTCCCGGCCCGGGAAAGGGCAGTCTGACTCAGCTCTAGCGTCTTTCCCTGCCCTTGAAATGGAAGACGAGGCGACAAGGGTCTGGTCAGACCTCCTACAGTGACCCCGCTGGCCAGAACCCAGACCTCCGCAGAGTAGAGAGAAGGACTGCATGGGCGATTCAGCTCCGGGGAAGTGCTGAGAGCTCTGAGCGGGTGTTCCCCTGGAGAAAAGGAAACACCTCCAGACTCAGCCTTCCCTATCTATCCACCTGCTGGAGGATGACAGAAGCCCAGCTTGCGTTTCCGGCATCAGCTGCTCCTAACCCCCTGACGTTCTAGAAATCACAGAGGTGACTCCCGGAGGCATTTACCTCGTGACAAATGGGGCAAAATTCTGCTTGTTACACAGGATAGCTTCAGCTCCCTTCTGTACCAGGAGCCTGAAAACTATCCTGAGACCAGTGGACTCCTCCTGTAAACAGACAAATTTTTGATGGCAACCTCTTTCCTCAGCAGGGAATTGGACTGTCTGCATTCTATGTTCTATAAATGTTTATTACAATTAATGATTATATTTGCATTCAAAATGGAAAAATGCTACCCCAAGTTCAGAGTCAGGAAAACTTACACTTTTTAATTTATTTTAATATTTTTTAAGTATAGTCAGTTACAGTGTGTCCATTTCTGGTGTATAGCACAATGTTCCAGTCATACATCTATATACATATATTCATTTTCATATGCTTTTACACTAAAGGTTATTACAAGATATTGAATATAGTTCCCTGTGCTATACAGAAGAAATTTGTTTTTTATCTATTTCTATATATAGTGGATAACCTTTACAAATATCAAACTCCCAAATTTATCCCTTCCCACCCCTTTCCCCTGGTAACCATAAGATTGTTTACTATGTCTGCAAGTCTGTTTCTTTTATAGATGAGTTCATTAGTGCCCCCTTTTTTCTTTCGTTCTTTCTTTTTTTTTTTTAAGATTCCACATATGAGTGATATATGATATTTTTCTTTCTCTTTGTGGCTTACTTCACTTAGAATGATGATGTCTAGGTCCGTCAATGTTGCTGCAAATGACATTATTTTATTCTTTTCTTTGGCTAAGTAGTGTTCCATTGTATAAATATACCATAGTTTCTTTATCCAGTCACCTGTCAATGGACATTCAGGTTGCTTCCATGTCTTAGCTGTTGTAAATGGTGCTGCTATGAACATTGGGGCTCATGTATCTTTCTGAACTAGAGTTCCCTCTGGATACATACCCAGGAGTAGGGTTGATGGATCGTATGGTAAGTCGATCTTTAGTTTTTTGAGGAGTCTCCATGCTGCTTTTCATAGCGGCTGCACCAAACCACATTTCCACCAACATTGTAGGAGGGTTTCCTTTTTTCCACACCCTCTGCCAAAACAAAATATCATCAAATTTTTAATGTTGAGTCTACTGTTTTAAAAATAATTTAGGTACTTTTAAACAGCAATCAGAAAGTTTGATCTTTGGTTGATGTTTTAATATTATGTTGAAGACTTTACTTTTTTGTTTGTTTGTTTATGTGCCAATGATTTCTTTACAGAAACATGAAAAATACAGTTTTGGTGCCATCAAAGCATTTTTCCTTACACGCTTTTCAGAAACATCTCAAAGTCTCATACTTTATACTTAAGTAAAACAAAATAAAACAAAACAAAACAAAACAAAACAAATCTACTTTGGCCCTAGCTTTCACCCTACATACAAAAGAAGAAACCCGAAATTCAGATTTATGAGAACTTTTTTTTAACTGAAGTATAGCTGACTTACAATATTGTGTTAGTTTCAGATGTACAGCAAAGTGATTCGGTTATACATGTATGTATATATCTATATTCTTTTTTCGGATTCTCTTCCATTATGGCTTATTACAAGATATTGAATGTAGCCCCCTGTGCTACACAGCGGGTCTTTGTTGTTTCTGTATTTTATATGTGGGAGTGTGCATCTGTTAATCCCTTCCTCCCTCCCCCACGCTCCCCTTGGGTAACCATAATTAGATTTATGAGGACTCCGGATGAGGGCTTATAGAATTACATTTTGTCCAAATCTTCTGGAGTGATTTCTGTGCGAACAGCCTGAAATAGCCGGTGCTACCTTCACTGCATCGAAGAGCAAACACAGCAGGCAGGTGGCGGAAGGGGCTGCGTGGGGCGGGACTTGGCCCCGGACCTAGACAGCCTGCCTGCCTTCTCCCCTCTCCCCCGTGGGCAAGAGCCCACTCCTCTATTTGGAGGAAAGACAGGCTGACCCGTCCTTCAAGGCTTCTCTTCAATTCCCTTCTCACGCGCAGCCCGCACGTCCTTGGTCTTGCCTGGAAGACCTCCGCTTCCCCTGCCTCTCTAGTCCAGCCACCAGCGCCCCCCAGGCCTCGCCGTCGCCCGGGCTGTGGCAGGTGTCCGCTCGCCGCCCACCCTCCGGCCCCGCCGCCCGCCGGCGCTCACTGCCCGCGCGCCTGCCTTCTGCGCCGGCTTCCCGCTCGCAGCGCCCGCGGGGCCGCCCCTCCGGCCCCACACCCCTTGGCCTAACGACCGGGGATGTATTCAACCGCATGTGCCCGCGGGGAAGGGAAGCCCGGTGGCTGGAGAAAACGCCACCAGGGTACCGTCCTGAGGATGAAGCCCCCCCCTCTCTGTCTGGTGCCTGGCGAGGCCTGCCACCTTCTCCCCGGTGATTCAGGACGGGAGGCTGCCTCGGCCTCTCCGAGTCAGCGTCCCCTCCAGCCCCTGCTCAACGCGGAAAATTCTTCTGCAGGGACAGTGCAGGGCCCTTGCAAAACTGTTTGAGACGTTTATTCCTTTTTGTTAAAGCGACACAGGAACAGAACGCTGTCACTGCGTGTAAGTCCAGGTCCTCTGAGAAGCAAACACGAGGAAGGACTGTGCCAGGAGAGCGGAGTGTGAGAGGCGATGGAGGAGGCAGTGTCAGACCACCGGGAGGGAGGCTGACCCCAGAGGGCCGGAGCGCCCTGCGGAAGTCCTCCTGGCCGGGAAAGGGCTCGCGGAGCATCGCTGCAGGTTGGTCCCCGCAGGGCCCGCAGCCGCCCGTGGGACGCTTGGCCTCGGAGCACTCCGGGCGTGGCTGTCAGGGCTCAGCCGGGGCCGTGCTCGCCGAGCTCTGCGAGAGCCGCTCTCGCGGCCTCTACAAACTGAAATCCGTCTCTAGAGTGTGCACCCGTGTCTACAGCCCCTCCTGGAAATCCTCCGCTTGGAACTCCCGGGCTCGGTTCACTCTTTCTTCCTCTCCAGCCTTTCTAGCTGCGCCTCACTCTTCCTGTTATTTTTGGAAGTCGGGGCTGTAACTTCCACACGCACGGGTTTTCCAGACCTCCGCATCTTGCGGAGATCCCCGTCCATCTGGGCGTCCAGTTACGCTCTTTAATCCAAGTGGTCGACTAGCAAAACGGTGACAACTTGAGGCTCGTTTTCCAGTATGCATGGTCTGTCTCTTTTCCTTTCTGCGTTGTGTTGGTTAAGACGCCCAGAAAATTGTCTAAAAGTAGGATCGTTTCCATGGTCTTACCTGAGATTAGAATGTCACTCGTTTTTCCCTGTTAATTGTACTTCAAACTGAATTCTGATTTGTTCACCCTTTCATGTAATGAACGATTCTACACCTCGTTTCCTGAGAGTAGTTACCAGAGATAAATGCTGAAATTTATCAAATATCGTTTTTTAAATTTCTTAACAAGATCAAGGACGTCCATTTAAACTATTAGACAATAGAATATTTTCCTGGAAATAATCATAATCTTTAATTGTTCATAGGTGTGTTTATGTTTAACTTACTAATATATTACTTGTAATTTTCAAATCTGTGTTTATAAGATAAAATGATTTGTGCTTGTCCTTGACAACATCTGAGACTCATGTTTGACCGGCTTTTAAAAAAAGTGAGTGAGAACTCATTCTTTATAAAAGTTGAAAAGAAAAGGGTTATCTGAACCAGAGATACTTTTTTCACAACTTCCCCCAAATCTCTCTGAATCTGGGGCTTCTTCATGGAGGTGGGGGATACTAAAAAGAGCCAGTGCTGTCTATTTTATTAGGCTATTCAGTTTTCCTGAAGAAATAGATTTTTGGCCATTTTGCCATGTTCTGCATAAAATCCAGTTCACATTTTTATTGGATTTGTATTACACTGAAGAGTGATTTTGGAATAATTGACATTTGAAAAATATACGTTTTTTTCTATTGGGAAATGTAGCTTCTCCTTGTGTGAATTCATCTTCTTTTATGTGATTGATTAGATTATTTCAGTCTTGTTCATCTAGGTCTTTAACTTCTGTCATTAAATTGATTTCTAAGTAGTACGTATTTTTGCTGCTACTATGAATGGGATTTTTTGCATAATATTTAATATAATCTTTTTACAATCAAGGATTTTAATCCTACCAGTTGACCAGTTTGAATTTTTCAAATATACACATAATTTATTCACAAATAATAATTTATTTTTATGTATAGCATCCATAACCTAAATTTTCCTTTTCTCTAAATATAGACAAAAACATTCAAAATTGTATTAAATAATTTTAGTAATGTCTGAAAGGTTTATCCTTAAATATCAAATAGCTCTTGGTTTAAAAAAGATATTTCTTATATTATTCAGCTTTCATTTTTATTGTAATTTATTAAGAGATTGATCTTGTTCTGAAGCAGGAGTGGAAGATACATTGAGGGGTTTCTGATCTCGTGATTCTGTGGTCCTGAAAACAGTTCTCATGTAACCTACTGTGTGTTAACATGAACCAGTCAGTTTCCTGAGCGAGCTGTGCTCACGTTTCTGCAGAATGCCGTGCTTGGGTCTGAGGGTTTCTATATTTGACTCATAGTTTTGTATCTAGTGTTTTGCATCTCCACTCGTAAGTGTGATTGGCCAATTTTCCTTATTGGGTTTGCTTTGCTTTGCTAGTTTCAAAATACTAGGGTCAGGAGGCATTTTCCCTTTTGATATTCTGAAGGTATGTAAGTAGATTGGGACCTTACTGTTGATTTGGTTTGAAAATCTGAACTAATTCACTTTTTAGTGATCTGGGTATAATGCCTTGTTTTGGTGGTAATTCATTGACAGTGTTTTATTTTCCCATGCTTTAAAATTTTAAGACTTAGTTTTAAAATTCTAATGATCTTACATCATGGTTAGAAAATGTAGGCTATACAATTCTTAAACAGCCTTACTGAGGAGTAATTGATGTGTGATAAACTATGCATGTTTAAAATACACGACTTGGTAAGTTTTAGTCTATGTATACACCCATGGAACCATCACCAGGATCAAAATAGTGAACAGATCCTGCACCCTTAGAGCTCCTCTTGCCCGTTTATTCCTTCCTTCTGTCCATCCCCACAGCCTCCCCAGAGCAACCTCTAATCTGCTTTCAGAGAACGATGAATCAGTTTCCATGATCTAAAATGTTGTCTTTTTATCTGGCTTCTGTTACTCAACAGAGTTATTCTTGAGCCATCAAATTGCTCATTCATTTTTACTGCTGAATAGTATCGCATTTCACGGATATGCCACAGTTTGTTTACCTGTTTGATGAGCATCTGACTTGATTCCATGTTTCGGCTATCACAAACAAAGATGCTGAGAAAGTCCATATACAAGTAGATTTTTGCATGGACTATATTTCCTTTTCTCTTGGGTTAATAGCTAGGAGATGGCTGGGTCATATGGTAAGTATTATTCATTTATTAAGAAACTACAAAACTGTTTCTAAGTTAGTAGTACCATTTTACATTCTTACTAGCCATGAATGGGAGTCCACGTCCCACCACACTCTCACCAACACTTGATATGACCAAGTGTTTTTAATTTTAGCCATTCTAATGGGGGTGTATCATTGTGGTTTTATTTTGCATGTCCCTAATATGCTGGAGTCTTTATCCAAGCAGTCTTGCTTCAATTTCCACACTTTTAACCTAGACCACACTCTGTCCTAACCTTTCTTATTATGACAGTATCATCAAATTGACTTCTGTATTTTCCCCAGAACGTCTCAGAATAAAATGGCAAACAAAACAATGGTAGAAGTGCTGATTTATCTAGAGCTTGTGAATTGGTGCAGGGAGAAGACACAGGAGTATATTTGAACTTGAAAGTATTATAAATTTTGGACTATGGGTTTAATTCTGATAGAAAATAAGTAGAATGATTATAGCTTAGAGGTCTGGATGGTAGAGAATAGTGGTTTCATCAGGAGTTCTTGGAATAGTTGGAAGAAAAAGAAACTTTTCAAGAAGGTTACAGAGATGAGACATGTTCTGAAGTTTCTCGTGTCTTAAAATGTATTTCTCTTGCCTTCACAGTTGATGAATTATAATTTTTTTAGATGTAAACTTACTTTCAAAATCTATGAATAGTCCCTGTTCATGCCCTCTTTGAATTTTACACTGCAGAGAAATCTGTAGACAGATCATTTTATGTCACTATCATATACATTTTTGTTGAAATGGATGTTTCTAACACTTTTCAATCTTTGAAAACCAAGGACAGCACAAGTAAGTTTATTTGTGTATGTTTTTAATATTTTTCCTTAGATCTCTTAAGTGTGCTCAGTCTGCACGTATGTGTTTTTCTTTAGTTTATTAAATTTGTCTTCTGTGATATCTTAATCTTTTCTTTTTCTTTTCTGTTTGTCCTCATGTCTTCTTAGACATAGCAATTATCTATCCTTTATCCTATTTTTACCTTCTATTCTCTCTTGTTAAATTGATTTTAATTTTTGTCTATATTCTGGGAAAATTTATTAAATTTTATCATTTTTATCATGGGTTCAATTTTCTATGGCATCAAATCTTCCATTTACTGTACTCATATGGATTTTATTATAG
The DNA here is from genome assembly GCF_009834535.1 of Camelus ferus. Lineage (NCBI taxonomy): Eukaryota > Metazoa > Chordata > Mammalia > Artiodactyla > Camelidae > Camelus > Camelus ferus. The sequence goes on along the minus strand of NC_045698.1, from coordinate 2,942,700 downwards.
CTGCTGATTTTTTATCAATTTTTTTGCAATCTAATTTTAATATTACCAATTTTCACTTTGCCTTATCCTGTGTTGTCTGCTTGTCAGGACCCACATCCCCGGCGTCAGCAACACCAAATAGGAAGGATTTCACAACTGAAGTATTCCTCCCCCAGGAGCAAAGTTTCAAACCGCATGTCAGGCCCCCAAGCCTGGAGGTCCTGCACTGGGAAGACAAGCCCTGAGAACACATGGCTTTGAAGAGCAATGGGGCTTATGTTCAGGGGAGACAGAGGGCTATAAGAATCAGAGATTCTGCTCTTAAAAGACACACACAAAGTGTCGCATGCTTCGAGTCCCAGCACAAAGGCAATAGTTTGAAAGGACCCTGAGTCAAATTGACTTGCTGATCTTGGAGCGCCTCCCAGAGAGGCAGGAGGAACCTGGGACACCCCTTGGGTATAGAGACACTGGCAGCAGCCATTTATGGGAACTTGTTCTACAGGATGATGACCATGCTGGCAAGTGCCATTTTCAAACTCTCCCTCTAGCTGTTGGTATTGGGAGTTTGCCCCACACACCAGCAGGCCAGCAGGATCTGGCTGCCTCCAGGCCAGAAAGACAGCCGTGCCAGGAGCCTACCTCACCCACCAGTGGACCCTGCAACTACTCAAGGTAGGGCCTTGCAGCCAGGCATCCCTGATTTCCTGCACACCATGGTATTAGGTCCTGCCTCAGCAGGAGGGCGCATGCAACCACAAGAGGGGATATATATGCTTAGAACATATACCTCTGGTGACCAGAGAGTAGTATGTTTATGGGCCACATAGGATGTCTTTTATATAAGGCAACTTACAATTGCATCAAAAAGAATAAAATACTTAGGAATAAATCTAGCCAAGGAGGTAGAAGACTATACTCTGAACCTTATAAAACATTAATTAAAGAAACTGAAGATGACACAACAGGAAAGCTATACTGTACTAACAGAGTGGAAGAATTAATATCATTAAAATATCTATATTATCTAAGGCAATTTACAGTTTCAGGGTAATACTTATCAAAACTCCAAGTACGTATTTCACAAAACTAGAACAAAGAATTCTCAAATTTATATGAAACCACAAAAAAATTCCAAACAGCCAAAACAATCTTGAGAAAGAAGAACAAAGCTGGAAGTATCACACTTCTTGGCTTCAAACTATACTTCAAAGCTATAGTAATCAAAACAGTATGGTACTGGAGTCAAACTGTAGGCTGCTTCAGCTGGTTTATGCACAGCATAATCCTATGCTAGGCTCTCATCTTACCATGATGAGAGGTTCATGTCTCCTGTGTGGTTCCCTCAGAAATGATGCTTTTATTCAAAATCATCTTTGTTTCTATTGACAGGCTACAAAGGAGAAAAACAAAAATAATTGCATATTTATCTCTGAACATTTTGTCATGGGCTGACTTTCCTCTTTAACAAGCAGCATGGCAGGGCAGACATCTACAAGAGATTATTGCAGCATGGTTTCAGCAGTGTGTGCTACAGTGGCCAGTGGCAAATTATCAAAATTTTTTCTATATGAAAGTTGTTATTCCTTGGTAAAATAAACAGTATGTCACAAATCTGTCTTAAAGAAAAATCCCAAATGCTATATGTGGATACATCCCCTCTAGAAGATGTTACTGAATCTCCTTCCCCTTGACTGTGACCTAGACTTCTGGACTTACAGAGTCTGGGAAGGGAAACACTGCAACTTACAGTGGGCACACCTGGAACCACCACCTGAACCAAGGGGTCAAGGCTGACTCCCCCAGTACTGCCACGTGGCTACTGTGAACCTGCTGATGCGAGGGGATGACAAGGCACCTCAGCTCTGTGGTCTTCTTCCCCAAAATCCATAAGTCCAATCTCATGGTGGGAAAACATCAGACAGACCCAAACTGAAGGATGTGCCACCAGATACAACTTTAGCTCTCCTCAAAACTCTCGAAGTCAAAGAAACAAGGGGGCATTGAGAAATACACTCATCAAAGGTGGCATGAGGGGCAAGGCGGTGTATGAGCCTGGATTGGATCGTGGAACAGAGAGAGAACATTAGGGGGAAAAACTGGGGAAATGCAGGCACCATGCATAGTTTATTTAGTTAATAACATTGTATGAATATTATTGGCTTAGTTTTGACAAGTCTGACATTGCTATATAATATGTTAACATTAGAAGAATCTTGTGAAGAGTATACAGAAATTCTTTGTACTGTCTTTGCAACCTTTTTTCTAAATCTAAATTTATTCAAAGATTAAAAGAAACTTTTAAAATATTATGTCACATGAGCAGCTTGTACTAATTGAAATAATGAATAAAAACCAAACTTTGCTGCTTAAGAATAAATTACAAAACTCTTTCTAACTGCCTTGTCCAATTTAAACCAGTTTTGGTTAGGTATTAATTTAGTATGCTTAAGGAGTTTAAAAAAATAACATGTGCAACCAAAGACACAGACTGGAACAATTATTATTTGGTTTAGAGATTAACACAAAGAAAAACAACAAAATTTTAATGCCTCCAGACACACCTCACTAAAAGCATTCCAGCCTTTTGGTTTTATTAAATTGAGTGGGAAGGCAAAGGAACTTTATTACATGTTTGATAAAACACCCAGGAGGCTTCAGATTTCTTTTTCTTGTACTGTTTCATGATGATCATCAGAACAGTGCAGAATTAAGCACAAATCCAACAATGTTAAGAATGCTGACTGAGGCTAACCACAAGTTATATAAATGAGACAATTAATCCATTGAACACAGAATTTGTTCACATTTTTTTCTGTCCTTTTCTTTTATCGACTGTTGAAGTCATTTATGCTCCCCCTGAAAAGGTCCAATGCGGATGGCGAGCAGTCATGTGTTTAGGCAGCCTTCCAGATGGCACCCTCAACCAACAGGGAAACTTGAGCGGTCGCCCACATAAATTGCTGGCTCCAGCGCATAGCTCCCAGCCGTTGTTTTGTTAGAAACCTACGTCCAGTCTCTCTGAGGGCATAAAGGGACTTCGCTAACTGAAGTCCGTCTGGACTGTGCATCCTGTTTCACCCTCAGAGTCCAGTTGAACTGCCTTTTCATCTCTCTTTTAACTGGTCACCCCCATACCATGGAGGTAGCCCCTTGTTTTTCCCTAAATAAAAGCAATTCAAACGTATCATTGAGTCTAACCTCCACACAGTGAGGGACAGTCAGCATAGCCCTGCCTCTTATAAGCTTCCTCTGATCAAAGAAGTACTGATGACATAATTGCGTCAGGTAGCAAATATGCAGAAGAAAATCCATAATTACGTGGGTTTAGATACATTTCTTTATTCATCTTATTTTTCCAGCTGTACTGACGTATATAATTGACATATAAAACTATATTTGAGGTGTGTGCTGCGGTGGTTTGATGCAGGTATACATTGTGAAAGGCGTCCCACCTCCTAGTTAATAGTTAGCTATCTCCTCTGCCACTGCGTTGTCTTTTGTGAGAGCATTTAAGTTCTACTCTCTTAGCAAATTTCAGTCGTACAAGACAGTGTTTTCAACTATAGTCACCATCTTATACTTTCGATCCACAGACCTTTTCATCTTATAGCTGAAAGTTTGCATCCTTTCACCAATCTCTTCCTACCCCTCCCTCCCTGCCCCCAGGCCCCGGAAACCACTCTCTTACTCTCTGTTACTGAGTTTAACTTTATTCTAGATTCCACATACACACATATCAAACACTGTTTGTCTCTCTCAGTCTGACTGATTTCACTTAGCACAGTGCCCTCAAGGTCCATCCATACGGTCACAAGCAGCAGGAATTCCTTCTGTCTCAGGGCTGCATTTGCTATGTACATACGTATTATTATTGCCCTTTCATCCACAGGGGGATGCTTGGGCTGTTCCCTTGTCTTAGCTGCCGTGAACGACGCTGCAGTGAACACGGGCGTGCAGGTGTCTCCTTGACGTCCTGTTTTCTCTTCCTTTGGATATAGACCCGGAAGTGGGATTGCTGGATCGTATGACAGTCCTGTCTGCAACTTTTTGAGGGCACTCCATACAATTTTCCATAGTGGCCGCACTACTTTACATTCCCACCAATAGTTAGGCTCATTTAAATGGATACATTTTAAAAGTAAAATGCGGTACTTAGCAATTTTGAAATTTTCACTGGGGGCATACCTAAAGAAATCTCAGCACCCAGGAAGCAGTGTGAAAGTGCAGATCAAACCTTTGTGCTTCTTATTCGCAAGTAAGTTATTGGACTTAGAAATGCGGTTTAAAGGCGTCACAGAGACGACTGGATTTAGTCATTGCGCAGAATAATGAAGTTAAATGACCTATTTAAGTCCTAGATAAAGGCCTTACTCTTTAGAATATATGGCTTGAAAGCCCTGAGGCACAAAATTAAACAGACCAAGGAAATAAGAGATTCAAACCCGTACATTGACACAGCTGATGGATCTGACAGTCCTTCACATCAAGTTTTCTGTATTTCTTTCAGAAGTCTTAGAGGTAAATTGAATATGCGCCTGATTGTTGAGTGAGGCTCTGGAGGCTAAGACTGTGCCCTATACTCTTAGCTAAGTTTTCACGGCCCATTTCATTAGAACAGTGTATACCTATCGCTTCTGGGCCACACTGCCCTCCGCACGGACAGGGCAGACAGGCGCTGACTGAGCCATCAGCACAGCAGGGACCGTCCCCCTCGCAGGCGCCTAGACTTAGCAGCCTCCCACGGAAGGACATCTTCCAAGCAATGGCAAAGCCTTTAGCGAACACATATTTGAGTTTTCAGAATTATTCATGTTACGGAAATATGGTAGGCCTGGTCTTTGGAAACCCGCCCCTGGTACAAACCTTTTAACAGTGTGCACGGTCCTTGCTCACCCTGCGTGTACTCACTGGTACGAACTCCCAGCTGCCTTAAACCGGGCCTGATTTGTTGAAATGCCTCCTCCTGGTGACAGCTGTTTCCAGTCCAGGCACAGACTGGACCCTCGGTCCTTCCTGTTAAGCATAAAAGAAAACAACAGAAGGTCTTTGTATCAGGACCAGGGAAGTGGCCTTATGCCGAGTCAGGATTAGCTGGGTTAGCATATTTAAGCTGCGCTGAGGTGGCTTTTCTCTCTGCCCTGGTGCCAATTTAGAAGGGCTGTTTGCGGAAGCATCTCTATGAATTTGCTTGTCAAAAATGCCTTTATCAGGTTTCATTGGAAATCTACAGATTAGTAAAGCAAGTTATTCCTCCAATTAATTGCTTAATGAGCATCCGAATGGGCCCCTCTTGCCCCCCTTCCACGTGGTTAGTCAGAGCAAGAAGTGGGGCAGAGAGGCAGGCACCCAGGATTTGTCTGGAGACATGGGAGAGAAACTCTCTGAATATTGCGAAGAGTCAAGTGCAGCCTTCGACAACCTGACTCACAGCGCGGTCTGCTTGTTGGAGTCCCAGAACGACAAAAGGACATTAGTGGAAAAACTAGTGATGTTTGATTGCGTTCTGGAGCTTCATTCAGAGCAATGCACTGATGTTGGTCCCCTAGTTGTGACAAGTGCACCATGATAAAGTAAGATGTTGACACTGAGGGAAACTGGGCGCATAGTATGTGAGAACTTTCTGTACCGTCTTTCCAAGTTTCCTGCAACTCTAAAATTACTCCAGAATTTAAAAGTTTATTCAAGGGAAAAAAGAAAAACCTTTAGGAAGTCAAAAAGGTGCAGAAAACCCCACCCTTGCACATCACACAGGGATAAGGTGATACTGAGCAACTCTTCATCTAAGCATCCTTGCCTGGACACCAAATAATAAAAACCCAATTACGGGTACAAATCACGCTGGAGCCTTCACTGCAGTACACCTAGCCCACGAAACGCAGGAGCAGCAGGAATTTATGTTGTCGACGCAGCAAAACACTGTCGATACAATGCTTGGGGAATGAAATCTGGTGCTGAACATAAACTCAAAAACATTAGTAAGCGTTCACTAACTATTCAAGTTTTGTCTTGACAAATACACTTTTTGGTTGGGTTTTTAGGGCTTCCTGTGACTTGACTGCACTTGAGAAGCAACTGATGGATGTAGAAACCCCAGAAATAGAATCCCGCATGAGGATCAAAGCCTGTGCAGACATCCTGCTTTGTCTCGGGGAAGTCCCCGCCCCTCCCAGGCTTCATCTGCTCTGTGAAGAGGAATCATTTCAGTCATAAGACACGCCGTGGGAATACTGCCTTCCCTTACTAGACAGGTGTTTATCACACACATACTATGTGCTCAGCACTGTGGCCAATGGGGGTACAGAGATTAGTAAGAGGCCTCTGGTCCTGGAGGACCAGTTCATCAGGCGCAAAAAGAGACATAAAATGAGAAATCTCAGGAGAAGAGAGCACCAGACATGTGGGCATGAGGACTTGTTCCCAAGTAGTCCCCGTGGGGCCAGGAAGGCACACGGGGCTCCACATCAAACCATTTTGATGGGAGACAAAAGAATTCAGCCTGTAGACATAGCCTCTATCTCAATTTTCCCTCCTATTGGAGAAGGCTGTCTTTGTCTCTCCAGAATATTGTCGAACAAACAAGGAAAACAAATGGTTGTCAAGCATGTTGAGTTTTTAGACAAATTAAAATTGTAAAACTAAAGCCACCGTTCCATTTCAGGTCAATAGAATTTATAATATGCATTTAGCAGTAAAGACTATATTTATAAATGAAGGTTTTGAAACCAATAGAAACTAGAGGTGGCTAGTTCTGCGCTACAGACATGAAATACTATTATTTTTTTTGACTGCCCAAAGCCTTGATGGACCATAATAATAGCCTTTAAATGTTTGATGTGGGGTTTTAAGAGCTTCTGGTATAAAGCATTGATCCATCCAAGAAATGTTCATAATGAAGTTCCCACCCAGCATGGGGTTTCTGACGCTGGCTGGTCAGACGAGGACAAGAGGAATGCCTTATGTCACCCACGTCAGCCACACGTTTTCTTCTTTTCTTTCCATTCTGGTGGTATTTTTGCTGAACCTAAACCGATAATAATGATCTCCTTACATGGCCTGTTCTGTATATCTGTCATATTAAAGTCTAGGCTGTTTGTTTATCATACTGTGATCCATAGCTTTCTATTAATTTAATTATACTAAAAGATCTTAAAAGCCCTGGGCTAAGTACCATGTCAATTAGAAATGAGTTTAACTTGGAATAAATATACATTTAATACTTGTAATTTATTGCTTTAAATACACACAAAGCCCTCACTATGACACAATCTATTATTAATTGCCCCAATGCCCAAAGTCCAATTAAGTAAATCCATTTACATTTTCTTCAGAGAAAGTCAATGTTCATTTCTCATAGGAAGCAGTAGATGCCGACACTTTCCTTTCCCATAAACCCGCAATGCCACAAAGCGCTTTTGTGAGTAATGAGGATGTCACGTGTGCAGGGAGGCGGAGGTGAGGGGCAGACAGAGCCGCAGGGAGGGCGCACATCACTCGGGAAAAAAAGTAACACCCAGGCCGAAACGTAGGGCTTGTATATGTGTTTTCAAGTCAACTAGGATTAGACCCTATTATAGACGCATTAACTGCTGTTTAATGAAGGTTTCTGACTTGCAGTAAATGCGGTCCAGGTACACCCCTCAACGGCAACACTGGTATGTTTTCAGCAATTACGTACTAAAAACAGCTCCACTGCCAGCTTCTTTTCAGCATGTGTATGAAAAGTTACACTTGAAAATGTCAGTCTCGGTGTTGAGAAAAGATAGTTAATGCCTGGGGTCACATTTTATGGCAAAAGTTATAAATCCCTAGAAATAACGTTTATAGTGGAAACCCTGACATGGAGTTTCTTGCATGTGCGCTCTCCACGAGAGACAGGACTTGGGAGTCAGAAATTTTAATTTGCGAATTATAAACAAATATATTTTAAACACTTATAAATAGTTTATTTCAAATCCTCCAAAACCACAGAAAATTCTTCACATCTTGCTTGTGCTCTTCATCTGAAAATTGTCACCCAAACATAATTTATTTTCAATCAGGTACCTCTCTTTAGCATTATTATATTTTTGTATTGAATACTATAAATGTTAGTTATGCTTTCCAGTGGAGTCTAGGTTTGTCTGAAATCCCTGTGAGAGCTCAGCAGAAACTTTATTCTGTGAAATCTACATCGTGGTCTTAATTTTGAAATCTGAGATGCTGGCTGTACTCTGGCTGCGCAGTGTGGTCATGTGCCCTGGGTTTTGTCCATCCTGCTTAGGAGAGAAGACCTCAGGCGCTTACTTCTTTATCAAGGACCCTTCCCTTAGTGTGACAATGATGGTGGTAGTACCAGTCATGACATGGTACGTGGTATAGACAGGAAAACCCTCTACAGCACTTGGTAAGGGATTAGGACCCAACAAACGGTTGATATTAGCCTAAACAAGTATTCACATCTTAATGGCATTTAGAGACCCAGAAGGTAGCATTTTCATATTTCTCTTATCAGGTAACATACACACATACACACACATTTTGCTAATTTAAAGTCTGTGCCCAATTTGGTTTCTCACATCTAGTTAAAAAAAAAAAAAAGAGAGCGAGAGAAAAGAATTGGTCCATGTATCTAGATGGGGGACAGATCTTACCTTTTCCAATTTAATTTTTTATCTAGTGGAAAATTAATTTAGTGCCTCCATCTAAAATTTTGGGGATAAATTGTTTTTTATTTTTAAGCCCCCAAATTGAAAAAAAAAAAATACGTCTCAGAGCATGGGTAACAACTTCTTAATTTAAACCAAGTTCTATTGAAAAAGAAAGAAGTGCTATTTTGTTTCCTAGACCATCAGACCTGAGCAGGAATTCTTTGAATGCTCAGATGTTACCAGTGAGAGGACACTTAGGTCTTCCTGTTGAGATGAAATGATGACTAGTTGAGCTCAGCTAATGATGTCAAGATGTAATGATTTAATAATAATGTCTGCATGAACCCATTTAATGTATCTGATTAATAAATACTATACTTAAAAATAGTAGCTTCCACAATGTTTCATTTTCCACGCTTATTACAAGATGTAAATGCGTGTTGATTGCAATATTTCCTGCCCGTGAATTATCTAAATCTTAAATCTCAGTGGCGAGAGATTCATTGCTGTGAATCACTGTGTTGGATTCCGTCAGTGTTTGCGTTTGTTGACTGTGTATGGAGGACCCCACACTTCTTTCCTCAGGAGGAGTGGGCGGCCGCCCCCACGGACCTGTCTGGCTTTCGGAGTGAAGAGGGTGGGATGTGAGGAGGGCCGGGTCAAGCTTGCTTCTTGCACTGTCCTGCAGGTAATCCTATCTGTGCGCCTAATGTGAAAAAAACAGCTCTCTAACATAATGGATCTGTGAACAAATAGATACACTGGTTGCTTTGGAATTTGTATTAATGTGTGCGTATCATTATTTAGGAAATAAGGACAAAAAAAGAAAAGAAATCCTAAAATGTGGTCTTAATGTTGTTGTGACACAGAAGAGGGTGGGGCACACCTAGTTGTTTATCTGCTAGTTAGATTCTTAATGACAAGCTGAAGTCTCTGAGTCCAGGTGATACAGGAAAACTGGGCAGGAGAGGATGGCCATGTCCTGGCCTCAGGCCTGGAGCCCCCTGGGGCCGTCCCCGCCAAGTGAGGGGCCTTGCTTTGTGCAGGAAAGAATTCAAAAGCAAGCCATAGTCCAGTGAAGGTGGATTTATTCAGAGAGATGACACTCCGCAGACAGTACAGGCCGTCCCAGAAGACAAGAGGAAGGCCTAGGAGGTATACGTTCCACTGGCAGAACGCGGGTCCAGAGCAGGGGGTCTGTGGGGAAAACGGGATGGGGCCGGAGGTGTGGGAGCTGTCGTAATGGGCTTGGGAGCTTCACATGCTGACAAGTGGGAGGGTTATTCCAAGTCCTTTGGGGAGGGGCTAGGAGTCCCAGGAACTGGGCCCCACCCACTTTTTGACCCTTTATGGTCAGCATTGAAACTGTCCTGGAACCTGTGGGAGCGCCATTTGACAGCTACTATATCTCAGTGAGCCTATGATGAGGCTCAGGGTCCACTGGGATGTGGCTCTTCCGCCATCTTGGCGCTGGTTGCTGTGTCCTTCTTTTAATGGCTGTGACCTGCCCCCTCCCTCCTGTCTCACAGGAACACGGCCATGCTCATAAAAGTTAGATTATGTAAAATTTATATACAAATAAAGTATAGGCAAGGATTATAAAATATAATAAAATTAATAAATTTCAAAATGTCACATTTAAATGTATAATTAATTTTAGAGTACTCCAATTTGGTTATTATTTTAATGAGGCTGGAGTTTTATAATCTAATAAACTCTTTTATTGCTAGACCCAAATCTTGAGCAGAAACAAACATTACAAGTGGAATGATGCTGCTGTAATAAACTGCGTAGCCGCACACCCACATTTATCCACACTGAGAGCCGCATGTCCCCTGTAATATGTCTGCACACTAACCACGAGAGAACATGGGACAGACTCAGGTCCAATCCTCACACTAGGAATGCGGGTAGCGCTCCCCTGCAGGGAGTGCGCTAATGTATTCAAAGCTCCCTAGCCTCAGGAAGGAACTGAGATTTGAATCTGATCTCTCTGAGGACAAAGCCTGCGTGTTAGTCTCCATAAGTCCTAATAGACATTGTCCTTAACCTCAGGTGGAGACTTGGGTACTGGCCCAGACCCAGGTGTGTACACACACAGAAGCACACGTACATACACGTGCCCACACATGCACACACATGCACATACCCACACAGAGGTACACACATATACACATACATACACACACACACACACATAGACACACTCACACAAAATGCACATACATGGCCATTTACACGTGTAATGTTTTGCTTTGTTTTTCTCTGCTTCTAATGTTAAATTCCAGTCTTACGTTAAGAGACTCTTAACTGTTGATTCAACCGGTAACGTCCAACGTTATCTAAATTGTGATTTTCATTTTCTGCTTTATACTAAGATTCACAAGCTAATCTTCGTTTGGATATAAAAACCCACTCTAAGAAAATGACCTACAGTGATTTATGAAACTAGCGTATGTGCACATTGATAATCTATGTCTATTTGAATTTGTTTATAAATATTTCCCCCAATGTCCACTTAACTCCATCTGCATCTATGAATGCACATATATTTTTCTCTCCATGAATTAGATCTGGTTCTGAGTGTGTGAGGTGAATGTAAACCTGGCCTGGTCTATATCAGGGAAATAAAACCGGGCAGGGAGAGAGGAAAGTCAGAGAGCCTGACTGCACAATAAAATATTCACCAAGGCAAGCCCACAACCGCAAATAATTGAATTAGGCAAGAGCGATGCGGACGGGGCACTGCCTGGGAATTGATGGTCATTTGTGGGAGTTGATTGTCCGAGGTGGCCATCAATCCCCAGAAAACGTCCTGCGCCAAGGTCATTGTGGCTCTAAGAATGTGGTTTTTTTCACAATAGAGGATTTAAAAAAATCCTTCATTTTACTTGATTTCTTGCATTATCATCAGTCCTTCAGGGGCCTTTCTAGAGATGGCTTTGAATGGTGCTGGGCTGAACTTAGCACTTCTGAATAATTGATCACCAAGGCAGCCAACGACTGAATGCATTTTTCTGGCATGGAATGTTTTATCCAGGCTGAATAATATTTCAGAGATTTTTGAACCATGAAAATTTAGTGATGGCTTAAACAAAATGTGTGTTTTGTCTTAGACTAAAACACTCTTGGCAAAAGGCCTTATAAAACATGTGTTCTTGGTTTTCATCAGAAATCATTCTGGGAATAAAGATACAAATTACCGTGAGCAGGAAGGCCATGGAGGAAATTAACTAGAGTATGACTAGCTCTCATTTACAGTAACATCACATTTTATAGTACAGATGACATGATGAGAAGCGGTCAGTTAGGGATATGATTCAATCTGTCTACTCTACCCATGAAAAATAATCATGAATAAAAGTGTCTAATGACTTTTTTAAATCAGAAGTTTGCATAATTAAATGTTCTTAATTATTACTTACCAAGACGAATGTATTATGTCAGCAACACATGCTATTTATGTACTTGCTAACAAATCATAAAATAGAAAGAACATTATAAAAGAGTGAAAATAAAAGGTAGATTGCTGTTGGCAAAATTAGTTCAGATTTTAACGGTGGGAGCTGTTTGTTTTGTGTTTTTTTTTTTTTTAATTTGGAGTTTTCATTTGAATGATTGTGTCCTAAAATTTTACACATTGGGCACATTTTAAAATCCTGATTTGATTTTTTTGGCCTCAAAAGTCCCCTGTGCCCTCCAAGCTTACTCAATCATGCGCGTCAGCCCAGAACTGGTTATCCTGGCAATGTGGCTATTTCATTTCTCAGTGACGGCCTTAGAGGCCAGGGGAGGCGACCCAGAGTTGTAGGAAGTTAACTCCCGATGGAACAAACATTGAATACCAGGAGTCCCAAAGAAGAGGCAGTCAGCTAGATCAAGTCCTCTCCATTGCTCCCTCCAAGGGACTGGCCACCTAACAGGCTGTTTCTTTTCATAAGGCAGCAAGCCATACTCAGCATCTTCCAGTGTCCCCATCCCTGACCGTCTGCATCACTTCCCTCCAGCCTCAATCACACATCCCTGGGACTGCAATTCTTATCAAGCATTGGTCCTTTTCCTAGAGATCCCAGGCTAAGACGTTGTCTATCCGATTATGCAAACTTCAAACAAAATGGTACCCATGTCACTACATATCTCAAGCTAGCTTTGATACATGGGTAATTGCTTTTCTCATCAATTATTCGATTTCCTTCACAGAATTACTCATTTTCCTTATTCGTACTTATTATACGTAAAGTGGAGGCAAAGCTGAATTTTTTTTTTAATTACCTGATCCAGTTATAACTTGTGGATTACCTGTCCAGGCAATGGATCTGCAGTTTTCATCTCCATTGATTTTCAGTATCTTAGGTGATACGGGGCTGAATCCTCCCTGTCTGTACTTCTCTCTGTCCCTGTCTTCTCAGAGTTCTCCAGCTCTTTGGATAAAGCCATCTTGTAGCAAACACTCCTGGTTAATTTTGTAATACTCATTTCCCTCTTCTGTTATTTATCAGAGATTTATTCAGTTAGTAGTGGTGATGTGTCTGGGCACACACTCTTCATCCTGGACTCCCTTGCAGATGGAGAGACCCGATGAGACATCAGCAGAAGTTGTTGGGCTGGTGGTCCTCCACTTGCCCCATGGACCTTGACCTCCATCCTCCAGATCCAACACTACTTTCTGTGCTGCAAGAGCTGATCTGTGGGGCATACACCATCTACCCATCTTTGGTTTGGGTCAATGGAGAACACAGGAAGATGAAAAGGACAGAGAGAGACCACGAGACAAAGAGAAGGAGACTAATATAAAGCACAGTGAGTTGGGACATTTATTCCCCGGCTGCATCCCTGAATAGAAGGTCAGCGTTTTGTTCAACAGCCCTTGTCTTGTAGCTCCTTCTGTTTCCAAGACTCCATACTTTCTAGTTTGCCAATTTACTCTAAGAGAAAATCTAGGTTAATGACTGAAGGGTACGCCCACCATTTACAAATGGTAACAAGTCCCTATGGAGACCTGTCCAACTCCAAAGCATGATTTCTTCTTATATGGAAATCATTATTTCTTCTTATTTTATTGCCCTTTATTTCTTTACTGTCATTAAAAAATAAATCAAGACACTCCATCTGTTTATCACTTCAACTTTGTATCTTCAATCATGTGAGTACTCAGCATTCCATCTAAAACACACCGTTTCTCAATGTTTCCCTGGGAACTGAATGACCATACATTTCCCAGGGGAGGCATTTCCAACCTACACCACCCACGTCCTGGTGGTCCAGGTTCCTAAGCTCAGGAGGGAGCCCATCTGACCATATCTGATCCAGGCTATTCCCCTAGAGCTAATTTGAGGTAGAATGAAGTTTTTAAAAGTGTAGCTTTCTTTTGCTGGTTTCTGTCTGTTTCCCTAAAGACTTCTGCAAGTGTCCAAATCTGCTGAGGTTACTTCAAAAGTATTTAAAGAGAAACATTAGAATATTCTGTAGTCACCATCTTCACAATAGAAGTTATTTTCTTCTGCCATTTTTAGAGGGAAAATGAACCTGGGCAGTAGCATCACATCCAGGAATTTACACACAGATTCTCCCTCTGAGTGTAATCGACTCATCCAAGTTGTAACACAAGGGGAATTGATAGGACATGGATGACACCACATAGTGAGCAAGCGGGAATCACCCCTCCACCTGCAAAAATCACAATAGTTTGCAATATTAGTCTAGATTTATCTACTGAAATATGATTTCAAGTTTAAAAACTAGATATTGAAATCGGATGTGCTCAAATTACCATCTTTCCCACATTGACAGTCAATCCATTCTTTTCTTCATGGAAGAATAAAAATAAAAATTAAAGTTGAGAACAATAATGTCAAACTAAGACAATGGATGTTTCCATCTATCATGTATTGGAGGTCAGACCCACTCTCTCTTTGTCCTGTGTCCTCAGGAAGGTCTCCAAACAATGCTCACTAGAGTTCTGTGGATGGTTCATGAAATCTCTGCAAACAAAAAAAGAACAACAATTTGAAAGACAAACATTGTTCAATTCCTTTGCTAGCATGTTTTATTTGTCTCAGAGTTCATAACATACTTTTCTGCAAAATACTGCTGAACTCTGAGTACTTTTCTTATTAGTAGTACTACAAAAAAAAAATACACTCAAATAATAAAACACCATGCAGGGTGTTTTAATTTAACATATTAGTTTCACATGCAAACAATTGTCAACTCTTAGTAAAAAGTATTATGGGAGTAATATTGTGGGAGCATATTTTGCAAGAAGGATTTCAACAGCCATGTCACTCAGTGCATTCATTTCTTTTTTTAACTTGTAAAATAATAAGCCTATTGTAATCCCTTTATTTAATGATCAGTCTTTGCATAAACTCTAGCTGCCAAAAATCCTTTAAAGGGTGAACGGCCAACACGAAAGAGTGTTGGAATCTTCATTTCTTTGATGCTTTCTCAGAAGAAGTGGGTTAGTCACTTCCTCTTCGTCATGCTGAATCTTGTCAAAGAAAATGACAAGAAAAGCAAAACAAAGCAAATAGAAAACAGACGATTGATGAAAAGTGGATGTTGCAGGCGAGGGGGGGGGGCAGCAGCATGTGTTGACACAGAGCTGCAGTATAAAAGGTTGCCATTTATTTGATTATAAAATTTAACCACTACAGACATATTTTGCAAAGCTCTTTTTGGGAAGACTTACTGGGTATATTAGTTATTCCTTAAAAAAAGATATCTTGGAAGCAATCCACCCTCTGGATCAGTGCATGCCATATCATGTATAAAGCAAGGTTAAGCAACTGTGTAGAGACACTGGATCAAAACAGGAGCCATTCTTGCCTGGGAACAAGCTTTCTGCCCAGACGTGCGTTCAGTCTTTGGTCAACAGAGTCACAGAAAAGTCGTTTTCCACCCCAGGTCACCAAGGTCAGGACCCGCAGCCTCGCACTTGCTCTTGAACTGTAATGTGATCTCTCTGCTGAGTCGTCTCTGAACCCAAGCCGGAAGTTCTAACTGTTTACCAAATCCAACTTGGGTCCCTGCCTGGAGCCAGCCTTCTCCCACCAACCGGATCCACTCTGAGTTCTTTTCTCTGCTGCCGCCCCTTATACCATCCCCCTCTCCCACCTTCCACTCATCAAAGGCTTTCCAAGCCCCAACGGAGCTCGAGACGCTGTGCCAAATACAGGGGCCACTGCACTGGACAGGACAGAAGAGGCCTGAGCTCTCGTGGGCCTTATGTTTTAGGGGAGGAGAAAGGCAATGAACAATAAAGGGACATCAGCCTAAAGGGGAAGGAGTAAATGTCAACCTGCGGAGAGGAGCTGAGTAGTTTGCACCTGCGGGGTGGTCACGGAAGGCCTGTGGAGGACGGGAACTTTGTGAGCTGAGGTTTGGGGACAGATGGGGTGGGGGAGAAGGATGAGCAGGAGGGAGATTTCTGAGGAAGAGCCAGAGCCCCATCCAGAGAGCTGGGAAAGGCGCCCTGCAGTCCGGAGACAGAAGGAAGGCTGGTGTGTGAGCGGGGAGCTAGGACACAGGGCGCACCGTGCGTCGTGGTTTTGAGCGGAGACCAGCTTGTGTGGGCTTCGCTGTTCCAGGGAGGACAGTGGGTGACAGAAGCCATTCCGGGGGGTTTCAAACAAGGGAATGATAACAGGTCTAAGGCATGTTTCAAAGCTGCTGCTCCGTCCCCACGGAGGGTGAAGGGCGGGCCCTGGAAAGAGACCCCGAGACCGACTTCACTGTCACACAAACTGAGACAGACTTTGCACTGCCTACAAAGTCTGTCCAAACCCTTTGAAACAATCAGTCATGTATTTGGAAGAAATGAAATGAAATCTGACAAGGGAACCTGGAGATTTTTATTTAATTTTTTTTTGCAAAAAACAAAGAAACAAACAAACTTTCCTGGATTATTCCTACTTACCTGAGAAGAGAGTATCAATTTGGGGCAAACACTTTTGTACAGACGAGGCCTAACTCTCCAAGAGGGTTCAGAAAATACAAGAAAATAGCCCCGTCCCCCTAGGCAGAGGCAGCTGGCAACGTATTTGCCATCCTACGTGGGCAGTGGTCTATTCTGATTCTTCAGATGCTTATGTGATTGTTCAATTCCCATGTTGCTTTTCCACCCTTCTCTTTCCACAGTCACGTTGTCCATGATGGAAACTCAGGCCTTCTCAGAGGTCCGATGTGACCTTGCATTCGCGTGGTTACGAGGAAGCTCTAGGAGCTGGTGTGAAAATTCCTGCAAGGACTTTAGAACAGATACACATTTTCAAAGTTTCTAAAGGATTCTTGTGCTCTTATCTTGTGAAGGGTTCGCTTCTACCAACAAGAAATACAGTCCTTACTGTGGATCAGTCCCATAAAATGCCATTGTTTTTCTTGAGTACAGTAAACTTCTTGTCTTGAGCGAACTTTCCTCTGAATGCGTGAATTGGCCAACAGACTGTTGTGACAGGAATTCAGTAGCAAACACCCAATGCGCATACCTAGGGGACACTTCCATGAGCTCATATTTCAGTTAGGATTTGGGGAAGGCATACAAACCCCACTTGTATTTGAAAAGACTGTGGCATCTTCACTATGTGAAGTTCAGAAGTAATCATTTTTAGCATATTAAGCCTAGGAGTCTGTATCTCCTTGAACAATAAAACATTGGTTTTTCACTCATCTCTTTTCATTGGGCATACTAAAGATTAAAAAAAATCTGGCTTTGTCTGCAAAGGAGCTCTCTGACAATTGTGCAGTCAGCATTTTTGAAAGCAATTTAAAGAATATAATTCGGGCCAGAACCACTTCACTTTGTGCTACAAAGTCTTGTAGCCTGTGATTTTTTTTTTTTGGTTCATATTTAGTTCTTTTACTTATTTAATCCTTAATTATTTTCACTAGTTTCTTAACTATCTCGCCATCATGAACTTGTCCTTAT
Source organism: Camelus ferus (assembly GCF_009834535.1). Lineage (NCBI taxonomy): Eukaryota > Metazoa > Chordata > Mammalia > Artiodactyla > Camelidae > Camelus > Camelus ferus. The sequence continues at coordinate 2,925,165 of NC_045698.1, read as the reverse complement.
GTTGAAACTTCCTGCCAACTGCTTCACACATGGAGAGTATTATTAGGAACGATACTCAAAATTTAATACACAGCTACAACTGTTTTGCTTTCATTATGCGTGGTAATATCCACAAATAGATGCTTCATTGTTGGCACTTAACCGCTTTCCTCTCCCCACTCGCCTTGCCTAATTACGGCTCTCACTTGAATAATTTGGCAAGTGTTTGTCCAGCGTCTTCAATTAAAAATAAATAAGGTGGAAGAATGTTCTCTCTGTACTCTTTAGCTGAAAAAAGAATGAATGTTATCCTTTAGATCTGTGAAAGGAACCGTTCCAAATCTTCTTCTCTTTCCAATGTAATTTTCCTTGAGGCAAGTTAAAAATGTGTGGTATCTAATCCAAATAAATATTCCGCTTTCCAGCCCCCACACTTCCTATTGCACAAACTTCCCTGACAATCGTTTCATACAACTTTTCTAAGAGTGGAAATTCAGAGCTACGTGTCCGCTCTCCTCTCCTGTGACGTGCACTGCTGCCCAGGATCGCGGTGTGGAGTCTACAGCCCCTGTCTGCTGTGACTCTGATCCCCCGAATCGTGACTCATCTATGAGTCGAATTGTCTGGGAGTCAATAAAGGACAGAAAACAGCCCAACTCTTTTCCAAGATGAAGTCTGAAAAAAATGAACACTTCTGCCCATCACATTCCAGTCCATTTGATTATTCATTGGATAATGGTGACTATCGAGGTCATAGTCAACACTAATTGGAAATGTGCTTTGTGAAGTTATATTATTTTTGACAGATTCTGGGTTATATTAATGTTTGTCATGAATAGAAGGCAACAAAAAGAATGTGGTCAGAAAACCTTAAAAACTTTGTCATACTCAACCTTTGAACACTCACAGGCACTAGAATTTAACTGTCCAACATCTGTAGCAGGAAAAATAAGATGAACAATAAAGTGATTTAATTTATAATGAAAACAGAAAATATGAGATGGCAGAAGAGGGTGTAGAACACAAGAAGGTTCTGTCCTTTTTTTCTGAAATGAAATATTCTGGGCACATGTAACCTTTTGTTCATTGTTATAATCCTGTCTCTTATGTTGCAGTGGGAGTCCTGAGTGTTAATGGCAGAAAGATCAAAAGGTTCTCAAAAAATGACTCCTAGGCACCGAGGAGACCGTCCACACGTAAGGGTTCCATCAACCCCTCAGAGGAGAAATTTTTTACTGCCTCGCTGCAGTCCAGAGTTCAAGGAGATTAATGCACCTGCCAGGTTAAGAACTTATCTGCAGTTTGGAAGGTCACACTGTGCAAGAATAGAGGTCCTATCATCATAACCCCTGTGAAGACAGGGGAAGAGTATTTATCCACCTCATGGGCAAAATCACCTGCCCCTGGGCTCAGAGGGCAGACCTGGCCAGAAAGCTCAGGAGCCTCCCGTCACAGCAAGGGACACAAAGAAATTCCTGGATTATGTGCAGGTCAGTGAATTCCGGAAGTCACAGCTCAGCTAAACCATCAATTTAAAAAATAAAAAACGTTTGTGCTTTATCAAAATAAATAAAATGGGAACTGTGAAGCTATTGTCTAAGAGATGTAGCAGAGAAGCAAGGCTCAGAGGAGATGAAACCAACAGGCGGAGGTTCATTATGCTATCTGTAAAATCATTTTTGTTCCTGCAACGTGTATCGGAGTCTGTCTCAACTCATTCACTCAGGGTGAAAGGTTTGCTCAGTCATGGACACAGAGGTACCGCGGGGATGGCCGCTCTCAGCTGCCCTTTTTCCTTCGTGGTGTGGAAGAGGAACACCCCTGTGCAATGTGATTGTGATGATGTCCTGCATGTGTGCTTCTCCATAAATTCACTGAATTTCAGATTCTAAACGCAAGGCAATTCAAATGTTGAGCTAGGTGTTTCTAAGCAACTTTTCAAATTATTTCTTAGAAGGAGGGGTTTTGGAAGCATGGGAATTGCAAAGGGAGAGATTGGTGTTTCAGAAGTAGAAGCAGCATGGAGCCGGAAAGACCCAGGTGCTGGTGCCATCGGTTCTCTGACTTCTTCTTAGGTTTAAAGATTTGGAAATAAACATGTGGCTTGCTCAGGGCTGGCTGCATACAGCAGACACTCAGACGTGTACGAGTTACGGCTGATGAAGACACCAGCGTCCCAGGATGTCATGGCCACGCTCTCTCTCTTGTTCCTGTGTGGCAAATCCAGGAGCAATTTCATTTAAAAAGTCAGAGCTCACATGTGTTGAGTGTCTGTGTGTCAAACAGTAGCCCAGACGCCTTAGACAGATCAACTCATTTAATTCTCACAGCAACTATATGAAGTATTTACTACCCTTATTACCAATTGGGAGGTGAGGAAACTGAGGCGTGGAGAGATGGGTTATGGGCTGGTAAACACTGGAGACAGACTTTGAATGCAAGCCGTTGGGCTCCAGAATTTGCCTTCTTTGTAACTGTAACACTAGGAACTTTGGAAAATCATCTGAAGCTGAATTATATCATAAAAATTAAATTTTAAGTAGATAATCGATTTGCTTAGTTTTTTAAAAAATGTGTTAGCGCAGCATTTATTTGTATGATGTTATTATTTAAAAATATTATGTCAGCATGACACTGATAAAATAAATCCCTTTAATGTTTTGCTTTATCAGCTTTTAAAAATGGAAACCATAATACCTTTCTGTAATGACTTACATGACACTTGCCAAAAAGTAAACAGTGAAATATGTGATTCTGATGATAGCAGCATAGATCCTTGCCTTCGTCCTTACAAACATATAAATTAAATTTCGCACTGGCTGTGGAAGGTAACGACTATTCTATACCAATTTATGGGTAAGAAAACAAATGAACTGCTGAGACATAAAGACGGTATCCGTCTAGGCCCTGTAAGAGTGAGGAGCCAGCCACAGCCGTCCCCGCTGGCCACCTGTGCCCCTCACACTGGCTGCATCCTTGTGTCCACGTGCTTGAAGGGGAGTGAAGGATGGACCCCACTGACTCCCACCGGCTCATACGACCAGGCTGTAAGAGGGGCTTTGATGCACTTTCTTAAGTTAAGTGAAGCACAGTTTTTACACAGGAAAAAAAAAAATGTAATACACAGTGGTCACCATGTAGCCATGAGAACTGGAGAGAAAAAGAGGTGGGGGCAGAGGAGGGGCAGGAGAGGAGGAAAAGGAAGGGGGAAACCTGGGTCTCTTTCTGTCCCGCGGGCTGGACACCTTGAGCCTGACACTGGCTTGTCAGGTGTTCCGATCCTGGTGACAAGAACGCACTGAATCCAGCACTGATGATTTAATGAGCCCGAGGGGATCGTCTTTCTTATTCCAAAAACAACATTCAGAGTTTTCTTTCTGTGAATGTTTTTACGAATGAATTTGAAATGCTTTTGTTTTAAGGAACAGAACGAACCATATTGTGCGAGAAATGAACAATGACTCCTTATTTTCCTGTGAATCCTGAACCCTTCCTTGGCAGGGAGATTGACCGCATACATTCCCCTGTTACCCAGGACTTCCATTTTTCAGTCTTAACACAATTTTTCTTTTTTTAAACTTTTTTCCCCTTTATAATGAGTGTTTCTTTTTATCTCCCTGTAATGCTGGTTTCTGTAGGTCTTAAGAGTTGCTTGTCATATTTGTGATAGAGAAAATTACTCTAAAAGTTTGTGGATACAATGATTCTAAAATAACAGTCATGTAATATTACCATTAGGTTTATGTTAAAAGAACAGAAACTAAAATAATAAGCAACGGGGGAAAAAGAGCAGAAACCGTGTTACTGGGAGGTGGCCGTCTACCGTCGCAAGCAGGCACAGTGAGCCCCTGCGACTCAGGGCAGTCACGGGCTCCAGGAACTAACAATCGCGACTTAAAAAATACAAGTCAAGAGTGTGGTTTAAAAATCTTAGTTTTTTTTTTAGGATTTCCTGACACCTTTTTGTTTTTTTCTGACAGCTGTACAGTTTACTTAGAGATGATCTGGGGGATAATGTTGTACTTACTGAGCCCCTAAGCTAAGCACCTGTTTTATCCAGAACCTAGGTGGGACACCCACATTAAATCCAGTCACTGTAACGCTAAGAAATTGAGAAAATGGACCACACGATCGAGCTTTCTGTAGAACCAAAGCACAATGTATTTTCAAAGTACAATTTCATGCATTTCTTGAAGTTCTTGAGAAATTCTTCCACCAGCACTTTTTGGAATGTGATGGTTCTTGCTCTGACTTCAGAGCAGAGGTTAGTTAATCATGAAGTTAACCGTCTACATCAATGGGTTTCAATAAAAAGTAGTTTCAACCCTCAGCCCGGAGACATCTGGCCGTGTTTGGAGACACGCTTGTTTGTCTCAGTTACCAGCGCCACTGCCGTCTTCTGTGCAGAGGTTAACAGTCTGCAGCAGGGAGCGCAGGGCTCACGGCAGAGCGTCGCTCTGCCCCAGAGGTTAACAGCGCCAAAGCTGGGACCCTGCGTCCCTCTCGATGCTGCGCACCGATGCGCCAGCTGTTGATTCTCTGCTGTTTATCAGGCATTCTTCAGAGACGCGTGAGGTAAAGACCGCTGATCTTGTACTTTCCATTAACGTTATCTGGATTCTTCCTCCAAATGACAGAAATGAAGTGTGTGACACAGGAGGGGCCTAGGAGACCGTCTGCTTGTCCTGACAGGCCAGCCCCAAGCCGGAGGTCTGGCTGCGCAGCGGGGGGGCACCTCTCGCCTCCCCACAAGGTCGCCCTCTTCCCGACAGGCCGGCGGCCTCCCCGCCCCGCCGCCCCCGCGCCCCGCGCCCCGCGGGACGTTCACGAGAAGCGCGCGCGGCTGCAGCGCCCCCGCGCCTCCCGGGGCAGCGGCGGCCCCCGCGGTCCAGCCCGGCCTGGGGTCCCGGGGAGCTCGCCGCCAGCGCCAGCGCCAGCGCCAGCGCTCCGCGTCTCGGCCGCACAGACGTGGTTTTAAAGGAGCGATGTCTCAACTCTGACTATTCCGATTGGGTTACATTTAGGGGAAAAATAAAACAAAACTCTTCTCCAGACACTGACTTTGAGAAAGTGTCTTCCGTGCAGTTTTATGCCCCCCCGGAGAGCTTCGCGCAGCCGGGCCGCCACGGCTGCGACTCCCGAGGGCGCCGCTCCAGCTTTGTGTTCAGATGGGATTGTATTCGCCACATTTACTGTAAGTGATGAATCTTCATGCGTGGAGTTTCAAAAGCCTTAAAGCGATAGAGAGACCTTATAGAAATCAAGTTAAAAGGAGAATAAAGAGGGGAAGAACGGCCCCGATGCGCTCAGTGATCAATAATCTGTATTTTAAGATCTGATCAAAACCACAGGGGATGGAAACTCTTGTGGTAAATACAAACCAAGCACTGGATGGATCACACAGTGGAACGCGGGCTTCAGTGGCATATAAACAACAACAACAACAACAACAACAACAAAAATACAGGAGCTTTATTAAAAAAACTGACTCGTTTGTCAAAGGCAGACTCAAAGAGGATGAAGAACACTGTGACCCAGGGTAGCGTCTCCAGCATCAGCGGTCCTCATAGCTCATGCCGGCCTCTTCGTGGGTAGTTGTTCTGAAATACTTTTAAAGGAGCAGAAACTACATGGTTCTTTCTTCTTGGGCAGTTACCTAAATTATTAAATTGATAACTTCATGTTGGGAATGACATTTAGGATACAAGCTTTTTATTTGGGTTCATGAAATTGTATGAAAGGGCCATGCACTCCATGAAATTGGCTACAGTTTTAAACGTCAATGTATAGAGTCAGGCAGAGGGTCTCATCCTTTGTTGGTAACAGTGTAGACAGACTCAGTTTTTTTGGAGGTGAAGTTGGCAGTATACTTAATAAAAATCTGTATATCTTAGGATGCAGCAATCTGTATGTTGATATATTCATAGGGCACCGCTGTCTGCATACAAGAAGAGTTTGTACAAGGATGACCTCTGAAGAAGGAAGATGCAGCAGACTGTTTCACAAGGGATGAATCTATCAGTTGTCTTGGATTCATCCATTGCCCTCAACTCTCATTCCCCACCCATCAGCAGTAATTCCTTTAAACAAACAAACAAAAAAAGTAGCTTAAACAAAAACAGAAAAGAAAACCATGAAAATACAATTAAGCAAGTGAAAAAAAAAAGAAAAGAGAGAGAGAGAAGTATACATGCCAAGGTGAAAAGCTAGCCAAGACAATCTCCTCCATGGAAAAAGTAAGTTATCAAAGATTCTGTAAAACTGTAATTATTGAGTTAAAAAAAAAATAAATCTCTGTCTTTACATCAACACATACATTTGTATATGAATATACAAGAAAATTCTGAAAATCAGCTCTCAAACCCCGTGGTTTCTTCTGAGAATGATATTGAGGAGAGCTCAAGGACTTGTCTAAGAAATATATATATAATCTCAGAATCTTGACATGTGAGCAGCAGGAAGTCTCACACTTGAAGGATCAGCTCTGCAGATGCAGGGAACAGCAAGAGTAAGGGCCACTGAAGGCAAGATGGAAAGGCCAGTCCGTGAGGGTGAGGATGCAGCTGAGTGGGCAAAGAGAGCAAAAGAAGACAGTCAAAGGTGGTCCAGGGACCAGCGTGTCGTAGACAGGGCTGGCTAAAGAGTTCAGACTCAGATTAATGGCAGAGAAATCCATTGGAGTTTGAAGCACGTACAATTCAAATACACAATTTCTCTTTTGAAGAGATGGTGATCAAGAATGGTCAAAGGCAGGAGCAGGAAGGCTGGTTGGCCCTTGACCTGCTCTGATGGGAGGGGATGGCGGCTCCTATGAGGACTCAGCAGTGGAAAAGGAAAGCAGCGGTCACCCCAGGATACACCTTAACAGTAGGGGTGACATCCTGAGGGCTCCAAAGCTAAGAGATGAGGGAGAGCGATGAACAAAGGAATCCTAGGTTTTTGCCTGAGTCCTTGGGTGAATGGTAGTGCCATTTCCGAGGATGGGGAGCACTGGGGGTGACCAGCATCTACGTTGGGGTCCTTCTGGGAACATGGGGTTAAGCTTCTGGGAACCTCAGAAGACATATACCTCTGTGCCTGCTGAGAGGAACTGACTCCAGCAGAAGACAGCTCAGCATTAGCAACTAAAAATAAAGTCTGAAATTTCGTAAATAAAGTAAGATCCACCACTGAAATGATTACTTGAATATCAAGATCTACCTGGATACTTTATTTATTTGCTTGTATTTTTTTTTTTTTTTGCCTGGTATGTTTATTTAGACCTCAAAGCGCACTAAATACTTTTGGGTCTCTGTGAAGAACATACTGCATTCTCTTTGTGGAGGTCCTTGGTAATTCATATATATTTTAACACCTTGAATGTTTGTGTTTTAAAAGAAATCAAAGAATAGAACACAGGAAAAAAAGGAGTTCCCTACTGAAAGTTCAGGAGATCTCAAATAAAGCTGATCATGAATCACCAGCTCTTTCTGGGATAACAAAAGTACCTGTAGACAAATTGGATACAGAAAACGAGGTAAATAAGGTTTTAATTATTTGCTGGGGTTACTGTGGGTCTGTGCCAGAACCACGCTTACAATCATACATTTTGTAAAATAAGCTCAATATTTTATTTGGATTTAATCGTAACGGTGTATGGATGGTGGTTTGCCAAAGAATAATAAAGTTAAATTAGGTGCAAGGATTATCAATATTACTTAAGGCAGAAAAATATGGCTACAAACAAATAAAAAACCCTCTTACAGTGGAGAGATATGTTTCTAATATGTTTTCTACAGGAGTTTTTATTCTGGAAAATTTCTCACTTTATCTGCAATTCTCTCTACATCTTTTACCAAAACCACAGGCCAACATATTGTTAGAAGAAGGATTTAAAATTATGAATGCAATACAGCTTCACGCTTTTATGTTGACTCATAATCATTTTTTTTTAAATCTGACATTCCATTTGTGGTTTGATTTAAAACAGGGACTGTGCATGAATATAGTAGGAGTTAATTTATCCAATAGTTTACACATGAAAAACATCCAAACAGTGTAATTATTCTAAAATAATGATTATTTATTTAGCAAAATAAAGCCACTGTGATCATTGGGAAAAAAGATATCTCCTGGTGTGAATTATTCATGAGCTCCTCCACAGGGCTGTGGATGATGCTGGTAGCCCCCTCATGTCGCTGGACGCAGACTGATCAGGGCTGGGCATGGGTGGGTCAAAACAACCCTGTCAGAGGCCATTTCTTGCTGTAAAACTCATATAAATTTCATGGAACAAGGGCCATTTGTTTCAGAGCAGAAGATGCTCAGAAGGAAAGGGTAATTATAAAGGGAAGCGAAAAGACAGTGACCCGGGCTCTGATACATCTTCCTTGAGGTGGATTTTAAGGATTTTAAGGCCTTCTTAATCTTTCTGTCTTCCCCTTTCTTGGTTGCCTGCAGCATCCCCGTCTCCCCTTTCCCAGATGCCTAGTCGGTAAGGAGGCATGCGCTGGGCGCACCCGTCTTCAGACTGCAAGGGTTGCTTTCTTCTTATTAAGAAAATGAGCATGAGTAGGTGTTGAAATATTAATTTTCTCTGGGAAGATGGCTAAGTCTATAGAATGTCTGTATTTGTTTTCTGTTTCAGATTAACCTGGTTTCTTTGATGCAAAATAAAGGCAGAGCTTTAATATATCTGTATCAAATAAAATGTTCTATGAGACATGGATTTTTGAATTTCACTTATTTTTTCCAATCTACTTTATGTCTATTATTGGTACCAAACTTTATGAGCAAAAACATTTTCTTAATAATTTTACTCCATTGGATTCAAAATGTGTGAATTCTTATTAATTCATATCAGGTCAGATCCTAAACATCACTAGTTAGAGATTTTCTAATAGACTAGCCATCTCAGGATATTAGTTTGTACAGACTGAGATATGTGAAATCCATCAACATTTCCTCGAAAAGTAACAAGGAAACAGGATTCTCAGTGGTAACACACACTCAAGCATCTATTTGATCACGGAAGTACAAAGAGAGTCATGATCGATTATTTACTAATTGCTACTCTGTGTAGGTATTACACATAGATCAATCACCGGAGCTCATATTCATGTGGATTTTAACCCAGCAAGGAAATAGCAAAGGAAAGGTAAAAACCTGGAAGATAAAACACGGAGATTTACACATCCCAGGATACACTGAAGACATTTCAGTCTGAGGTGCCAGTAAAATTATAGAGTATCCGATAACAGCTCTACCTGGTGCTTTCTTTGACTGATGAGAGCCAAGAAAGGGAAAGACAGAAAGATTAAGAAGGCCTTAAAATCCATATGACTAAATAAAACTGTCCTTATTTACTAACATCACAGACTGTTACCAAGATAGCCTGCAGCTACAGTGGCTCATAGAAATGATGCAGCTTTGCTGACGGGGTGCAGGGGAGCAGACGTCTGGCAGCGAAAATGAAGCAAGATTTTTAAATTAAATTAATTAATGGGTAAAATGCAAAAGATAAAGGAAAACCTTCTTGTTCCTGACGGTTGTTCTTCTGGTAAATCAATCAGAGAAGGAGTAAATACTGGTTTGCTTTTCCTTCTCTGATTAAGTGTCACTAAAGCTTCAATTTCTCTCTCTCTCTCTCTCTCTCTCTCTGTGTGTGTGTCTCTTTTTATCGTAATTTCAATCCAACATCACTTAAAAGTTTGCCCTACAGGAGAAAATCTTAGGACTCAATATGATGGTCACATATTTTCCCAGAAATAAAAGAAAAACCTTTGTTTCCTGGAAACACACTACATGCAAACAACATCCCTGTCTTTTCCAAATATGGTCTTTACCTTTGCCACCTTCTTGGCAAAAGGCCTGGAAACTCTTAGCCAATATAATAGAACAAAGTAGTATTTTTTTCAGTTAGGAAGGTTTTAGATTTCAAGAGTGAGTAATTAGGTAGAGTCAGTATTGAACCTGTATGTTGCTGTCAACATTTATTTGCTATAATATCACTGGCCTCTCCCAGTACAGCCTCGGTTGAACAACTAACTCTGGTCCTTATCTGGAATCCTTTGGGGATCTTTTCCTAGGATGATTCCTGGGAAGAAAGGGGAAAAAAGGAAAGAAAGAAGGAAAGGAGGAAGGAAGGAAAGAAGGAAGGAAGGGAAGGAAGGAGGGAGGAAGGAAGAAAGGAAGGAAGGGAAAGATAAAAACTCAAGGACAATTTGGCTTCTATTATTACAAAATAATGATCACTCTTCATGATGCGTTTCTGTTTGAAAGGAATAATGAACTGATTCTCTTGAGTGTCTCTGAGAACGTGAAGGGATACGTAGTGAGGAACAAAGAAGTGTCACACTTGAGGAAAATCTAACACCACAACGGAAAACCGGAATTTGCAAAACATGGTATAAGATGGTGGAAGCTGCTGACTTTTTATTAAAATACACTGCTGTTGAGTCCCCTTTGTGCTGAGGTGGATTTAATTATTTTTCACTCATTATATGCATAATGTTTCTGAGAGTCTTATTGACTTACATGACGTGTGAGAGTGCGTCTTTGAGGCCAAACTGCCCCGGGCACCCTGAGAGGTCGCCCAGGGCTCCGCTCGGCGCATTCTGCAGAGGACCGGGTCGCTGGCGAAACTCTCCGCACTGCATTACAGAGGAAATGATGGTTACAGACCATTTTAACACTTCACTGTTTCAAAAGTGCCTCCTTGGAAGTCATAGATATTTTTCCTGCTTTGCAAAAGACTTTAGGACCTTATGCCATTGCCTGAATGAACTGGGGACCAGCTCAGGGCTACCTTTCAAATCTCAGAAAAGCAAAAGTTTTTACCTGTGCACAGGGGCATTCCTGGGACAGGGAGGCCCGAGGCTAACAACTAGGGTGAGCGGGTAACTGTCTTGCTGCTCAGATGGGATACATAGCATGTCGATCAGACAATCAATAGTCCAAAATACATATAGAAATAAGAATTTCATTAAAAAATTAATTGTACATTAGTACTTACAATGTCTGGTCAAAAAATTGATCATTTTTCTTTCCATTCGATACCTGAGAAATTTTCACAAAGAAAGAAACTTATTAAGAACAAGGAAATATAAGCGAGACATAAAAGAGCAAAACCACTCCTGTGATGTGTACCTGGCACCCATCACTCTGATCACAGACAGGGCGTGGACGTTCCAAAACGGTGTCTTAGGCGAATGTGCAAAGCTCTGGGGATCCGCACCGTTCTTTTTATTTTTTCCTTGTTGCATGTCATGGTGACTTGGGATAAGATCCACTGCTGCATCTCCATCTGGGAAACCAGCTTGGTGGGGAAGCCCACAGAGCTGCTTGTGGTTTGCCAGAGCTTCGAAATCAACAGAAAATTAAGACCAAGTGCTGAATGCGTGCCTGAAAATCCTTTTACAGACGAGCCCTAGGAAGGCATGTTCACTGAAGCATGCCCTTTGCAAACACTCTTCCCTTATATGTTTTCCAGAACTATTGATGTAGAACCCTCTTCCAATAAGACTAACTCTCGGGTACATACTGTCAACATATGGCCGATAGAAATGACATAACCGTGCAGACACGCTCACGTACCTCAGAGCAGGCCTCCCCTTTATGTGGGTAGCACTCACTATTGGAGCAGGAAAGCCCCCAAAGATGAAGGGAGAATGCACGCAGCTCCCAACAGAAGACGACTTTGATCCACCCCTGAGGCAGAGCTTGAAGAGGGCTGCACTGAGTTCCCATCTCCTTCAGCTGGGTTTTACACACGCCCCCTCCTCTGCAGCGGCCAGAGCAAAAGTTGGTGTTTCTGGTCTTTCCTTGTTAGAATCTTGCACACGGACAGAGCCAATGAATGACACCATGCCTTCCGTGTATCTGGAGCTTGAGCCATGGCTGAACAGGCTTCAACACCGGGTGGCGTCTCGTTCTTACAGCAAACCTCACAACTGCTGTCACTGCTTTGCAGCTGGGAGTGCGGATTCTCAGAGGTCCCGGGCCCTGCCTGAGGTAAGGGCCGTGGGGAAGTCAGACGCACGGTTAGAACTCAGGTTTTCTGACATCCTGGCCATGCTCCCTTTAATGTTCCACGTGGCCCGGCCCAGAATCCATTTCACTGCACACGCACGTCAACGTAGCGGACGGAGCGTCCGAAGATAGCGTATGCCATTTCTTCAGGAGGGTGACGGACCGGATAAGGAACGTTTTGAAACACTGAAGCGTGACTTCCACATGAGGAAACTATTTCTATTTTAGCCTGTACGATGCTATCCTAACTAAGACTCTGTCTGGATTAGATACTTGCCATTCACATAAGGCAAATCCGAGCTATTTCCCAGTAAGATGAACAGCGATGCTGCTGCGTCTTCTGTTTCTCCCTCACACCTCTGCAGGACTAACGTGCAATCTGGGCCAATGTGGAAAACAAAATGCGGCCACAGGAATAAACCTGTGTGGGACGGGGTGCCTCGCTAAGCTCCTTCCCTCAAGTTGCTTTATTTTAAATAGAAGTCATTTCAACGTTAAGTTAGCACATCTAAGTGTCGTGATTCTACCGTCATACAAAAGTCGGACAATGCTTGCTAACTAAAGTATACAGGTTTGCACACAGAAGTGTTTGTCACTAGTAAGGATGTTATACTGTTTGTTCAGCAAAAGCTCACCTGAAGAATTTTCAGCCCCATTACAGAAAGACAAAAAAAAAAAAAAAAAAAAACACTAAAACCAAAACAAACAAAAACCTCCGTCTGACAAGTGTGAAATAATGTTAGTAAAATTGATTTTAAAATATACGTAGATTATTAAGAAGCAAGACAGAGAATAAACACATCATTCATTGATTGATCTCATTCAGTAGCTTCTGACGCTTTTGGTATTTCTACACTTTGGATGACTTACACTAGAATTTTTCACCACAGGAAAAAAAGAGAGTTGCTCATGTGTAAGTTTTTTTTTTTTTTTTTAAGTCTGCTTGTGAATAGATCAACCACAGACCAAGTACCCTTTTATACAGAAGTAAAGTTAGCTGAGGGTCATTTAGTGAGCATTTACTCTGCGGAAGTGCGTTCTAGGCGAACTGATAACCTGGGACTCTTGAACAGCGAGGATTCCAGGACTGTAACTCCTGCCACTGGGACCAGGTAACCTCCCGTCACACAGCATGAGAAAGTAGATTTAGATTTATGCTGTGACCCATTAAGAAATGCTGTGAAGGAGAGACCATCGTACAGAAAAACAAAAGGTACAAAATTCCTATTTTTTAGGAAGAAATCCTGCAACAATGAATTGCGACCCCTTCGTTTTATATTAAGTATGAGTAGAGCAACCCTTCAGTCCTGCTGCCGCACACCAGCTCCCCTGGGCGTGTGGACCTGAGCCTGGGACTGCAGCCTCCCGGCCGGGCTTGTTCCCGCTTTACAGCCGTGCGTGCGCCGAGACGTGTATCCGCTCTCGTGCACCCCCGCCTAAACGTTCCGTGTGTGGTGCTGGAGAAGGTTTAGTTTTGCTACAGAATCTCACAAGGGCTGGCAAAAAAAAAAAAATTGCAACATGGAAGAAACTTACATCAACTCCCTGGGCCCTGAAGAGCGACCACAGCGCCCCTGCGATAAAACCCGCCAGACCAGGGCCTGGAGTTTTCCTTAGTGTCTTATCACGTGCAAGAAGAATCGTCCTGATGCCACAAACTGGACACCTGTCCCTTCAACGTTCGCCCCCCAGTTCCTTGGGCTGCAATCGATCATCGTATCTCAAGCCGCGATGACAAAAGTGCTTTTGAGCAGGAGGTCGTCAACCAGCCAGGAACCCTGGACAAGAGACCCTGGCTGAGAGCACATGGAAGTGCCCTCCTTGTGGTGAAGACTGGGAGAAAGGTTTGTGGGAACAGAGCAGCTCCGCAATTGTCTGGGGGCACAGCCCACTTCTGGGGCAACACCAGCCCTGTAGGCCCTGGGCTTATGGGCCAGAACAGCAACCTGGCATCAGGCACACGTGTTCCAAGTCTCTGCTGTCTGCTCTCCGTGGAAAAATGGTGGAGAAACACAGTGACTGATGTCATCTCCTCAGGTGCCAGACCCCAGAAGACCCGCTTATTCCTGCTACAGTGGGCTCTTCATTTTTCTCTCCTAATCTAATTATAGAAAGATAGTCTGTGACTTAAAAAACAAAACAAAACAAAACCCCGGAGCAGTGAGTCCTTTCAGGTGACAGGGCTGAAGTTCACAGTCTCCTTGTAGGTGCGATGTTTCCATCTGCCCACCATGAGTATCTCATGTTCTAAAGAATCATCGAATGTCTGCTTCTCTCTTTTATGTCTACTCTTTTCTTTCTTTTCTTCTTGAAAAACAGACCAAAAAAATAAGCATGAAATGAAAACAACATCAAAACTCAAAAACAAAAAAGAGAGGTAATAAAAAACAGCAGTGATGTCTTGACAAAAGGTCCAGCCCTTCCATCCTTCCACCCGCTGACCATCCCAACACGGTCCCCGGGACGTTCTCAAAGCCATAAGATCTGCCCCAGCGCCCCCAGCCCCCAGAGTTATGCAGGAAAGCTGCTGTGGTTTTTGAAGGTGGAGCTCCTGATTAACTGAGTGATGCTCTCTTGGCCCCAGTGTCCACGCACTGCTCTGTTCACAGACTGAGAACGCTGCCAAAGTCTGCTTCTAGCAGCATCTCTTCCCAATGGTTTCCTTAGTGCTGGTGTTAGAAGCACCTTCCTCCTCTTCTGAGCCTTCAGAGCACAGGCATATCTCTCAGGCAGCATCTAAGACTCCACCTCGCCTGCCCTGCAGCGCCTCTTCCTCTGATGTCCTCCATCTGTGTAGGTCCCCTGAGGACAGGGTCACGGGCCTCTGAAATTCTTGCACAGCACAGGGTGCCAAGCTCCAAGTATATCAGTGTTAAATGCATGCTGAGAGAAGGAGCAACAATTCTTCTAAGACAAAGTTCCCCGTGGTATTCTTAATTCTCTATTAAGAGCACTGTTACGACATGTAAGGGACTTTATTTCTGGAAGGTCCGTTGATAAAAACAACATAAAAAAAAAAAACTATGTGAGAGGAAATGATCTACTTTGGATGGTTGGTTAAAGCTCATCAGAAGGAAGACTGTGGTGGAACAATGGGAGATTTTATATTACAAAAGTGCTCCATTTGTTTCATTGGTAGGAATAAAAAAAAATTGGCAATGCTCGGATCGTTGCTTGATTTGGCCCTGCAAGCTTCCCCACTTGTGTCAAAATAAAACATTCTTGTCCTGAGTGTTTTCTTATCTTAATGTTCGGGAGACTGACTGGATTTTGTCAGTGGAGTTCTGTTACTATTGCATTTCTTAACTTGCTGGAGTTACCTGACTCACCTGCCTCAGGAACAATAGAGAGGCTTTCCTGACTGCATGAAGGGTTCACATTGGCAAAAGAGCACAGAACACCTGTCAGGCATAGGAGACTGAGAGGGTGAGGGGTGGGCACTCTAATTATTTTGCTTCAAAGAGTCTGTTTTGTAGGCATGGTGACTGACCAGAATAACGTGACCACAGGTTATGAAAATATTATACAAAGAAGCCACCTTAGGAAGTTGTTTCTGAACATTTATGGCCAGACGGCAACTTGAAAGCTCAGATCCTTCCGTTTTCCGCCCAGCTCAGCAGGAAGGTGTCCTCGCTTCTAACCCCCCTGCCTTCTCTTTGATGAGGAAGAGTCACTGTTGGCTGGCGGTGCTGGTTCGCACAGGTGCTGTCAGTCTCTAGGGAGACCTGGATGCGGCTACTGACTTGCCTGATACGTAAAATGTTACTTCTATGGCCTCCTTCCCAGGAACCTGCACTTTGAAATTGAGCAACATACCTCCAAATGGCCCATGGCTCAACAGTGAATCTCAAGAGAATGATTATAAAAATACAACCTATGGAAATTTGTGAGATGCAGCTAAAGCAGTCCTGAGAGGACAAAGTATAACCTCAATTGCTTATTTTAGAAAAGCCGAAAGGTCTTGTCTGCAGTCTCCGGGCATCAGAAAGTACCATGGGGCAGGTTGAATTGTTTCCCGCAGAAAAATACATTGAAATCTTCTCCCTGGAACCTGTGGATGTGGCCTTATTTGGAAACTTTGCAGCTGTCATCAAGTTAAGATGAGGTCCTACTGGATTAGAGGGACCCTAGTCCAATGACAGGGGTCCTATAAGAAGAGGGGACTTTAGGCCCAGACACTCAGAAGCAAGGTGAGACTACAGTTATACAGCAGCAAGCCTGGGGTCGCCAAGGATTCCCTCAGTCATCAGAAGCTGGAAAAGGCAATGAAGGGCCCTCAAAGGGAGTGCAGCCTTGTGGAAACCTGGTTCTCAGACTCTAGCCTCCAGGACAGAGAGAGAACTCATCTCTGTTGTTTTAAGCCTCCCTCCTGTGGTGCCTTGTGATGGAAACTCATGCACATGGACACCACTTTTGAAGGAGAACCAGGTCATCTTTACCTGCCACTTGCCTAACATGTCCAAAGAATCAAATGAGGTCAC
Organism: Camelus ferus; assembly: GCF_009834535.1. Taxonomy (NCBI): domain Eukaryota; kingdom Metazoa; phylum Chordata; class Mammalia; order Artiodactyla; family Camelidae; genus Camelus; species Camelus ferus. The sequence continues at coordinate 2,908,696 of NC_045698.1, read as the reverse complement.
AGAAAACAAACTTCTCAATTTCCAGGATGTTGTGATCTCACAGTGTACAGGCCCGTGGCTCCCCTAGCCAATTTACCCCATGCTGTGCAGTCTCTCCTCCGTTAGGACATCCGGCGCCCTGATGGAGGGAGGGGTGGGGCTGACTGAGGACGCACGGTCCAAACATGAGTGTGGACTCCTTCTGTGCCCTGACTGGAGCATGCGGACGGAGCCCTGTCATTCTCAATCCCATTTCAGGCTTTCTCCTTGTCTCCCTGCTCACTTTTCTCGGGAAATAGGTCCCCTCACTTACCTGCCTGCAAAGTGCACTGTCTCCTGGAGCTGACACGGTCACTGGACCATCCACGTGAAGCTGGACAGAGAAGAAGCTCAACGCTCCAGCCTCCTGCCACCATGGTCACAGCCAGGCTGCACCCACTCCGCCCTCCCTGGGCAGCACTGATTCCTCACAGCCCAGTGACTGTTCCAAACTCAGCTCTTCCATGCCGGCTCCCACAGGGGCCAGCTGCAACTCCACAGCCCGTTGGAAGTCATCTGGTAAATGTCCACCCTGAAGAGCGAGTGCTTGACAGCACTCCTTTTAGGGTTATTTGCAACTTCACAGAAGAGAGACTTTAGCCAAAGATTGTCAGGTCCCAATAGAAGTTTAGGTGGCTGGGGTTAGGGAGAGTGAGGGGAGTGGAGGTCACACAGACCTCTGACCCTCACACACGAACCAGCTCCTGTGGGGCTCTTGTCCTAAAACGACCCTGGACTATGTTATTAGACATAATCTAGGAAGAGCAATCTTAACATTAACTTCACAACACAAACCTCTTGGAATCAGACAAGTCACACCTCTTTCCTGTGTGCATTTCTTAAGGTGACGATCACTGGAGGAGAGGCTGAGAAAATGCACGAGTAGGTGCTTGTTGGCAGGTTCGTTTCATTAAATCAAACGCGTCTACATCAAAGTCTCTCCTTAAGGTCGTCTGTATTATTTTTCCTCAAGAGGTAACTTTCTCAAATCAGAGAGACGGCCGAGGGCAGAGAGCACAGCCAGCACTCCCCGGGCCTGAGACACACAGGCCGCAATGTGGGGCCCCACCTCCCAGGCCCGGCTTAGGACATACGCATTTATGAGCGTTTTCATTATGTTCGAATCACATCCACAGGACACAGCTTTACTCCTTGGGACTAACCCACTCCTTTGAAATACACTGAGGTTCCTGAGCTACACACGTCATGAACCAGCAGCCCCTTGTTTTACAGACGGCCCGGGATGGCTCCCTTCTTGCTTTCTCCTGTGGAGGTGAGTTGAACCGACTGCAAACACTGCCTCCGCTGATTTAGTCTATGGAGGGATGAGACGTTCCTAGAGAAAGCACTTTCTCACTATTTAGGAAAATGATGAGTTATCAACATTTTGCTTGAAGGCACGAGATGTAGCCCTGTCTTCATTCAGATCCATTAAATAAGCCAGAGACCCAGCAGTCAATACCACTGTGGAGTAAATTTAATTTCCAGAGTCAATATAGAGCCAGCTGCATTAAGCATAAGATAATTCTACCACATTATTAATTTGAATGACTATGTAAGGCATTGTCTAGACACGATATAAGCCCAAGTTTCCATAGGCAATCTGTACATAAAATGAAGCACACCAAGGTTGTAAAGAATGCTAATAACAGTGATCTGGCTTATTAACCAATATTGATTGCTTTCACTCCGACACGGTCCAGGAGCCCAGAGGTGAAACGCGGAGGTGTTCGGCGCTGGCACTCTTGTTCTGACAAAACCATAAATATTCCAAAGGGTTGTAAGGGTCAAGGTATGAGGATTTTTTTTTTAAAGATAAAACCTCAATTTATGATTCTCAAAATATTGATAGCATGATTATAGACTTCGGCACAGTGGGAAATATTTCTATTATTAATATTAGTGGCAGCTGGCAGCACGCATTGTTCACGATGACTCTGATTAGGTCTTGTGTGCTCCAAGTGCTTCCCAGAGACTTTTCTTTCAAATCGTTGTCTTCCTAGGTCTTGTCCTGCTCAACCAGGTGCAGCATGAGTCTTTGGTATTAATTACAGCCCTCCTGAGTGCGGCTTACCACTTGCCGGTCAAAGACAGCCCACTGACCCATCCAACACTAGTTTAGAAGAACTGTCACTGGTGGTCCCCAAGAAACAAGGATGAAAATTGTTATTGGAGTCAGAGGGTGGCCACTTCTTGGCAGTTACGTAGCAAAGGAATATGTGAAACTAACGCAGCAAAACCCAGCTCATCAGGAGGGTTTACAGCCCTCAGCTAGTCAGCCCCGGCAGAAACAGCACGCGTCCCAGAGACAGACCGACTCTCCCGCTCACCAGACACGAAATCGTGCATGAGACCTTTCATTTTGTGAGACTCAGTTTCCATGGGTTCAGATGAAGAAGGGTAACTGATTTCTGTTAGTCAAGGTCCCACAAGAAAATGAAGCCATTCCAGGTATTTCAAACAGAGGGAGATTAAAGCAGGGTTTTTGTTACCAGGTGATGGAGGAACTGAGAGGCCAGACAGGGGAAGCCAAACAGAGATTAGCCACAGGGGGAAGCTCTACCACCCCTTGACTGGGGGAGTGGTGGGGGCTGTACCAGCTTTCCCAGAATATCTGGCTTTGACTAAAAATGCCTTCTGATGTCTGCACCAAGCAGCCGAAGCAATGAAATGCAAGTTCAGAGTTACATGATGGCCCAATCTAGTTGACTGGGCGATTGATGCTGTCAATCATGAGTAATTTCTGAGTCCCTACTAAGGGCTAGGCACATCTCTAGGTCCTTGGGGGTGGGGAAGCATAAATAAAACAGACAAAATTTTACCTTCTAGAAGGAGAGAGAGAGAGAGGCAATAGATACAGAAATATACTAGTTAGCTCTTGCTGTGTAACAAACCTCCTCCAAGTTCAATGATATATACAAAAATAGCTATTAGTAATTTCTTACAAGCCCATGAGCACAGAGGGTCAGGGACCATGTTGGTCTTGGGGGCAGTTCTTCTGGCCTCACCTGGGCTCAGACACAGGTGATCCGTCTGGACACTGGCCAGTGGAGGCGGGTCTCGGCCAGGTTCACTTATGAGTGTGTACCCAGAGCGGAGCTGCTCATCTCAGCCAGGCCTGGCAGGGGTGGCTCTGCTCCGTGTGTCGCTCATCCTCCTCATGGAATTCTTGGGCAGACTTGGGCCCTCCGTTCCACGACAACGCAGCAAATGAAACCCTCACAGGCTCTCCAGGGCTGGGCTCGAAACCTGCACAAGTGGGGGCCACAGGGCCATCTACCGCAGTAGGAAGTGACACACTGTCAGCTGCTGGTCCTCATCATCAGACAGGAGCCCGAAGAAAGGAGTCTGGGGGCAGTTTTAACCAGAATTCAAGGCTGGAAGGTGGACCATCTGGACCAGCAGTTCCTGAACTTAGCTCAGCGGCAGGTCACCCAGGAAGGTCCTGCCCAGGCTGCCTGGGGGCGGGGGGAGCATCCTTTTGTAAGCACTGCTTTGGCTGAGTCTGCTTGTCCTAAATGGAGACACAGCACGGCATTCAGCAAAGTTTCATTTCAGGAAAGAGCAGTAACCAAATCACCTTTTATTTTTTTTTTGTTTGTTTGTTTGTTTTTGTTTAATTTTTTTGAAGAATAATTTATTTATGTGTTCTTTTTTTTTACGGGGGGAGGTGATAAGGTTTATTTCTTTATTTTTAGAGGCGGTACTAGGGCTTGAGCCTCCCTACAACTTGAGCTCTGTGCTCCGCCTACAAGGCACCTTTTAAAGCACATTCAAATTTGTTCCAAAGGAGACGGTTTATTGATAGTAACTTCTGGACTGAAATTCTTTGGTGATAGTAAGTCCTTCGTTAGTCCCTCATAAAGCAGACAAATTCTCCCTGGAGAGTTTATACTCCTGAATAAAAACTGAAGTGCTGCCGTAAAGGAAGAATCAGAAGAGCTGGCTTTGCAGATATAAAATCCTAGACGCCTTCTTGATAAATACAGAAATCAATGATGCCAGGAAACTAACTTGTCAATGTTTCTTGTTAGTTAAATCTAAACCTGGAGCCGGGAGAGGCCAAGGAGTGGATTGTACCAAGAAGAGAAAGTGTAAAGACACCGCTGGGGCAGTTTGGCTTGCAGGGGAACGTGAAGATGAGATGAAGTTGTCTGTGGCTGTTAGCATGAGGCTCAGACCAGCCGTGTTGTCAGAAAACGCCTGAAACTCCTTCCGGACACTTGGTTCCAACTTAAGCTGCTCGCCATCTGCAGAGACCAAATCCTCCCAGTCCTCACCGCCTTTTGTCCGAAATCTCTTTTCCTTGGGATTTCATGACCTATTCGGTCTTCCGCAGGCATTTCCCAAATGCGGGTGACTCAGGCTAGAGCAGCCCTCCTGCAGACGACGCTTTCTACTGCCCATGTATCGGAGGTGAAACAGGACACTCTTTTGTTTACTCCTCTTCTCTCTACTTGGCCGTCTGAATAGATGCACAGCCAGTGGACCCCCGTCACATCGAGTTTTTCTCCCCCTTTTAATGTTTTCTTTCCTTGGTTTTTACAAAAGCTTGGGGAAGGAGGCCTTCGCTCTCATGACTGTAAATCGTGCATGCCTTTTTAATTTCCGTCCTCATACAGCCTGACGTCGTGATCATTCTTTCTGACTGGTGCTCCTCACAGAGCAGATGTTTCCACTGAGCTGTGATGATTTTTAGATCTTATTCTCAAGAGGCTACAACTAACTCAGAGCCCTTCAGCGTAGAGGAGGCATTTAATTTATTCTTCGCGGTAAGCTTCTCTTGTCTAGGGTGGTTTTCATCTGCCATCGTGTTGCCCAGTTACTGAGCTCTGTTCAGTGCATCTGGGATGCTCTGCCGTCCTCGCTGGTCTTCACTAACCCAATTGTCTTGTGTCGTCAGCACATTTAACCCTCTTGTTACTCATCCACATTTAACATCAGTAATAATCGGCACTGAGCTCTAGGTCCCAGCCTTACTGTACCTTTGATCCCCATGAGCAGCAGAGAAGGTACGCAAAAGGGAATTTCAAGATCACATCTACTGTGGGTTCTACCAGCTAACCCTGCCCAATCCAGTTTTTCAGAAAGACTCTCTTGACCACTTCATTTTTCTGCTGCTGCTTCCGGGTCAAACGTGCCCGTGTCATTTTAGTCACACCCCTTCTTGGTTCTCTGTTCTCCTTGATCTCCTGGGAGAGGACCAGTCTGTATATTTCAACGCAGTTCCACAATCCGTTCCACTGTCTTCTCGGACACACCACTCTGATGTTTTAGCTCTAAAGAAAAGTCAAAATATTTCCCACATATATTCCCATTCTTGTTTAGTCTCCTGAACAAACCATGAACACCCAGGGATTCCAGGGTTTAAGGAGAAGAAGGCGAAGACAACTCCAAGTGTGTGCAGGGAGTCGGGTGCCAGTGCAGGGCTGCCCAGAGGACCTCGCAGGTGCTCTCCTGACTTAGTGGGTTGTGATGAACTTGGAGAAGCTGATCTCTGCCCTGTCCTTTCCCTATTTGCATAAGCTCCTGAACCTTTTCTTCTATTCACAGAAACTAAGCATTGAACAAGGACAGGAAAAGATAAATTCAAAGACAAAAAACCAGCAGCAACTGTTGTAAGATCACAAATCACGATCCTGTTTATCCTAATTTACATATTTTCTCCCTCTGCTGAATCCAAACCCTCCTGTTCATCATTAATAATAAATGTGACACTATTTTTCACTGGAACCACCTGGACTCCACAGCCTGCGAGGTGTGTAGTCTGCCTGCTTCCCTCTGGAGTCACCAAACCTGCGGCCTTGCCAGCTCCCGGCCTCGGCTCCTCACACGTCCCCAGCAGGAGCAGTCAGGGGCTCCCTTCTGCTACTGAGCGTTCCGAGCAACGTGCTGATTCTTACCGTGCTGCTGAGGAGAGGGTAAGACTGTTTTGAAAAAGAAGAAAAGAGCTGAATGAACGTGTTCCTTCATTACAAATGCAAACCACTGGAAACGCTGTTGAACAATTTGTAAAATTCTGAAGCTCACCTGCCATAGGTATGAGACACCTGCCGTCCTGTCAGCACCCCTCACAACTCACCCTGACTATTGAGGGAAAAGAAACAAGCTTCCAGGCATTCATAATTACACTTTTCTCTCTCACCCACACTAGATTCCTTGGTGGGTCCTCTTGGCTCTGCCTTCTAGATACTTTCAGGGTCCCCCATCACACCAATTTGAGGACCACAACTCCAGTCCCGGCTGCCAGCGTTTATCACCTGGACTTCCACGATGCTGGTTTCCAAGTCTCGACACATCTTGCAGCTTCCTCTCTTGACCATCTTTCACCTCCTCTTACAGAAGCCGGACACACACATCACAATTTAGATCAGCTGCTTGTGGCTCAGAATTCTCCAGTGGTTTTCCACCTACTTGGAAACAAAGACGGCAGCCCTCACCAAAGCCCCAAAGGTCCTAGGTCGTCCAGCCGCCCGCTCGCTCCCTGCCGTCCGCGCCTCCTCTCTTTCCCTGCTTCCCGCCGTCTTCTCTCTTCCTCCCGTGCTGGGCCTCTGCCCTCCAGCTTCCCTTCTGCTAGCGCTCTGCCTAAACGTCACCTTACTGAAGAGTCTTTCCTGGCCACCTGGACAGACCAGCCGTCTTCCGTGGAATCACGTCACTGCCCGGCATGGCTTTGACTTTCCCAGTTCCTCAGTTTCCTTCTTATCTGTCTGCTTGCCCGGTTGTTGTCCTGTCTCCTCCCGGATGGAGCCCCCCTAGAACAGGGCCTTGGTTGGTTGAGTGAGCGCCACATCTTTAGTTCCCAAAGCAAAATCCACCACAGGGTAGGTGCTCAATATTTACTGCATGAATGATTATGGATGGATTCTCCTTGACTAAAGGAAAAAATAGTGTTTTACTCTAGCAGAAAAACTAACCATCACTAGACTTGGGAAGGCAGCTGGCCTGGGGCCAGTCCTGTGCCACGAGGCGGCTCAGCCCGTGCGCGGACTCCCCGTAAAGTGTGTCTTGGGATTCAGGAATCTGTAGTGTTAGTTCTGTTCATCGCCAATAGGGAAAGTTCTGTTCCATCACCAACCAGCTATGAGAACTTGGGGATCTCACTCACCTCCCTGATATGCTTCCTCTGGCCCCTAAAAGTGCTCAAGCGATTCGGTGTGGCCCCAACGTCATGGGAATTGAGTATTATTATTTTAACTATATTTTACTTGTATAATGGTTACTTCATATTTTTTCTAATAAAGGAGTATTTAGCAAAGAGAAGCCACTCTCTGTGCAACCCCACTGGCCCTGATTATTGGTGCGGACTGCCTGTAGACACTAAATCTTGATGGCAAGGGGAGAAAAGGGCAGACCCCTGAACCTGAGAAGCCCCGAGCCGCGGCGTGTATGCTAAGGGGGTTATCTAGCACGTGGCAACCGCCGTGTCACCGCCAAAGGCATGACGTGTTCCCGACACTGTTTCTACTAAAACGGATTGTGGAACCTGTAAAACGTCATTTTATAAATCGATTTTAAAGTTGTTACTCAGTTTTTAATAGTCGAGACCCCAAAGGACTGTATAAAGCAAGCTCTTTAAGTATTTGAAGAAAAACTATCTAAATATCTATGAGCAGATAAAAGAAGAAATTCCAATAAATTCATTGGAAGAAATATTACAGTCGTTTAAAATATGTGTACAAAATTGCAGAGCACTAGAGAACAATGCTTATGTTAAGTGAAAAATGCACTGTATAGAAATGTAAGTGCTCTGCTCACACTTCTGCAAAATACCTGTATCTGTGTGGGCGAAGGCTGGAAGTGAACGTACAAAATCAATTGAGTGTTCAGGTGAGAAAATAATAGTGGTTTTAAAAATTATTTTCTTATTCTCCTACTCTTTACATAACAGGAAATGAAGATCTTTCTGAAGCAGAGATGCTTGTCCACAGTGAGGATTCAGCCGCCACTTGTTTGGGACAAATCCTAACTGGGCATTCTGAGGAGAGGAGCCTGGGCTGGATGGTCCTCAGCTGGATGTTACCCCTGCAGCTGGCCCCGTCCAGGTCACTGACCATGACACCTCTGCCTCCAGCAGCGGCAGGGATGGAGGGTGGACAGAGCACACTCAGGTGGACAACAATCAGGTGGATGAGATGGACAGACCTAGGAGGGGAATGAGCCACAGTGAGAAGTGCCAGAGACACACAAGGTGGAGGGACGGGCGTCAACCAAGACAAAGACCTCACCGGCCCCTGTCACCTCTACTGACTACGTCCTTGCCCTGGGCCAGGGGGCTCCTACAAGCCCACACCACGGCCTTTGGATGGAGGCGCTGGGAAGGGGCCGGGCCACACCAGCTTTCCCAATTTGATGATGCATAGAGTTTTAGGCCAGGTTTTCACTTGGACGGTTTAGCCTGAAATACAGAATGTCAGTTCCTTTGAGCTGCTGTAACAGAATCCCCTAGGCTTGGTGGCTTATAAACACAGAAATGTATTTCTCACAGTTCTGGAGGCGGGAAGTCCAAGATCAAGGCGTTGACAGATCTGGGGTCCGATGAGGACCCGCTGCTGGTTCACAGACAGCTGACTTCTCGCTGGGTCCTCACATGGCAGAAGGTGCAAGGGAGCTCCCTGGGGCCTGAGGGGGCTCTCATCCTATCAGGGGGCTCCATCCTCTTGATAGTAACCACCTCCCAAAGGTCCCACCACCTAACACCATCGCATTGGAGGTGAGGGGTCCACATGCGAATTTGGGAGGATGCGGACATTCGGCGTAGAGCACAGGATAATGATAGCACTCCCCCACCCCGCAAATTCAAAGCTCACTTGTGACTGTGCTTTAGGCAGATACTTCTCATGCCTTTGCTATTAGCAGCCACACTTCTTACTTTAAAAATACTTTGAATTCAAATTTACATGAAATATATTTCAAAGGTGGCAAAAATAGCCGGAATGAAATGCCTACTAAATTACTTGCAGAAATCCTCAAAGACGCTTTTCCATTTGCTCTTGATCTAACCTCAAAATGTTTTTCAGAGCCTTCTTATTATCATAGAAGCAAATGTAAATATATCTATTAATAGGGTTTTGTGCATTTATTAGTGGAATGTTATCCACCAACTGTTTTTTCAATTGCCCCGTTTTATTTATGCAGAAATTGAGGAGCACGGAGGTTGATCCCATGGCGAGAGGATGGCAGAGAGGGGCTTACACACAAAAACCATTATGCTGGATGAAAACCAATTCCGCATGTTGAAAGTGTCCCTTACAGCACGGGGCGTCTGGGGTGGGGAGCTGAGGCCGGGAACAGCACTAGTTCCGGGGCTGCTGTGAAAAGGCCCTACAAACAGAAGAGCTTAAAACAACAGAAAGAGGTTGTCACACAGTCTGGAGGCCAGACACCTGAAACCAGGTGCCAGCAGGGCCAGTCCCTGCAAAGCTCTAAGGAAGAACCCTGTCTTGCCTCTTCCAGCTTCTGGTGGCTCCTGGCCGCCCCGGGCTTGTGGCTGCATCTGGTCCATCACCCCACTTGTCTTCGTGTGGCCTCCTCCCCGCTGCGTCTCTGCGTTTATCTCTCCAAGTCCTCTTCTCTTCCTAAGGACACTGGTCAGTGGATTTGGCGCTGACCCGAGTCCAGTATAACCTTGTCTTAACTTGATTACATCTGTAAAGACCCTATTTCCGAATAAGGTCATAGTCTGAGGTTCCAGGTGGAGGTGAAATTTGGGAGGACCCTGTTCAAACCGGCACAGCAGCCACTACCTACACTGACGAAGGAACAGGTTGGGAAGATGGAGCTCTGAGATGGTCTGCAGTTGGGGCGGCACAAACCAGGCTGATCTGTGGAACACCCTCTGCAGAGCACACATACAAGCTTCGGTGACGTCATTAATATTTCCAGTGACAACGGCGGTGCTTTCCTATTGCAAACATAGATAAATGAATAAAGCGAGAAGGATCCATGGAAAAGCAGCGAGCACCTCTGTGGAAGCGGGCCAGCTGCAGCCTGATGCTGTTTGGGCACAGACACTGGTCAGTCCAGGCATGGCCGCAGTGGGGCCCCGGGACGCGCTGCCTCTCTCCGCACAGAGCAGAAGGGGGCTGGGCCCCACATGCGAGGAGGCTGCTTTCTACCAAAAATCCCACTTAGCTAAATGATGCTAACTTGATGAAGTTTAGGCTTCAAATAGCAAGGGCACTTAGTAAAGTTTCAGAATAACTGACTCTACACCAATACTTTAAATACTTCAACAAAACTGGACCAGGCTAAATCCTACTTAACTAACATCTGTTGGGTAATTTACCGTGTGCTGAGCTCTGGGTTTATGGCATTTCATCTTGCAAGTGGGTCCTAACAGCCCAGTTTTATATATTGGCAATCAAGGAAACAGAGTCAGAGGGCCCATCTGGCCTGAACAAAGTCACAGATGCTACCTATGTATGTGTGCACATGTGGGTCACAGCTGGTCAGCAGGGACTCTGATGAAGGATGAGACCTCAGATGAAGGGTCCCTCAGAAGCAAAAGAGGGGCAGTCACTGACGCTCTCCACCCCTCCCCTGACACTGCCCATCGCCTGGTTCCTGGACATCATTGCCTGTTTGAGCACCACACAGAGGTTCTGTGAAACAGTGTAACTAAAGTAAGGCTTAAGGTAATGTTTATTTCCCCTATTATTTGTATTTCTTTTCAAGTCACAACTCTTACGGAAAACAGCTGTGTGACTGGATAAAAAATTGTGAGAATATATATATATATATATATATACACACACATATGCATACAATGGAATACTACTCAGCCATGAAAAAGAAAAATAATGCCATTTGCAGCAACATGGATGGACCTGGAGACTGTCATATCAGTGAAGTAAGCCAGAAAGAGAAGGACAAATACCATAGGATATCACTTACATGTGGAATCTAAAAAAAAAAAAAAAAGACACAAATGAACTTATTTACAAAATGGAAATGGACATAGAAAATCAGCTTATGGTTACCAGGGGGAAAAGGGGTGGGGAGGGATAAACTGGGAGTTCAGGATTTGCAGATACTAAGTACTATATATAAAATAAACAACAGTGTCCCACCGTATAGCACAGGAAACTATATTCAATACCTTATAATGACCTAGAAAAAAGAATATGGAAAGGAATATATATATATACACACAACATATATATATGAATCACTATGCTGTATACCAGAAATTAACACAACCTTGTAAATTGAGTATATGTCAAAAAAAACAACCCAAATACAAAAAAAAAAAAAAACCCCACATCCTTGACTTTCCACTCAAAAGCAGGATTGGTGACCAAAATCCAAAGGGGTTAATTTCAAAATACATCTATCCCCAGTCTTCCTCTGTTTCTCATTCTCACCTGCTTGCTAACTGAGCTGGAGCTTCCATGGGGAGGGGTGGAATTCCGAATAGAAGACCACTTATCTTGACACGTGTCCTGGGCAGAGGGGAGAAGCAACAGCTTCGTCGGGAAGAAGCAGCTCTGAGCCGGAGTCAGCCGCAGGCGCCTCCCCACCTACAAGCCCTGACCAAGGACGGCAGTGGGAAAGGCCTGTCCAGGCATTGGTCCTCTGCACCCTGTCTGCAAACAGGGCGGACCTTCCTGTGCGATGCCACTTACTCCACTGCAACAGTGACACTTGGGGGGGACAGCTTCTGACAGGTCATATGTATATGAAGTCACATCCTGTTAGTCTCAGTTTCCCCAGGAAAGCTATTAGCAACACTTAATGACCAGCTTGAAGCAAAACTCAAGGTTTTCTGACCTCAAAAAGTCACAATCTGCAGCGGTGATGGGCTGAGAGGAGATTGGCACAATTATAAACGGCAGTGGCTGCTCCACGTGGCACCGGGGATGGCCGTCACCCTCCGAGGTGACAGGTGACGTGAATGAAGACGTGGCCAGGCACCCTGGACCGCGGCTCCCCTTCCGGCCCTGGACAAGCGACCTGCAGGTCCCCAGACACTGAGACCGTGTTCTCCCCAATTATAGCGGGAACGACAGCCCTTCCACTGTCTGACCCTTCAGGCATCAGACCACTGAAGGATATGTGTATATATACTATTTGGTGTCAAATTCCTGTATGCAAGTAATTTCCCTCAGAAGGCTGATACTGTTTAAAAGAGCCAAGAAATAGCAAATGTGCAGTTTCCGATAGAAATACGTTTTTCCTCGAAGGTTGGCAAGTCATCTATGTTGCTCATTTTCAGAATAAAATCCTGTAAGAGAGCTTCATATTTTAAAAGAAAATGTACACTTTAAAGGAACGAAAAATAAGTCAAGAGCAAACATTGAGGGAAACTAGCTATTTTAGACTACTTCAATCTGTGATCTGTTAATCTTAAGCATAAGACATTGTAGAAAGTATTTGATTTTTTTCTTATTTTTTTGTACTTGTTTGGGGGAAGGTAACTAGGTTTATTTATGTCTTTATTTTTACTTAGTGGAGGTGCTGGGAATTGAACCCAGGACCTGGTGCATGCTAAGCACGTGCCCTACCACTGATCATCCCCTCCCTCCGGAAGTATTTCTAAAGAATTGTCACAGCACGTTCGGCCTCAGTGCTCCTCATGTTGAATTTTGCGTCTTGTTCACCTCAGTGGAAATTCAAGGACTGTGCAGCTATTACAACTGTGGGCCTGAACCATTTCAATGATGTCTCTACATGAAATGGCCATCTGAGCAAGTCCCAAAGAACAGAAGCGAGAGGAAAGGTGCTGACACAGGGAAGGACCCGCCTGCACCCTGTGGTCAGTGACCTGGGGGTGACATCAGGGCTTCAAGACAAGCACGTGCCCTTTGCTCACGGCCCCGCCCAGTTCGGGGTGCGGCTCCGGCAGGTCTGTGAGTGGCATCTTGTCACAGGGAAGATATGATTCAGGCAGGAGGCGCTGTGCGGGGCCGGTGCCTGCCTCACCTTCAGGAGCTCTTTGTACACCCAGGCACCCGGCTTCCACCTGCAGACTCGGAGCTCCAGCTTCTGGGACCGACTGGGAATGGCCTCAGGTCCCAGGACTAGGCAGTGGGCCCTCCAGGGTCTCCCTCCTCGGCCGTGTCGCTGCCTGTGAATGCAGCTCAGGGAGGCCAGAGCCCCGTGTGAGGTTCTGAGCCAGAGCCGCCCCGTGCAGAGAGTGTGGCTTCAGCTTAGGTCTGAGGGTCCACCTTCCAGGCCCGCACATGGGTTCTGCGCCTCTGAGCAGGTTCCTGGAGGCCGTCACCTCCCCAGCTTCCAAGGAGAGGGTCCATCCTGATTTCCCGAGGCTGCCCTCCTCTTGCCGTCGGGGTTCGTGCAGACCAGGGGCAAGGGTGCTGGCATGGTGGGAGCATCCCTGAGTCTGCACCCAGGCCTCGTGGCTTCCCAGGTGTGTGGCTTTGGGCAGCTCACCTGCCCTTCCATTGTCTCACTTTCCCAGCTGCAGAGCAAAGATGGTCATGGGGATGTGTCCAGAGCTCCGGGCTGGGACGTGAGCTGGTGAGGGGAAGCACCAAGGGAGCACAGCCCAGCGTAACTCCGGGGGGGTGTGTGTGCGGTAGGCATGGTCCCCCGCTGCCTCCCCGACGGCACACCCTTCCCACCACTGGGAGGACCTGTCCGCGCCGGGCGCCTCCAGACCGTCCCCGACCCCAGGGAAGGAGCCTGGTCTTGGCACGGTCGCGTGTGCCGCCCAGAGCAGGGCCAAGTCAGCTCCCCGCAGCGCGGGCTCCCTGCCGTCCTGCCTAGCGAAGTAGCAACAGAGCCCTGCACACCTGCTCCCCTGCCTGACGGTCCCCCGCTGGGACACGCCTGGCCTTAGGAAGCAGTCCTTTCACGGGGGGGTGACCTCCTGGCAGAGGGAGCTCATGTTCAGAGATCAGCTCCCGCCCAGCCCCCACCAGGAAGCCTGCTCTGACCACGTCTGCCCCACTTCCTCCCGCCCCCCTCACATCTCCAAACCCCACTCCCAGGCAGGTGGTCTGTCCTTACACACCCGCGGGTCCTCGCTCAAGCCCACTTCATGTTGCACAGTGACTATCTGTCTGCACTCTGTGGACCTCCACCGGACAGGAACCACCTGGTGTGTCGCGGTCTTCTTCAGACCGACCCCTGGTTATCTGGGGGCCACCCACATCAGTGCTCTCCTGCAGGGCTGTCCCATCAAGGGCCTGGCCTTTCTTGGGCCACAGGCCTAAGAGCAGGGAGGGCCCCTGTGGTCACCCCCACCCTCCCCCAGGCACTGATGGGGACACTTACGGGGCTCCACTGTAGACAAAGGTGTATGGGTTTCCTCTGTCCAGAAAGCCATCTGTGGCACTTGAAAACTGGACCTCAGATCTGATCACTGTTTGAAACCTAGCATTGGTGAAGGTCGGATCTCACTGACTGAGATGTACGTGCTGTGCAGGAGGTTTACTGGGGAGGGGCCTCAGGAACCAACATGGGAGGCGAGGACAGAGGGAGGGACTTAACTGAAAGGCCATCACAGGAGAAGCTGCAGGTGTCCCATGGGCTTGGAGCTGGGATGCAGTCCGTAGTGGCCCCCAGTTGTGTGAAGGAGCTGGCTTTGTACCCCGAAACAGTCGCTGAATGTGGGATACCCCCTGGGAGGGGGTGTAACCTTCAGCCAAGGGCAGTTTCTGGAAAGAGACTCAGCTCCTCAAGGTCAGCAGACCAGAGCCCTGGGCTGCAGGATGAGTCCCTTGGTCCTGGGCGGCCCGGGTGCCTGGGCACAGCACCGCCACATCCAGGGACCTGTGGGGCTGAGGGGCACCAACAGGACAGCTTTATCTCCTGGGGAGAATTCTCCGCTCCAATCAAATTAACCAGATTCTTAGATAACAGCAGAAGCAGAACCACAGCCCTACACACTGAGCGGGGATATACGACCGTTTCCGCACAGCACAAGGGGTTCACACGCTCTCCCTCCTCATCTCGCCTGCAAAAGCTGGGGCGTGGTGCCAAGCTTCTGCAGCTAAGATTTAACAATTATTCTGTTTGTCTGCTTTTTCAGCATTGTTCAGTTGCTGTATAATTCCTAATACGGATCCACCAATTCTGTTCAAAATAAAATTTACTAAAAAGGAAACAAGATACTAAATGCATTCTTTCCTTTGTGTGAATTCATGACGTCATTATAGCAGAAACTCAGTTTGCATTCAAGTCTCAGTTGGAGGTGTTCTTAATTTAAACTTAATTTTAAAAATGCAGCAAAATATAAAAAACCAGGAAAAGAGCCAGACGTAACAGCACAGGCCTAAAAACGCCCCGTTCTTCCAAGCACTGCTTCCGGGTTGACTCCCCAGGTCCTCACCTTTTATGTTTTAACTGCAGGTGAGCGTGTTTCTGCAGAGAAAAGGAGGGCTTTCTGGGGGTGAGGACTCAAGCTGAAAAGGATGCTCCATTGCTTCCCAAACAAAGAGCCTCTGCCCCATGCTCCGAGGAGTCACAGGCCACGTGAGGACTGTGCCCCTTTATAAACGGAGGTGCCTTCTTCTAAGGCGCCTGGGCGTGGGCCGGGAGGCGCCTGTGGGAGCCAAGTGGGGCTCTGCTAAGTGGGGGGGCAGCTCCCCCGGGGGAATCAGCGGATCCACTCTGGGGAGCAGGCGGGGCTCTGGCATCTGCAAATGTTGAACCCCCAGAAGCCATTGATTATTTTAACCAGGCTCAATTTGTCTTTGAAAGAGACATTTTAAAAAGCAAAAGAGCTTAAACAAACATGAAAGTAATCTAATTCAGACATAAACATGAAAGTTAATAAGATTACCCTGAATTGATCTAAATATTACTTAAAATAATTAGAAATGATTTTTGATGGCATGCCACTTCAGTGGGGACACTGTTATGTTCCATTAGGAAGCCGACGGATTATTGCTTTCCAGAGTATTTTCCTGTTGTTTATGACCTTCAGAAGAAGTCCCAGTGTTGGCAGACCCGTCAATCAAGATTTCCCCGGATGATGGATGCATTCCCGCATCTCCTGTAGCTCTGATGTTCCGCCTTCACTCTTCCCTCACACGGCCTTCATGTCGAAGCAGTGCCTTTGTCCTGCTTGAATTCCTTGCTCTCCCCGACATAAAGCCACAGATATATAATCTCAGAGAAGATGAGTATTTAATTTAATTTTTTTCAATCTACGGCAAAAACACATGAGCAGAAGCACGCTACTGACTGTCGAAGGTCGCAGGTTGTACTCCGACCTGAACGTGCCGATTCCAAGGCCCGCCGGTTGAGGAGGCATCTCCTGGGTCTGCTGGAGCCCTGGGCCAGTGCCCAGGCTAAGGGGCCAGTGAAACGCGCATTTTTGTTGTTTTTGTGCAAACTCAACTCTGGCAGCCTTCGTGGTTAGAAACAGTTACTGTTGCTAAAGGGCTGTCACTCAGTCAAAAACAGAGTTTCCTGCGACATGTGAACATGAAGTGCTGACTGCAGAGAGCGCTTCTGCGAGGAGACGCACCAGCAGAAGTGCCAGAGCGCTGCGGCAGCTCCTGCTGTTTATAATCAAAACGGACATTTGCCAGAAGCGTGTTTGGGGTTGCAGGAATCACCCCACTGATATGTCAGGGTTGTAGCCAGCTATCTGATTATTAATTAACATTTTTTCCTATATCAAACTGAAATGGCAGTTTTTTAGGGCCTCATGTCACTCATTTCCAGGGTCCTAAACATTCAGTCCAGAAAAATGATACCATAATTAGCGCATCCAATTTTTGTTGTGGGAAATGTGAACATATTCAACAGAGCAGGTAGTGGAAACATTAAGTGTGTAAGTTAGTATGACAAAAGAGAAGGTCGGAGTCAGTACCAGTGATAATAACAAAGGATTGAAAACATCATGTAAAAGTGGGCACACTGGTCATATGCCTTGCTTTTTTTCACTTTCCTGTGAAACTGTGCTGAGCAGTTCACAGTTTTATGACAACACCTGCCACCTGGTTTCACATAGAAGATAAAGGTCTATTTGGAAGTGTTAAGTCATCTTTAAAAACTAGCATAAGAATAGTATTTATTTTTTAAAATTTTTTATTGAAGTATAGTCAGTTTACAATGTTATGTCAATTTCTGGTGTACAGCACAATGTTTCAGTCATACATGAATAAATATATATATATTTTTCACCATTAAGCTACTGTAAGATATTGAATATAGTTCCCTGTGCTGTACAGTATAAACTTGTTTATCTATTTTATATATACCAGTCAGTATCTGCAAATCTCGAACTCCCAATTTATCCCTTCCCTATACCTTCCCGCTGGTAACCATAAGTATATTTTCTATGTCTGTGAGTCTGTTTCTGTTTTATAAATAAGTTCATTTGTCTTTTCTTTTTAGATTCCACATATGAGTGATATCATATGGTATTTTTCTTTTTCTTTCTACTTCACTTAGAATGACATTCTTCAGGGCCACCCATGCTGCTGCAAATGGCATTATTTTATTATTTTTTATGGCTGAGTAGTATTCCATTGTATAAATGCACCACAACTTCTTTATCCAGTCATCTGTCAATGGACATTTAGGCTGTTTCCATGTCTTGGCTATTGTATACAGTGCTACTGTGAACATTGGGGTGCAGGTGTCTTTTTGAATTAAGTTTCCCTCTGGATGTATGCCCAGAAGTGGGATTGCTGGATCATAAGGTAAGGTTAAGAATCACATTTATTTATTTTTTTAATTTTTTTTTTTTGAATTGAAGTATAGTCAGTAACAATGTGTCAATTTCTGGTGTATAGTGGAATATTTCAGTCATACATATACATACATATAAAGAATCATATTTATACTTCTTTTCAGCTTGGGAGGCAAAAATATGTTTCACTTAGACCAGACTTGACTGACATCATGAGTAGGGCTGCATGTTCCCGACCAAGACCCATCTGGGGAGGGGCTCATCTCCTCTTAGAGAAACAGATTCCCAAGGAACAAGCACACCCAAAGTCATGTCATGAACTCATTTCCAAACCCTGCCAGAAAATACAATTTTGTATTACCTTGTTATCTTGCATTTTTCTAGTTATTTTAAATATATATTTTTCCTGTAAAGAAATATATGCAGGATAAATTGGGAAGAGAGACCAAAATGTAATATGCGTTTTCTTTTCCATTTCTGATAGGGAAAAAGAAATCTCTTGCTGACAAGTCAGTTTCTGATCTGGCTTGTTTTCCCCTTAATCAGCTTCACTGACGTGTAATGTAGATATACTAAATACTACAATTTTAGGGGGAAAGTACAATGTTTTTCGCCACCACAACCCACCATGATGCAGAATAGTGCCATTGCTCCAAAATGTCCCCTTGTGTCACTTTGTAGGTGGTCCCCTTTCCCTTGTCAGCCCCTGGTAACCACTGATTTGCTGTCTGTCCTGCAGCTTTAAAGTTTTCAGAAGTTCTTATAAACGACTCAGCATGTTTTGTCCTCTCCCTCCAAAGAGTTGCACTGCACATGGCAGCTAGTCGGACGTGTTAACACATTTGTGAGTAGCCTTTGCGAGACCCATTATGTGAAGTGAAGATTTCTTTGACGTCAGCCAGTTGTGGGGGCACGAATTTTCTTAAGCATATTACCAGGCTTGGTTTTATTCTATTTCCCATGTGATATAAACTCAGATGTCCCATCCCTCTGCTAAGCACCATTAGACTTCAGGGCGTGAAACGTTCAGTCTGCTGCACCAACTCTTACTGGCCAGTTTGGGGACTGTAGGTGGCACTTCTCACTGTTCTTTGATAATTATTATTTTCATTAAACCCAACATGATAGAAGCCCACGACGACCAAAGCAGTGAGAAAGGATTCGGGGGGTTTTGTTGTTTCTTCTGTTTTTGCTTTTGATCCTCCAAAGTCCTAGATGATTTGATGCCATTCAAGCAAGAGAGGCGAGGAGCTCTCCCACAAAGCCAGGAGGAGTGGTTAGATCTCGTTTTGCAAGTAACTCAGGCACCCACAGGACAGTCCTGGGTCGCTGGGTTCTGACTCTGGGCTCAGAGTAGACACCAACAGTGTATCTATGATGCAAAGAATAGTTCACAAAGAGTCCTTCCTCAGATGCCTCATGTGTCAGTGTTCAACGGACAGACCGTGGTCTTACAACAACATTTGATGAAGACTGTTAGGTAATATTTGATGAATTAGTCAATGTGGGTGTCGCTGGCCACTACCTTCTACAGCAGGGAGTGTGGAACTTTGACGTGTACTTTTGAGTCACGAGGTTCTACGGACACAAGGCAATTATAACAAAGTGGAGGCTTTAAAAATATTCCTGTGGCGATAAACAAAAGGAAGATGAAGTGTACGGGCTGTAATTGGAAATGGGTTCCCCTTCTAAGAAATGATGAAATGAAGAAAAACAAAAATAAACAGAACCTCGGCATGCAGCAGGTGGAGCTGTCGCTTTTCATCCCCACTCATTAAAGGCTCAGCCCATTTACTAAAATCACATTGTTGAATTATAAAAGTAAATAAATATAATTAAAAAGTTAAATAGATACTGTTAGGTGCTCTGTCAGCAAAGCACTGAAATACATCAAGTGATATTTTGAAGATAGTTTCTGTCATTTCAAATGACTATGAGGCAGGCCCATCAGCACGGATGAGGCAAATAACCAAGAGATTGCAATAATTGGTTACATCTCCTATTTATTCTCATGCTGCTTGAGCATAAACAAAAAGAAAATGCCTTTTCCTATTTATCCTAAGAATACATGTCACCCACCTGTCAGAAAAAGTATAGCAGAGAATCTGAAGAAAGATATATTATTTTGGAGGCTGGGAGTTTAACTACAGGTGGGAAAGACTCAGCCCTGCACATAGAAAACAGAAATCTTCTTACACAAGGAATTCCATTTCCACATTGCAAAATATGCTGTAAAAAACATTTGCCTCCAGAGTATGTGAAAGTCCCTGTAATAATGGGACCTGCTGTCTCCGTTATAAATTAGCTAGTACTAAGCAAAACGACCAGTGCCTGTCGCAGATGTTTTGTGTCCAAAAGAATGTGGAAAGTACAATACACCCCCTGCACCTAGAGTCTGATTCTACGGTTGGCCCCCCACCTCCAGATCAAATTTTACGACCAGAGGTGTCATCACAGAGTCCTTCCCTCTCCTCCAAGAAGGAGCAGTGCCCGCAGCGCAGGGAGCCCTGAAGCACTGGGAGGCCCACATCCGCCCTCTGAGCCGGGCTTGGCCTCCAGGCATCGTGGGCTCAAGGCTTGGCGGGGCCCCAGACCGGAGTCTGCGGGACGGTGGCTGTGGCAATGCCACCTGCGCCGGTCACAGGTTGCTGTGACGAAGCACCACGGACTGCTCAACGCACAGACCACGAAATAAAACTCACATTTGACGGCAAGACAAAAGGAATTTAGACGCAGACCTTTTCTCTGTCCCCGCTGCTGTGTCTGTGTGTCCGCAACTCTCGTGCCCCTTTAGCAGAGACACCTGCCCGGCCATGGAGAGCAGCGCTCTCCCAGCCCCAGCAGGACCACTGCTTCAGAGACAGCCCTCCTTCCTGACCTCGTGAGGGGCCTCGATGCCCCCCACTTCGCACTTACAGCCCGGGACTGCGCAAACTGTCTGCCTCATTTAATGGACAGCCCCCATCTCATAAAGGCTTACATGATGGTGCTTTGACTTCCAGTGGGAGGAAAAGGGCCTTGGAGTTTTCTGATATGCTGTTCCTCCTGGATTATTATCCTCAAATTTGGCTTAAATGACATTTTTCACTTCTTTCAAAGGTTGACTATTGATTAATTTCCATCAACCAACATTACTGTGTCACAGTTCTGGAGCCGAAGTCTGAGATCAGAGCTCCACTTAATTTGATTTCTGGTTAGGGGTCTCCCCCGACTTTCAGAAGGCTGCTTCCCACTATACCCCCGTGTGGTCTTTCCAGCGTGTGTGTTCATGGGAAGAAAGAGAGAGAGAGAAGGAGCAAGAGAGAGGAGAGCGAGCTCTCTTCCTCAGAGACCCCTCCTTATGAGCTCATTTAGGTTTAATCACTTCCTTAAGGCCCCCTCTCCAAGTGTGGCCACACTGGGGGTTAAGGTTCAACATATGAATTTGAAGGTAACACAAATATTAATCCATAACATATCATCCCCAAATACGTGTCCTTTTCTCACGCAAAATACATACATCTCATCTGCAGCCCCCAAAGTCTTAACTCTTTCTAGGATCAGCTCTAACATCTAAGGGCCAAGATCTCATCCATATATCGTCTACATCAGGCGTGTGTGAGGCTCCAGGTTAACTTCTCTAGCCGTGAACCTGTGAGAGCAGATGGGTTATATGCTTCCAAAATGCAGTGGGGGACCAGGCACAGGAAGAGCATTCTCATTTCAGAAGGAAAGGAAGAGAGGGATGAGGCAAGCCCAATGTCCAGCACAGAGATGCCATTGCAGCTTTGAGAGGAGAGCAGTCCTCTTTGGCTGATTCTCCCCGCTACCACTCCCCTGGACCACTGGGGAGGCAGCATCACCCTTGTGGCTCCAGGAGGGACCCCTGGCTCCATCTCTGCTGCGAAGTCCTGCCCCCGAGGCTCTGGGCAGGGACATCCTGGGCCACTGAAACTAAATTCGCAGCCCTGACCTCGAAAGCAAGGAGGAACCCCCATGGGGCCTGAGCCTGTGGTGAGAATAGCAGCCCTGAGCATCTCTGAATGTCCTTCCTGGTCATTCTCCCCCTCTCTTGAAGGATAGCACAAGCTCATGGGCAAATGGGTCTATCATCTCATCCTGTAGGCTCCCAGAAGGGCAAAGCCGTCCTCTGTTCCACCTCATTTCCAAGTCCTTTGCTTCCATCTGGCAATGTCTCTGCCTGTGTAACCCTATCTCCCTCTCTGGCTCTGCTGAGATGGCAAATTGAGTCCATGAGTGGTACCTTCAGTCTCTTTATCAAATAGTTGTTCAGACATACTCTTTAAAACAAACAGCCTCATCTTTTTTCAAGATGGAAAGGCAAGGAATTTCCAAAATCTTCAAGTTCCGGTTCTTTGTGCTAACAATTTCTTTAATTCACCTCTCTCATCTTGCCTTTTACTATAAGTGGAAAGATGAAACCAACCTACTTCTGCAACACTTTGCTTAGAAGTGTCCTCCGCTAAATATCTGATTCCATTGCTCACAAGTTCTACCTTCCACAAAACTCTAGGACACAATTCCGTCCAGCTCTTTAACATGTTATAACAAGGATCACCTTTCCTCCAGTCTTCAATAATGTGTTCCTCTCTTCCATCTGGGACTTCACTTGAAAGATCTTTAACATCTGTATCTCTACCGCATTCTGTTCAAGGTCATCTGGACCTTCCCTAGCATGCACGTCAAATCCCTCCCAGCTTCTATCTCCGCCCAGTTCGAAAGCCACCTCCACAGGTCGGGGTTTTGTTACAGCAGCTGGATGCTTCTCAGTCCCAAAATCTGTATGACTCTAGATATATAGAGAGGCAGAGAGAGAGAGACGGAGACAGACACACAGAGACAGAGACACTGAAACACAGAGAGACAGAGAGATACAGACCAAGAGACAGAGATAGAGAGAGAGAGAGAAACAGAGAGAGAGAGGCAGATACAGAGGGAGATTTGCTATAAGAGATTGTCTCCTGTGACCATGCAGACTGATAAATCCTCAGATCTGCTGTCGGCAAGCTGGAGACCCAGGGGAGGCTGGGAGAGTCTGAAAGCCGGAGACTTAAGGCCCTGGAAGAGAGTGAATGCTTTGGTTTGTGTCCAAAAGGAGGAAAAGACCATGCCTCAGCTCAGAAGCAGCCAGGCAGGAAGAACCCTCCTCAGTGTGGGGGACAGGCAACATTTCGGTCTATCCTGGTGTTCTGGTTTGGGCTGATGACAGGAGGCCCCTCACAGCAGGGAAGGCAGATGCTCAATCAACGTGCACGTTAAATTCACCCCAAAGCACCCAGCACAATGTTTCATCAGTCACCCGGGCACCCTCGGGCCCAGTCACGTTGACACGCAGACTTAGCCGGCACGTCATCTCTGCCAGACCGCTGGCCAGCCGGCTGAGGCTGAACTGGGCCCGGGCGCCCCGGGCTGAGAGCCCGTCCTGCAGCTCAGGGCTGACCAGCGGCCGCTCGGCCCCGGCGTGCGCACCTTCTCATCTGACCTGCTCTAAATGTTTCGCACATTTACTTCTCCAAAGAGGCGGCTGAAGTTTAAAACCCCCGCTCAAATGTGACTTTCAGATAAGGGTACACTTCTCCTTAGTGTAAGTATGGCCTGTGCAATGTTTGGAAAATACTTGGACTAAAAATGGTTGTTGTTTATTTGAAATTCAAATTTACCTGGATGTCCTGTGTTTTTTATTTGCTAAATTTGGAAAACTTATTTTACTTTTAAAATGCTATTTTAGATTATTGATCCAAATAGCATTTATATGTCAGAGGAGTAAGAGGGAAAGGAGTGAATTTTGAAGAAACTAGAAAATTAGGACTCAAGTACCAAAGAAAATTCAGTTTAAAAGAAACTGATCCAAGTACATTAACTACATGGAGTAAATTCAAAAGGTAAGTATTTAGATTTGCAGATACGAACTACTACATATAAAATAGATACACAAGTTTCTACTGTACAGCACAGAGAACCATATTCAGTATATTATAGTAACCTAACATGAAAAAAAATCCATGAAAAATAACATATGTATGTATACATATGACTGAAACATTATGTTGTGCACCAGAAATTGACACAATATTGTAAACTGACTAGACTTCAATTTAAAAAAAAATGGGTAAAAAAATCAATGAAATGTAACTGAACCAAATCTAAAACAAGATAAATATTTCTAAAAAGAAAACTGAAAAAACAAACCAAAACCCCCAAAACTGTAATACTCAAAGATGCTCTGAGATATATTTAAATAGATTTTTAACATAATCATTACAAAACAGCACACATGTTACAAAGTATCAGAGTTTTTTATATCTTGGATAAACTTAAAAGATTATACAGTATAGTTCCCCATTATGTGGAGGGGGAACTGAGGCTCAAAAGGGTTAAGACAGCTAAATGAAACTGGAGCCCTCGAAGTCATCAGATTGAAAACAGACAATCCTCTGTCGACTTTCACCTTCTTATTGAAATTAAGTTGATAATACTTTACCTGTAATGTCAATCATACTCTTGTTTTGTCCCAACCTCCATTTATTTTAGTAGAGATCTATACTCAATTAATTTCCTCAAAATACCAGTATAATGTGTGTGTGAAAAAAAAAATATATATATATAGGGAAGCTCTTGCTCTGTCAGTCTTCTGCTTGGGGTACAGCTCAGGGGGAGAACATTTGATGCCCTGGCTAATTTAAATGTCCAAATTTGGGGGCCATGGCCACTGGTTCATTTCAGAAGATTTTATCTGCAGTCGTCTTAGTGATAGACAGTGTTTTCCACCCTGGGTGACCCTTGACATAAATTTGGAAGAAAAATCTCTTGAATAAGCCCCGAAGGAATCATTCATCCTTAATGCATCTAATTACTGTCTAGAAAATGTGTGAGACATTATGCCGAAATTATAATGAAAACCCACCTATGTAATGTTTCAGCTCAGTGATTTCCTAATTATATTAGGTTAAATGTAAATATTTCCTGGCAAGAAATTGGAAACTATCACATTTTGTGAAAAAATAAATCAGCTGAACCCCCACGGCAGCTCCCTCACGTGACGTGACAGTGTCCCATCGCTGCTTTCTCTATGCCTGGTACCTGCCTGGATTTCTATGCATTTCTTCCAGGCTGAAAACAGATCTCTAAGTTAGATAGTTTTTTTCCTTCATGATAGGTAAATAATGAATGGACAAATTAAAAGGCATTCAATCGGCACCATTAGAAGGTGGACGTGCCGGGACACTGCAGGGGTGCGCGGTCAACACTTTACATGCCAAGATCGTCACGCATTGGGGGCGCTGATTTTTCTGCACAGACAAAATATACAATAAAATAGAAGCCTTCCCTCTTCATAATTGAATGTTTTCCAACTGGAAGACTTGAAACAAGGTGGTAAATAGAATGATACTACGCTAACCTGAACACTTTGTTTCTAATGAAAATCTTAATGGCCAATTTTTCAAGTTGAGGTTACTTAGTATCTTCCTATAATATCTTTGCTGTATCTCAAGTTATAAATATTTTAATGGGCAGACACATAGTCACGCACACATGGACCTTAACAGTGCCCAAGATACTGCATTTGATCTCAAATTATTCTAAGATTAAGATGAGAAGTTGGAAGAGGAAGCCCAGTCTCCAGCCACACGGCACCCCATCCTGCACAGTGTACCCGTTAATAAAGGAGGAGACGCCAGGTTCATGCCACCATCGGATTTCTGGGTTGGCTCCACGACCTGCTACTCGGCTCAGACTCTCCTAGTTTTGACTTACCACCTCAGGCCCCAGGGCAGCTGATACCCAGCTAGATCCAAGAGCAAAGCCAGGCCAGCTTCTTCCGGGACAGCAGGCTGCCTCTCTCCTGTTTTTTAAAGAATATTTGCTAATTATTCCTTGATTTTTTTTTTCATCCTGCAAATCTTTTCTGAGCCTCTACCACCTGGCAGACATCATTTCAACCCTTTGGGGTGCATCCGTGAACAGAGACGGAGAAGACCTCTCCCTCGGTGACTCGCATTCTCCTGGGAAGCTGAGACCATCAACGTCACAGGATAAATAAGCAAGCGCTCTATCGCACTGAAGGCGTCAGCGTGGTGCAGGACTGGGCACAGGAGCGAGAGTCGGGCTGGGCAGGGATGTGCTTGCAAGTTTAAATACGATGGGTAAGGTGGGCTTCACTGAGAAACTGGGATTGGAAGGAGGTGAAGGAATTCACCACGAAGCTCCCGGGGGGAGAAGCAGCCCCATGGAGGGAATGAATGGCCACTGTGAAGGAAGCAGGAGAGCGTGTACATGTTACATTTGAGGGCCTGCGGGGAGGCCAGCGTTGCTAGGACACTGCGAGCTGGGGGAGGCAGCGGAGAGTTAGGGCATGGGGGCCGTCAGAGGGAGTCCAAGGGAAACCTACTGCAGCCACAGTCCAGGCTGCAAATGGCATTATTTTATTCTTTTTTATGGCCGAGGAGTATTCCATGGTATAAATGTACCACAGCTTCTTTATCCAGTCAGCTGTGATGGACATTCAGGTTGCTCCCATGTCTTGGCTATTGTATACAGTGCTGCTATGAGCATTGGGGTGCAGCTGTCTTTTCAAATTAGACTCCCCTCTGGATATGTGCCCAGGAGTGAGATGGCTGGATCACAGGGTGAGTCTATTTTCAGTTTTTTGACCACGTCCTTTTTAAAGGTCGGGCCAAAAAGATTTGAAGCCCTGCACATGTAAGGTGAAAGAAAGCACAGAGCCGAGGGCGGCTTCAGGAGTCTCGGTCTGGAAAGACGTGACGATGTTGAGCGTTGTCCTCACTTCCTGGACCCTGAGTCCTCTTTTGCCTTGGATGGCACTTCTGGTGGCTGACTTTTTGTACGACTCTGCTCTTTGCCCACTGACTCCGACTCCATGACCTCAGGACCACCTTTTCTTCCTTCCTCCCTCTTAGCTCGTCACTCAGTCCCTGGGACAAGCAGTGTCCGCAATCTGGCTTGATGGACACCTCCTACACGTTACATGAAAAGAGGCCTTTTCATGATACTGTTTTTACAAACCTTAGAAAACTCACAGGGAACACTAGGCGGCTTCTGCCTGGCAGGTAGTGTATGGAAAAAAAATAATTCCAAGGACCTCTCAGAATTATTATTGTAAAACAGACCCTGTGTTTGGCACAATGTTTCTTCTGCGACTTTTTCTGACAGTTACTGGTCCAGCTACACGGCTTTCCCTAGGATGTTTCAGAGTCTTAGTGTTTAATTTTCTCTGATGCCAAAACTGCTGTTAGAAAAATGAAAACAGAATTCTCCCCAATCAATCAGCCACTTGCGTGACCCACAGTATGCCAAATGTACGACTGACATTTTACAGCCGAAGAACTCATTCAACTGGCATTTTCCACTGAAGCCAAGTCTCCAAGGTGCCAGATTCACCGCTGTGGTCAGTCGACTGAGTTAAAACCAAGCAGTCAAACCTGACGTTTGGTTAAGATGCTGAACAGATACCAGAATCTGCCATTTTGGAGGTGCACAGAAGGAACTTCTGTGTCCTCTTTATTCGTTCAAACAGCAGCGGCGGTCGCAATCACCAGCTGAAACTGGGCGCATTGGTGGCAATCCCGCTGCTCTGGGCTCAGGCCGCCCCTCCTGCGGAAGGAGTGGAGAGGAGGCGGCTAAGGACTAAAGAGGCATCGGGTCTCTCCGCGCCGCTCGTCTTCCTGGGCGTGCCCATGACAAGCCCCTAAGGGACCCTGCTTTAATGAACCTCAGAAAGTGCCAACGGTGCCTGCGACTGTGACTTATTCAGCTTCCGTCTCGCTCCATGCCAGCACATAACTTGGAATCAAGTCCAAATCTTTGCTCCTCGACTCAACCGAGTTCAAGAGAAGTCGCTGTAAGTATGAATTTTGCAACATAATTATTTTTTTCTCTTCTTAGTGAGTTTCTTAGAATTCTTGTCACTAAGCCTTTCTGTTTTAAGGAAATCCTATCTGCATTGACATGGTGCGTGAGCTATTTGGGAACTTAAGCTCACCCATATGTGTCTCTGTTACTAAGACGAAGCTGTTTTACATATTATCTGCCAAACTTAGTTTTCAATTGGAGTGTCCCAGAGTGCCGTCTCCCGTCACATGTGTCTTTCTCTGTGACCCTGTAGCTCAGAAACAGGCCAAATGCATGACGTAGTTGAGGTCAGTATGGACACAGGCTGATCTCGGAGGCTTTCACCGTGAGCTCCAAGGCTGTGGGATGGAGCAGAGGCGGGCGGGCAGCTGTAGACGTTTGGTAGCTCCCTTCCTTCTCCTCACGCTCCCTCCTCCCTGGCTGCACTGTGTCTGTTGTGTGTCTGTGATCATTTTGTTCCATTTGGTTGATGATGAAAATGATCATTTTCTTTGTTTTAAAAAAGCCTTAAGAATTTCTGGCTAAATGATATTTTGTCTTAGAAGTGGGGCTTATGCTCTTTTTTTTTTTTGGATTCCACATATGAGCGATCTCATATGGTATCTTTCTTTCTCTTTCTAGTCTATTTCACTTAGAATGACATTCTCCAGGAACGTCCATGTTGCTGCAAATGGCGTTATGTTGTCAGTTTTTGTGGCTGAATAGTATTCCATTGTGTAAACATACCACTTCTTCTTTATCCAGTCATCTGTTGATGGACATTTAGGCTGTTTCCATGTCTTGGCTATTGTAAATAGTGCTGCTGTGAACATTGAAAAAAATGAACATAAATACAAAACAGAAACAGACTCATAGACATAGAATACAAACTTGAGGTTGACAAGGGTGGGGGGTGGGAAGGGACAGACTGGGAGTTCAAAATCTGTGGATCCTGACAGGCATATGCAGAATAGATAAACAACATTATACTGTATAGCACAGGGAAATATATACATGATCTTGTGGTGGCTCACAGTGAAAAAAAATGTGACAATGACTATATGTATGTTCATGTATAAATGAAAAATTGTGCTCCACACTGGAATTTGACGCAACATTGTAAAATGACTATAACTCAATAAAAAAATGTTTTAAAAAAGAATAAAAAAAAAGAAAAGAAATAGGGTTTAGTTTAGGACAATCTCAGGCAAATTGCCACCATGTGCCAAAAAAGTTTAGAAAAAAAAGGTCCGTTGTTTGATTTAAGGCCGTAAGTGAGTTTTAATCACACTCCTAAGGAAGCAATGGAAGTGGTGGAAGTGGAAGCCTACACGTGACAAGCGTGGGAGCAATACTATGTGGTGCTTAACGCTTTGGCACCTTTCCACCTCCTCCTTTACAGGCCATTTCACGAGACGGTCAGAAGACCCCTTGCTATAATTAGGGCAGCAGGTACCCCCTCCAGTCCTTTCTGAGAAAATGAAGCAGCCGTGTCAGCACCTGCAGCAGGACTCAGGCCCCGGATGCCGCGCACCCATTGCTGCCGCTCAGGAGGGGCTCTCCCCTCCGTGATGTCGGAACAAAGCATCGTCTTGTCCACGGGTGTGCATTTTAGTAAAGTACGAAACATGAATTAAAAAAAAATTCAGATATGTGGACCTTATTTTGACATTGACCCAGGCCCAGCAACTGTCTTCTAAGCTTGAGGAAAAGATGACCTGTGTCACACTGTATAAATGCGACTTGATTTGACAGACAGTATGATGCTGTAAGAAGTGTGCGAGGTGCCTGAGAGTTCGTCTTATTCTTTCAAAATAAATTAAGTCCGGACTCCCTTCTCTCAAACCCAACTCACGTGTGTTCGCAGTTTTCTAGAACCCACAGGTTTTGCTGCACAAATGATTTTTGTTTTCTGTGATTCCTATGCATGTGCACATTATAAATCATTCTACGGAGACAGAGGTGCCGGCCACCTCAAGTTCACTTCCCCTTCCTCAACAGATAAGGAGGGTGATCACGAACCCACGTTTCCAGGTTGAGAGACGTGGCAGGTGTTTATTTAGTGACTTGGGGTGGGTGGGTTGCACTGTGCCTTATTTGTAAAGTGTTTCAAGGAGACAGTTATTGGGTCCTTCACAGACATGGAAGGGGGACGCTGAAAACAGGGAGGAACGTTCTATAAGAAAATACCCAGCATTGCATCTTTACATCGCTCACATGCGGTTATCTGACACAATGCCTACCATCACCTTGACAAGGTCAGTCTGGAAAAGTCCTGGGTTGAAAAGGTTCCAAAGCAATTATATTCTTTTCTCATGCTTTGTAACTGTTTACCTAATTTAGTATTTTTTTTTTTTTTGGTATATTTGTCAAGAGAATATTGCTGTTTTACTTTACGACTTCCATCACCTTCCTAATAACTACTTCTTGTTATTTCTGTTCAGTGTAACATCACCTCCGAGCACAAGCAATGAAATGGGGTTTAGGAAAAAAAAAAGAAAGAAAAAAAGAAAGCAAATCCTGTATTATATCATCGTCTGGGGAGCATGATGGCTTCTGCTGTGTTAATTTACACTAAAATCCATGACCCGGGAGCCTGATTGATTGCCAAGGGCAGAAATCCTGCCCCTGGCCTAGTTCATTTTGTGAACTGTAGCCTCAGATATCGCTGCAAGCCGCAGTGATATTGATTTGATATACACTAGACGGCTCTTTATGCTCTTTGGGAAATTTATTGTGCCGAGTCAGAACCCCGGCAACCGGGAAGAAGCCGCTCTTTAAACTGAAGAGGGCTCTTGTGCTTTGACCCCAGGGCCACTCCGCTCGCCGAGTGGCCTGGCAGAGGCCAGGTCGGAGCAGGCCCCGGGGACCAGCGCCCATCAGTTCTGAATGTCAAATCCCTTCAGAGGCCCTGAGTTATTGCTAATAGGAGCTTGCTTGGGTCTATGACATTTGGATGCCCTATAAGTTAAACATCATAACACTTTCTTCATGTCAGAGTCTTTTGAATTATGGCTGAGCACAGCACCTTTGCTCCGGCCACCGAGCGCTAGTCTGCGGCGCAACGTGAGGCAAACGGGGAAGCTGAGCGCAGCTATTACCGGCAGAAGAGCTGCGCGGCACAGATCTCCCCACGCCCATAAATTAGCAGGCTTGTCCCGGGAGCTCCCTCCGCAAGAACATCGCTGCCATCTTGTTTCTGCGCAATCAAAGCCCGCTGGCCTTCGGCAACCCACACCATAAAAGTTAGGGTGCAATTCTGGGCTTGATGGCTTTTACTGTTTTTCTTGGGGGAAGCTAGGCTTGTGCTCGATAAAAGATGGACAGAGAGAAAAGCTTCCCTCTTCGTGGGCATCTTACGCACAGAATAGAAAATAAATCATTTCTTTTTCTCTAAGAACCATTTGCAGCCACCCTCCTCTTCGGGAGGGCTGTAATGCTTACGGTTTCTAATTTCTGCAGGAAGGAATTCCGCAGTGGAGCACTGTCACGCCGGTAACAGATGACTCAGTCTAACTCCACTGGCTATTATGACAAACTCCGACTGGAACTGCAGGAATACCCACGAGCGTCATTTTACTTAAGTCCTGGAAACAGACTCCTGGCTCTGGCAAATCAGATTTCTAGGACACGGCTTTATAAAGACACACCGAACTGCCTACTGCTGGACACTGGAGTTGTGAAAATCTATAGCTACACTGAATTTTCCCTAATAAATAGCTAATTATATTCTACACGGAACCATGTGACCATCTACGTGGATGGGGAGACTCAGAATAGCTTGTTAATAGGGTCACAAGCAGATGACAATCCATAGGGCGAGGAAAAGCACAGCAAAGCAACTCCAAGTTAGACTCCATTTGGCTTGTCCTTCATCTGCCTGCGTACTGCGATGTTAAAGGTCCTAAAAAAGACCTTCTAAAAGCACTATCAATATTGCACCGCCAAAATACATGAAAAAAAAATCCCGTAATTCAATTTTCTCTGGATGTCTTGAGGAGGTGCACACATCTTAATTAAGTGGACGAAGAGAGAGCTTAGCACGTAAACGCTGAAACTCAGGAGATAACATACTGAAGTCAGTGCTACCATTAGCAGGAATGGGATACGGGAAGTCAATCTGATGGGGAAGAGGACCGAAGTAGCCTCAGTGCGCGCGTGCTGTCCTGGCGGGAGCTGTCCGCCTGGGCTGGATGCCATGGGTGAGACAGTCCAGGGCTTTGTTTATGTGAGGAAGGGGGTTAGTCTTGTCGAGTTTTCTCTGAATGCCTCAGTGTCCTCACATGTAAAATGAAATTAATAATGAACTTCAAAGCATCGAGGAGAGTATAAAATGGAAAAAATATGTAAAGTTTGACATCCAGTGCAGACTCGTTACTGGCGCTCAGGAGAGCATCTCTGGATGGGTTTGTTCAAGCTGCCGTGACAATGTACCAACCAGTGAGTGTCTTAACGATCAGAAATTGATGTTCTCACAATTCTGGAGTCTAGACATCCCAGAGCAAGATGCCAACAGGGTAGTCTCTTCTACGGCCGCCCTCTTTGACTTGCAAGTGGCTGTCTTTTTCTCCCTGTGTCTTCCCGCGGTCTTTCTTCTGTGGGAGTCTGTGTACTCGCCTCTTTTTACATGGACCTCGGTGATATTGGACTTCAGCCCACCCAAATGACCTTATTATATCTTCACTAACTCTTCAAAGACCTTATCTTCAAATACATTCACATTTTGAAGCACTGGAGGCGAGGACTTCAACGTCAGGGCTTTGGGGCTGGGGGAACACACCTTGGCCCACCAGAAGTCCCCTACGATAAGGTAGTGCGTGTACACATGTAGTTTGTTTCTTAGTTGTGTTTTAGCTCACTGATACTGCTGTTAATAGTTTTCATAGTACTCAATTACCCTTTATATTTACAGAAGAACTTGAACATACACATGGGCAAAAAGAGAGACTGGAACAGACAGTATCTAGGGGAAAACACTGTGTTAAAATGCTGAGTTACACCCTTCCCTTGGCACATATGCATGTGCAAGTGGAGTTTTAATAAAAATGGGATCATACTGTTTAGAATCTGTTTTTTTTTTTTTACTTAACAGATCATTAATATTTGTTAGCATCTGCCATTGCACGTAGAGCTGCCTCAGAGTTTATAATAACAACAGCATTTCACTGTATAGAGAAACCATAATTTATTTATCTAATCTCTTAAATAAGAACATTTAAAATGTTCCCATATCTTGCTCTCATCAACAATGCTGCTAGCCACATATTTTTGTTTTCTTATGTACTTGTGTGAATGATGTGTTCAGTTACTTCCTTAGGCTATTTCTCTAGGTTTTAGCTCAATAAAGACAGGAGTGGACCCACACTAGAGTGTGACGCACGACATCTTATGTGGTGGGCACCCACCAGGGGTACTCTCTCCACCGAGTGCTAGAGAATGTCAAACCAAACTGTGCCGCACCTGCCCTGTAGGAGCTGACGTTCAAGAAAGAAAAATAAGACAACACAAAAGCCAGTGCTCAGTCCTACCACAGGCTGGAGAGGCGTCCTGAGATGTCACAGAAGCACCGAGTAAGGGTGGCTCAGACCAGCAAATCTCAGCTCCAGATCACAGCCCAGATTTGTCTGTCCCCAGGCCTGACTCCATGCAGAAGAACGCCAAAGACCACATGTCCACTGTCATGTGTGTGTTCCCACAATCTCAGTGGATACCGTGAGGTCTGAGCAGCAGGCATTGAGATTCTACAGTGCTTCCTCTGAAACAGCTACATACCTGAAGGGAATCATCAAGATCTCAGATAATAATCAAAATGTTTTGAAAAGGTCAAATATCCATTTTCTCAGAGCTGAAATATTTATAAAGGCAATGCAGTTTTTTGTTAGCCCCTTGAAACACATCAAATAGTTGCCCCATCTGAGTTTCCTGATTGACAATATATTTTTTCATTATATTTCAGTTGAATGACTTTTCTAAATTTAGTGGGCACATACTTTTTTCCAGTCAAATCAGCAATGTTGTCTATTTACAGCCTCATGAGGAACCAATGGATTAAAAGGGACAAGTCAGCAAAACCTGAAGCAAACTCAGAAGTTTTCCTTCTTATCAAGACTATGGTGTGTGACAAAAAGTCATGGCTGTACTCGAGCTGCCACAGGTGATGTTCAATTTCAATGCACGCCATACTCTCAGGTTCAATTCAAGGGCTCGCAAAAGGGAGTGGCTAGACCGTCGCCATGATCGCCTAAGAAATATTTACACCCTTAAGAGCCTTCGTTGTAAATTCTCTATAATACAAGTATTATTTTTATTCCTTTTTTCTGAACAGAATTAATAATTTGGAAAATTTTTCCAATAGGTTTTTATTTGAAAGTGTGTTTTTTTTTTAAATTAAGCTGCATAATTAAAAATGGAATTTGGATGGTAGGTATACATAAATGTATCAAATGTGACTTGGTCCTCACAGAGCAACTGCCTGGACCGCACAGATGCAGGATCCTCGCTGGGGAGAGTATACCCACGGGTCGTGTCCTGATTTAGCTGAACAGACCTGGGCTTCCATCCCATCTCTGCTGCGTACGTGCCAGGGCATGTCCATGCACTTCCCAGAATCTCTGTTTCTTCATCTGTAAATGTGACCCAACATCTGCCATCTAGACTTAAATGAGTCATCAAAGGTTGGGTCTTCTGCCCACAATCCAGTCTGTTCCCAGTCTTCCTCTTCCCTAAAACCCCAAGAAATATGAGCTAAAAATACAATTCATATAAATTGGAAAAAAATCCATCTCTACCTATTGTTGCATACGTGTGTGATCATACATACAGAATCACTGAAAAGCGTGAGGCCAGAGACAACATATGTTTATCAAGTAGATACAATTACTCTTCCTTTGTTGTAGCAAGCTCATTGATTTTATAATCCAGCACGATGTTCTCCAGTTAATATCGGCAGAGAAGAAATAAATGATGGTAGGACAGTAGATCACCTCAGAAATGCACGCCCCAAAGAGATGCAGACTGTGCCCGGGCACTGCCTGACGCTCAGTCTTTCCAGTGAGGGATGAAGGCCGGGGGACTCAGCGGCCTCCTGACGACGCCCCAGAAAACGCTGAGAATTAAGGCAGAAGAGGGTATTTGCAGATGGGGAAGTGAGGCCTTTGAGAGCAGGACAAGGGATCTGAGAAGGAAAGTTCGTGGACTAAGGTTACGTGACTCCTTACCAGCAGAATCGAGACTGAATCCGGATTTCTTATCCCGGGTCGACCCGAGGCTGTGCAGGCGGTCATGACCGCTTAAACCCCACGAGAGAAAGGCCGGGCCGACGCCCTCGGCCGTGGATACTCGCATCGCTCCGACCGAACACTCGCCGTCATCACTGAGGACGCCTCTGCTCTTCTGCCCCTCCGGGCAAGAAGGGGCTGCGCCCCGGGGCCCCTCGGCGAGTAGCCCGCGCGCGCGGAGGGCCCTGCGAGGACGAGGGAGCCACGCGCAGCGGAGGGAGGGAAACAGAGGCGGTGGAGGCGGGACACAGAGCGCGAAGGGGCCCTTCCGCCTGCAGGCCGTGCGCGGCGGGAAGGGCTCTCCCCAGCGCCCCCCCAACCAACAGACCCACGCGGAAAAGCGGCTGGAACCACATGCTGCCGGGGGGCGGGGGGGGGAGCACGCCACCCGGGCCCGACCGCGGCCGCCGCTGCCAGGACGCCGGGAGCCTGCGGGCGGCAGCACCCGCTTCATCCGGCACCGCGTCCCTGGAGCCCGGAGACGGGTCGGCCCCCGGGAACCGGGTTCACATGGAGCGTGGGCGGGTCCTGGGAACGCGTGTCTTAGAATGCTCCGCGCGTGACGTGGGGCACACCCGACAGAAAAGGCATCCTCTAACTTATGACTTGCTATAAAGCGTTGAGTTTTCACCAGACACCTGGTCCGTTGGGCTGCGATGACGGACAGCACAGAGCGGGCAGCTGATGGACAGTGGAAATCGGCTTCTCTCCGTTCTGAAGGCTGGGAGTCCCGAGGTCACGGCGCCGCTCGGTGCAGTGAGGGCCCTGCTCTGGTGCCGAGACTGCCCTTTCTCTCCGTGTCGTCACGTGGCGGAGGGGACGAGGGGCCCTCTGGGGCCTCTTTCACGAGGGCACTCACCCCGTTCGGGACAGCTCTACTCTCCTCACCCAGTCACCTCCCAAAGGCTCGCCTTCTCATTCCATCATTGGGGGGGGGGGGCTAAAATTTCAACATGTGAGTTTTGGGAGCATACAAACTTCCAGAGCATAGCATGACTTTTACATGTAGAATATGAAATCTCGTTTAAACAGTGTCCTGAGGAGCAGTGGTTAAAGCTCTTAGGGCCCCTGGACATGTGCTGCCACTTGGTAGGGTGACAGTGGCTCCCCCACCCAGAGCCCTGAGCCTCTCTCAGCCTTGGGTGCTTTGGGTCTGCAGGTGCTACCTGGAGCTTCTGCCCCACTGTCCTGCCCATCACTGGACGCTATCAATTAGGTACGGAGGCTGCTCTGTGCCAGGGGGAAGGGAAGCTGGGACAGGGAGTCACAGCAAAGCTTGAGTGAACTCACAATCAACACGCATCTCCCAAGAACACTGCACTGAGTAGAAAGAGTGGGCCAGGCAGAGTCAAAGAAATGCATGTCTAATGACACAATTCCAGGCGGAGGAGGAGAGAGGCTTGTGCACCAGGAAGAGTCCTCCTATACTGCGATGAAACATGCACACAGTTTCCACCTCTAAATCTAGCCCCAAACTGTGTTTATCTGCCTGCTATTTGACTCTCATTTCCCTTTCCAATTTTTTTTAATTTAATGTTTTTTTTTTTTTTTTGGTTAGAAAGTCCATTTTTCCCCTTAGTTTAATGTACAACAATTTGAAGGACACTAAAAAATAATTCCCTACATAAAATGCTACGAATTCAGACGGAGGATGCCAGTAGCATGCTTCTTGAAAACGTGGTGAACTGCTGTTGGGCCCCGGGCATTCACTCCTCCTCCTGTCACAGAGCCCTCTCTGCCTTATCATCGGCCCGTGGCGGGCAGTGTGAGGCCGTGGTCCCCAGGTGCCGGGGCGGAC
The DNA here is from genome assembly GCF_009834535.1 of Camelus ferus. Taxonomy (NCBI): domain Eukaryota; kingdom Metazoa; phylum Chordata; class Mammalia; order Artiodactyla; family Camelidae; genus Camelus; species Camelus ferus. The sequence goes on along the minus strand of NC_045698.1, from coordinate 2,872,143 downwards.
TCTCCTGCCTCCTCCTCCCCCGTTGGCTGGGAGAAAGGCAGGGGGTAAAGACGGCTGGTGACCTGTCCTCACCACCACTCTGATTCCCACTGATGGACATGCTCTTTGGCAGGTGAGGCACGATGCTTTTACTCAGCAGTGAGAGCTCTGGAATAAGATGACGGTGCCTTCCATCGTGGACACGCTCAAGACTTTCTTATTTGCCTATTGTATCATTTTCCTTTGAATATGAATTCACATTTATAGCTTTGCCACTAATTCCTTTGTTCAATTTCTGGAATGGGATATAGATAAAACAAAAAAAAATCATGTGGAATATCTCATACTTTTTTTTTCTTCAGATTATACTAATGAGCTTCATAGTTTTACTTGGTAAGTTTGCTCTTAAATATTTTTTTCTCCCCCAGAAATACCAGTGGAGCACATTTTTTCAGGAAAATAAATATTCCAAAATCCTAAAATTACTACACATTAAACCATAAGAAAGCATATTAAGCGAATATTTGGAGTCTGTCTGGCTTACAACCAAAAAGCATGGAAATTAAACCTTTAGGCCTAAAATTTAACATAACTTAAAAGTTCTACATTAGCTTTAGACTAATGGTGTTTTTCCCAAGTTGGTTTTCAGAAACCCCTTTAAGCTTTGAATTATGAAGGGGAAAATAGCCCCCAAAGAAATGCAGAACTGCAGGACGATGATTAATTTTTTTACGATTCATTGCCAGCTTGTACAAAATCCTATACCTTTTGCTCAAAACTGCCTCTGTTTAAAGAGAAAGATTGTTTCTTAGAAAATTTAGTTGCTTGGAAATAGTCCTTCCAATTGAATTAGCCAATAAAATATGATTGTGTTAGCATTTGGGGAGGCTGGGAATTAAGGAATTGATCTGATTTTCTGACTTTAGAAAATTTTGATTTTAGAACTTTGGAATCAGTAGTTCTGTCTAACGTACAACGGCATTGGAAGGAAGGGACTTCAAGTGTGAGTATTTCCATCTCAGCCAGATTAAGAGCAGCATGAGGGCAGACGGACACATGGCGTATAAAACACACCATGGAGGTGGACCGACCGCCCTGGTCTCTCTACCACTGAGTCCTCGACTCTTTGAAATGTGAAGCATCCCCTGCTCATGATCCAAGTTTCATTTCTTTGATATGGGAAAACCTAGTCTATTTTCATACAATCAGAGGAGGCCGTGGGTCAGTGAATTTTCTCACTAGACATATGTGTTGACAAAAACAACAATTCTTTGAGCAATTGAAAGACTTCTGATGAATCATGGGCCCATTGGACATTCTGTTCACTACTCAGGTGAGTCTGTGCACAAACTTTTAATCTAATGGTTCCCTTCTACTTACAGATGTGTCCTCGACGTAGGAAAAACGTAACTGTTCGGGAAAATATGATAAGATATGATCTGCTTAAAACTCTCCACACTTTTAGATGAAAACATAAAACGTAATGAACACAGCGCTGTGCCATACAAGGTGAGATACTGGTTAGAAATTGAATGATTTTTTTTTTTTTTAAGAGCTCTGTTTGCAGGCTAGTCACTGACTAGGGACTTGGCCTTCAACTGACGGTTTCTGGCAGCAAGTCACTGGCTCTTACCTGCTTCTGGAAAATAACTGCCCTGGATCGACCTTAGACTTGAGCTGCCCTCCTTGGTGACTGGGGTCTATCTCCCAGATGCGCCTGGTTCCTTGCATTTAGTTTCAACCAGTCTGACCCCTCCCTCGTTCCAGTGCGCACACAGGAGTTTGATGGCCAGTAGGCTGCTTCAGACCCTTGGGCATCTCCTGTGTAATTTTTCATTTCCATCTGGGGCTTCCTCCTTGACACAAAGTTTGGCATCTTTGGGAAGGATGGGAATCCCAGGGCCCCCGTTTGTGGGACGCGGGCTCCTGGCTCCCCGGCACTGCCTCCCTCCCGAGTGTCACAGCCTACTCCAGGTGTCCTCTGACCCACGTTTTCCTTTGATTTGCAATCACTGAGAGTTCGCAGCAGGGGGTAATGCGCTTGGAAGCCAAGCAACACGACTGGAGTTTGGAAACAGTGCTGTTTTTCATCTGATCTTTAAAGCACCATAATGGGTATTCTGGCTTGATCAACTTTCTTCTTCAGCAACAGACTGAAGTCCATCAGACGCGAACCAGCTCTACACAGAGAGGCACTTGCTGAGGGAGCTGGGGGCTGTGTAGACACAGAACTGGCCCCAGTTTCACTTGCAGGCGATCCTTCAGCAGGAGTCCTTCTCCTCCCCGCACAGCACGAGCCCCTCCACTCTGGCGAGCGGGGACCGCTGATGGCTATGTTAGGGGGCTTCACACGAGTCTGCTTCCAAATGCTTATTCTCTTTGTGATCACATAGTTCATTAATGGATGGCAAAACACACTTTTGACCATGAACTTTGGTCCAATGGCTTTCCGGCAAAGTCAGAAAATGTGAGTTTATATAGACGGCGATTTAGTCACTGCAGAGGAAACTAACCACAGTGTGCATTCAGCTGAGAGAGCAAAGGGCTACAGATGAGGTGTGTAAACACGGCTCACGCCCTGCCCGGCGGCTGGGAAAGTGAGAGCACAGCCCAAGGTGCGATGCTTCGAGAAAAGGTGCGATGCACACAAGAAGACCCTACCACCCTCAAGAAAAAGGGCTGCTGTCCACGCATTTGGAAGTTTTGCTCTTTGCTACCTCACTTTTCACATTGAGTGACAAGATTTTATTTTCAATGTCACACATTGTAAATGGAAAGAATTTTTAAGGGGTGGAAAAAGCCCATGACGGAGCCCAGACTTGGTCACACCCCCTTGTGACCGCAGCAGTAGATAATTATTCGTGCCTCCCCGCCCCCCTACCCCCGTGTTGTGGGTTGTGGGTGCTATAATTAGGGCTCGCCATTAGACACGAGGCAGTAAAGTCTCCCTGAAGAATGGCTGAGTTTGTGCGCCAGAATATAGGACTAGAAGGGCTACTTTTTGTTGGGTTTTTATTATCACATTTGCCGCATTAACTCACTCACCTTTAAAAGCTTTTTTTTTCTCCTCTATTTGGAGGTTGCCCAAACATTTTTAGGTTGTTTCCTCATTTTTACTGATTATAGGAAAACCTCAATCATGTCCCCAAACTCACATTTGAATAATAATAAAAAATCATATTTTACTGCAATGGTGTTGGCAGGAGGTTAAAATATCTCTTTGAAAAGCACTTACTCACTTATTTTTATTTTTCAAGAGTCACAAGGCAGCCTGGATTCACTGAGACATGTGGTTAGTTTTAACTTCAATTTGTTTTATTTGAAAACACGTGCATGCGCACACACACACATACACACACTTTAGTTTGGGTCTTCAAGAATGCATTAAGTCCATAAAAATAAATATGAGGCAAACTCCATGGGATTGTCGGGTCTGGGGCAAAGCCTGTGGGGCAGAGCACTCAGTATCCTCAGATACCCAAAGGCTGCTGAGTGCAGGAAACCGAGAGTTTGCACAGATCCATCCATTCATAGCATGTTAGTGGGGCTGGCCAGTTATAACCAGGGAAGCGTGTGCTGTTTTTGAAAAGCTAGAGTCCGTTCATCATCCAGAGTGGGCCCTGGAGGACCACGTTCTGCAGGCGAGGAGCTGACTGGGTGGTGTCTGGGTTCTCCCTGACCCGTTGCGGTTCCTTGGTCCTGGGTTCTGTTTAGAGGCAATCATGGAAACACATGTCTGTGTGACTGAGGTTGGACAGAGATATTTTTGAAGCTTTTGGAATCAATAATTAGTCACAAGAACATGAGAATGACCTCTATTTGTGTGTTTTCTGGGATTTCTCACCCATCCCAGAGACCTGTCCTTGCAGGCCTTTCTAAAAATATTAAATACAAACAGAAGCAAAGTCAACTCAGTGGGGAGTCCTTCCATTCTGTTTTCAGAATTTAGCTCACATTCTAATTTTTTCTCTCTGTAGCTTTTCTTTTTTTTTTTTATTTTTTTCATTATTTAAACAACTTAATGTGATATAATTCCTGTGCAATAAACTACACATATTTCAGCACGATTTGATAAGTTTTGATAGATGTCTACACCCATGAAGCCACCACCACCATCAAGACACCTAACATTTCCACCCTCTCCCAGGAGGCGACCTGGAGATCATCCTTCTCAGTGTAGCTTTCCTTTCCTCCCTGTCTCCCCCTTCTCTCCCACCCCAAGACAACAGAGCCCCCCCCACCCCCGATTGCCAGGTCCACGTCCTCTGCATACTTAAGTGACAACATTTGTCAAGGGTATTTTAAACATTAACTGCATATCTATTTTGTCCCCTTGCTGGACTGTGGGGTCCTGGAAACATGGTCCTGAAGATGACATGGTAGACATTCTCCTGGTGCATAGCAGACCTTCAGTCCAGGTGGTGGGAGAAAAAGTCAGGAATGGAGGACAAGCAAGAACAAAGATGACCACTCCCGGGAACATATGTAAATGTCCACGGACTAGGTAATTGAAAAGCTACATGAACATGTCGTAGCCTTGCATCACCTTTTAGTGGTGCTTCTAAAGAGAGTTTCTGCTCTCGGACATCAACAAGCTTTTTTTCCAAGTGCCTGACTGCTGTCTGTGTGGAATGTTGCTCCGCTTTCAGGGCTATTCTCAGGTTATCGACTCAGTGCTTAAGAATTCTGTAGCTCATTCACAATCACATTAGTGATCGTTAGTGACTGAGGAGCTGTTATGGGCACACAGAATGAGCCCCATGTCCACAACTGGGACTCCTGGAGTGTAGCACACCTGAGAGAGTGCCTTGACCCCTCCATGCACCCCCAGTGCCTCAAAGAGCCCCTAACACATAGAACAAGTCCACCAGTATCTGCTGAGTGAACACTGATATGAAACTGAGGTTCAGAGAAGGCATTTTCACCCCAGTTCCCAAATACGGCAGGACCTTTTATGACTCTGGTCACATGGCCCAGAGCAGAAACTTAAGTGACATCAATTCCTGAAAAGGCAACTGTACTCTTCAGCCACTAGGGAACTTTGATCATGTCGAGTTCTGTATTTTACTCTAAATCTTGGTTGTCATGGGTCCTAAAGTTAATTTTATTCCTGAAAATGGTTGTCATGTCAACTAGACTTACCCCTAAAAGGGTCTTGCAAAAGTAAAACATTTTAGTAACTCTATCAGAGAAGTCAGAAGGGCTTACTTATGCCCATCCCACAATCTGATAGAAAATTCGAACACCGGTCTCAGTGACGAGACCCGTTCTCATAGATAAAGACAAAAAGCATCAACCCTCATGTATTTTTTATTCATCAAAACGTTCATGTTTGGCAAACGTAAAATGGAAGAATTCCACTTCTCGTAAGATGGTTTTCTAAATCACAACGTCACCTTTGAAAACTACAGCTCAATGAGAAGAGAGTTCAAACGTATTTTTTATTAGGCTCACAGCTAATAAACTACTTGATAGCAATTTTACCAAACTTTTGCCACACATTTACATCATAGCCCTACCTATAAATATGGCCAGTCTTTGTGAGTCTCAAAGCCAGCTGTGGCAAACAGGAGATAAACATTTTGAGTGCGCACCCACACCCCGTATGACTACACATCTACAAATATGGATTCGCAGGTGATTGCTTATGTTTGTGTTTTATCGTCTCTGAAACTGACATGCAACTTTCCGTCAATGGTGTTGTGTAGTCGCTGTAGGCCTGGATGGAGCTCGGAGCCTTCTGAAGAGGATTTGCATTTCAACTGTTCGTAATCTGGGAGCCCATCAGCTTTAAACCATTTTAAGATAAATTCTCTGCCTGAGGATCTTTGTACTTTGCTGGCAGTGTGAATTCCAAGTAAAAACCCATGTGCGTGCCAGCGTGAGATGCAAATTTTTAGAGGAGATTTTGTTCTTCTCCCACCCCAGGCCAAAGCCAGGATATGTAGGTTTCCTCCCTGTGGTTTTGGGTTCTGGCTCTGTTTTCGTTCGTCCTCACACTGAAGCCGTAACTCTTTGATCACCCCACTATGCAGGTCTCCTGTGAGACTGTCATATTGCTACTTTTTTCTTAATAATACATAAAATTAAGGTGCACTTGCAGCTCAACATGCCTTACTAGATTTGGCATAAAGGAAAACATGTTTCCTCACATTTGTTACAACTTATGTCAAATGTAAATGCGAAGTTATTAGGTCCCGGCCCACGCATCACTAATTCCTTAAGGAGATTAAGTGGACTTGACTTCCCCAGAGTTTTCTGGGGGGTCCTGCTCCCACAGAATCTCACCCAGTCATATTACAGCTTTTCCCTCCCTGTCCTTGTCTGTGTTGCCTGCGTATCCCATGGTGGGTTTCTAGAGGGCAAGGTTGGTATCAGCACATGTAGGCATTATGACACTTGGTGTATCAGTACCTGGTGGTGAAAAGGCTGGCCGGCCAGCTGGTTCACTGGGCAAATGGATGGGTGATTAGTTGGATGGATGGGTGAGCGGTTGGTTGGACAGATGAATGATGGGTGTGTAACTGGATGATGGGTGGGTGATGAATGGATTGATGGTAGGTGAATGGATTAACTGGTAAGGATTATGTAGGGATAAGGGAGTGTGGTCTTCTCAAGAGATGTGTGACTAATAAACAGGTCAATGTTCTCTTATTTTGCCACTGTCCTCTGAAAAGCAGGGAGATTCACTTTGTCCAAACATGCTTTCCTTTTGGAGAGCGAGACAAATACATTCTATGCTGGGTCAAGAATCAATCCTTTGCCCCGATTCCACACATAAGTGATACTGTATATTTGTCTTTCTCCGTCTGACATTTCACTTAGTTTGATAATTTCTACATCTGTCCCTGTTGGATGGCAATAATGGGATTATTTTATTCTTTTTTTTTTGTGTCTAAATGGTAATCCATTGTGTGTGTGTCCCACATCTTCCTCATCCAGTCGTCTGTTGACGGACACACCGAAGTCCCACTGCATAGCACAGGGAACTACCTTCCGTATTTTGTGATAACCTATAATGTACTGTAATCCTGGCCTTCAGAGAGGTACTGACAAGACACTGAAGCAGCATCCAGTATAAACGGTGACGTCGCTCTTGAGTCTGTCTTTCTTTTTGTCCTGTTCACATTCAAAAGAAACAGGTTTTGAGCCCCCATCTGCGGAAGTTCTATCACGTGTGGCATGGTTCCCAGCCTCAAGAAACTCTCCTCTAGTTGGAGACGTCAGACGCAAACGCAAGGCTATTTCGGCCCAAGCGGGCGCTGCAGCGTGAGGGCTGTGTGGCCCTGCCACTCGGAGGTCGCTGCTGGGACCCCGCACTGGAAGATGCCACCTTGACAGTGGAGGTGGAGAAAGGGGAAGCTGAGCGAAGGAGCAACGGACGACGTGCAACTTGAAGGATCCGTCGGAACTTCAGCGACTTCACGCAACTTAAACATTTAAACTTAAAATCACATTTGAAGGAGGATAGGCAGCCGTTACTGTATTCAGACTAAACGTCTGATTTTGAAAAGTCATTCTCACATTGGGGCCTACAAAATGGAAATTAAAGGGAGCTGCTGGGAGCAGGAGGCAAAGCGGGGAGAGCGCTTCAGCCCGTGGAAAGTCCACATAAAAGTTAAAACGTTGACGTGCCTTTCTTCACCTCAGGTGAATTTATAAATGAAACTTTTTTTCTCTTCTTGGCTACAAATTCATTAGTATGTCCTTGGGAATGACCGATTCAATTCAAAGGATTTTTAATAATTCTGGTAACTCTAATCTGAACCATTATTTCTAATTTCTTAATATGAAACTAGAAACACTGGTGCCCCAGTAAGTTCCACAGCGTAGCACAGCCTTATGTAATATGTTATAAAGCGAGTCGAATGTTGTAAAACTCATTATTTTTTTTTCTCTTAGCTAAAGAGCGTGATAGCCAAAAATTTAAGTGGAAAGCTATTAAAGTCCAGAAATCCCAGCCTTACACGCTGCTTTGAATGTTCGACTTTGCTTCTTTGGTGCTTTGGGTAAGGCCTTCATCAAATCTCTGGGCTTTATAAATGTTTACCTGTAGTATTTTTCCCCTTTTGTTAGGACAATTATAAACTACGTGGAACAATCAGAATGAAACGTTAAAGAGAACTGGCAAAAAAAAAAAAGACTAAAAAAGACGTAACGCTTAACATTAGACAGACTGTTTGCTGCTGATTGCTGTAAGCTTCAACCCCAAACAGCCTTCCTCCTCTTAAAAGACCTCAACCCAGAGCAGAGAAGACCTGGTTGAGGTTCTAACTGGCTGAGGTTTACTGTCTCTCTGACAGGCTTTTTGCTGGCCTGGCTCTTTCTAGGTTCAGAGGGGAGCTGGTTCCACATGGCTTAAGGTATGAATTAAAACGACATCATCTTTGACCCGCTCGTGGGCCAGGAGTGACTTTGGCTGTCTCTGCCCCACCTCCGGGGTGAGCTGAGAGCTGACAAGACTGTGTAAGCACGGAAAACACAGGGAAAATATCTCTCAAGAAGCAGAAATTGCCTCCCTCTGATCGCTACACAGAGGTGCACTCTAGACCCATTTCTCTTCTCACAAAAGGAGCGAGGGCTTTGCGGACTTGTTAAAGCACAGGTTACTTGCTTGTCCCTTCTTACTGGTTCTGCTCTGGTTGGTTTTACCGCTCACGTAGTTCCCGCCGGCTGGAAGTGCGCTTACACACTGATCTCTCAGTTCAGTTTTTGTGATGTAGGGAAACTTGGAGCAGGAAAAGTGCCTGTTGACAGAGTTCCAGTTAGTGAACTTGGCATTATAGCGGGTACTTGGGTTGAATGGCTGAAAATATGATCACAGTCAGAAGTCAACTTTAGAATCTACACGAATGTAGTCTTTAATTCTTTGACTTCTGTGTTCATGTTGTACTGAAAAAGGGCTGCATAATTACAGCAAAGACTTCTAACCACCTGCCAATATCCTTTCCTTTCCCCTTTTTCTGTAGCAGTTTTCAGCTAGGCTCATGGCTTTCCATAATAAAGACTACGTTCCCCAGCCAGCATTCCTCACAAAAAGATGTGGCCATGCGATTAAATTCTGACTAACGGACAAAAACAGTGATGTGTGTAACTTCAACAGAGCCCCAGAGGGAGAGTGTATCCTCATTCCCTGTGTCTCCTCCACCCACTGGCTCCCCACCTGCTGCCTTCCTCCTGATGGATGCAAAGAGGGCATGAGGGCTGGAATTCAGCAGCCATCTTTGATCGTGAGGTGTCCTCAAGATGAAGCCAGGATCTCTTACCCCACGGAAGGCCTTGCCAGCCTTGAACTAATAACCTCCAAACTTCTCAAGCAGGAAGGAGAAAATCCTATTTTGTTTCAGCTACTGTATTGTTCCTACTGCTTACACAGTGACCAGAGATTAATCATGCCATCTATATTCCATCAGTCCATCCGGAAAACTTAATAAGAGAAAAGATAAAAAAAAATATCAAACAAAATGCCTGGCACAGACAAGGATCTCCAGACATGTCAGTGAAACAGTTTATCAAATCCTCCCGTAACTATGTGAGTTCAGTGAAAAGAATCAAAATCACTATTTGAACCACAAGATAGTCAACCAGAAGGCTCTGTTACACACGATCTAGGTAAGTCTCATCAGTGCTAGCCCGGAGTCCCGCGGGTGCCAACCTTGGGCTAATCAGGGTTAGGCTCACCTCAGAAAAGACAGAGAAGAAGGAGCTCAGTCTGCGCGCTCCTCTTCCACAGGCAGCGAGCCACTAAGCTGAACTTTTTTGCTTCAAATTTTGCGTCCCTTCTGCACTTATTTCAACCCAGGTGGGGCTGCTTCCCACTCAACGGATGGTGAGATGACGGCTCATCTCAGGGCCTAATGGTCCTCAAGGGTCTGCCCTTGTCCAAGAAAAATCCCTAATTCTAGATGAGCCAAGGGAAAAACATGCTTCTGGAAGCAGTCAAGTTACCCTAAAGGGATTTTAGGAAAAAGAAACATATCTGTAAATATAGGCAAACAAGATCTGTCTCAGTTATGGTTCTGCCATACGCATCTTTTACTAAGTACATCAAAACCGGAGACCTTCTCATTCAGAGGAGAGAAGCCATATGCCTCAGTGATTTGCCCTCACATCCACCCGGCATGTGACATTGTGCACCTGCTCTGTCCAGGACTGCAAGATGGGACTGACGCCGCGGTAAAACAGTAACACCTCTCTACTTAATGAGCACACACTTGAACAGTCGAGTGGGAGAAAGACAATGAAAACAAAATGAAACAAAAGTAAACAATGCACCGACAACACTGATGTCATTGCTGAGAAGGAGTAGAGCTCTTTTGCTCAGTGGCCATCGGCATTGCTGCTGTCTGGTAAAATGATGATTGAACATCGCACGTGTCAGAAGCCTAAGTCTTCCCTTTGCCCTAGTCGCATCCTCCAGTCAGCATCTTGCACCCTCTAAACTTGCTTGACCGTGAACCCACGTACCCAAGTCCCTGACTTTAGGTGCATGAAGAGGTGAAGGGCAGGTGGAAGTTGCAGCAATGATAAGACACGGGTGGTCCCAGCACATCCTTTGGTCCCCCCCCCCCCACTGTCTGCTGTTGTCCCAACACAAAGACAATAAAATTTAGAGCACTCTTATGGAGAATTCGGTTGTGATACTGCCTGTGCGTTGTGGAGTCTGTTTTGGCCGTGCCGTCCTCGCCCCTCGAGAAAGCTGTCAGTGCCGGATCCCCACTACTTTCCAGACTGGGCTTCTGAGAACACGCACATTCTCAAATCTTAAGATTATCGGAGGATTCTCCCAGTGTTATTCTGATGAAGAATTCCCGGAAGTCCGTCTCTCCTGTAGGGAGGAGGACTCAGGCCGAATAGAGCATCTGTGATTTACCTAGAAACCAGCCAGCCATGGCCCCGGGGGTCTTACCTGTGGGGACCTCCTTAAAGTTTCCAGATGTGTTTTCAGTGATGGAATGCAACACACCCATCATGAGAGCCAGCTCGGTGCGTTTTGATGAATTCACCCATCCACGTAACTTCCGTGCAGTTCAGATATCAAAGGTGAAGACAAGCGCTCCGTCACCCTCACTGTCAGCCAGACCCCCAGACTCCACCCTCGGTCACTCTTCTGACCTCTGATCACATAGATTAGTTGCTTTTGTCAGAATTAAATATCTTTCTGAGTCTGGATTCTTTCCCTTGATTTGTCAGCTTCATCCCGTGTCCTTTCACATAGTAGGTGGTGATTCATTTTCAGTGCTGTGTAGTAGCTCACAGGAGGAAAAGACCACATATATTGACGGACTGACTCTACTGTTGTTGGACATTTGGGTTGCTTCCCGTTTCAAGTAGATACGAAATACGCTGCTGTGAACATTCTTCCACATGCCCTTTATTTTTTAAATTGTTTTTAATGTAAATATAGTCAGTTTACAATGATGTGCCAATTTCTGATGTACAGCATAATGTTTCAGTCATGCACATATGTACATATATTCTTTTTCACATTCTTTCTCATTATAGGTCCCTACAAGACACTGAATATAGTTCCCTGTGCTGTACATAAGAAACTTGTTTATTTATTTTATATATAGTAGTTAGTATCTGCACATCTCCAACTTCCAGTTTATCCCTTCCCACCCCTGTTTCTCTCTGGTAACTATAAGTTTATTTTCTATGTCTGTGAGTCTGTTTCTGTTTTGAAAATAAGTTCATTTATTTATTTATTTATTTATTATTATTAATTTTTTTTTAGATTCTACATATGAGTGACATCATTTGGTATTTTTCTTTCTCTTTCTGGCTTACTTCACTTAGAATGACGATCTCCAGGTCCATCTATGTTGCTGCAAATGACATTATTTTATTCTTTTTTATGGCTGAGGAGTATTTCATTGTGTGTGTATGTGTGTGTATATATACACACACATACACACTATAACTTCTTTATCCTGTCATCTGTTGATGGACATCTAGGCTGTCTCCTTGTCATGGCTACTGTAAATAGTGCTGCTGTGAACATTGGGGTGCAGGTGTCTTTTTGAAATAGAGTTCCTTCAGGACACATGTCCAGGAGCTGCGTAAACCTTTTAGATGAAGCACACGCGTACCGGCTTTTGCAGGGGATGCGCCTAGGAAGGGGGTCTCTGGATCTTGGTTAGCATCAGTAGACTCCATCGTACAGTTCTCCCAAGTGGTCTTCCAGTTCACACTCCAACAGGCAGTGCATGAGAGTTCTACTCACACCACACGCTCATAAACACATATTTATTTATTTGTGTGTTTATTTTTAACATTATTGGGTTATGTACTGGTGTGTCTTTATAATTTTAATTTGGATCTCTGATAACTAACATGATTGTATCTTTTAGCAGTCAGCTGGAAGGCTTCTTGTGAGTTGTGATTATTACGTTTCTTATCCATGTTGAGTTAGGTATTCTGTCCTTTTCTTATTGAGGTTATGCGAGACATTTATCAAATATGTGTATTTCAGATGCCTTCTCCCACTCTCCATCTTGCTTTTTTTTCTCTTAATGACATCATTTGATGAGCAGAAGCCTTTTTCTTCTGTTTCAGTATTCTCATCTATGAAATGATCAATGTGCTCTTGCTTTTAACTCTCTAAATATGACAACAATCAATCTTATAATCCATATAAAGTACTTTAAGATACTATTAAGAGAAACACCAGTAATCAGTGAAGATTCCCTTAACCTGAATCTGATGCTTGGCTCTCCCTTCGTTTGGCCACTGGCTCTCAGTGGTCTCCGTTTTTAATTCTGTCATCATTTTTCTTTCGATGCCTTCAAAGATGCCCTCTTTCTGTTGTTAATGCTTAAATAAGAAAGGCTCAGATGGGCTGTTTTTCTTCCCTAAAATAATGGAGCACATTTTTAATGTGTAAAGTATGGCGAGTGTTATTTTCTGCAATAGCTGCCGAAGTCAGAACTACCCCGACTCCCCTTCTAGTACATCTTGTAGTTTGCATTTTAAGTTTGTATTTACCTACATAAATCATAGCCCAGGCATTACGTGTCTCTTGAGTAAGTTTTATCATAAAGTCTTAAAAATGGATGTATGGGGAGGGCAATTTACTGTTTGTTTGGATTTTTGCAGACTCTCAGCAGGTTCAAGGATCTGGAAAGATTTTTTTTTTTAGAACTTTTCTGAGGGTAAAAAAGAAAGCAACTTTTATAGCTCTGCAAAATAGGATTCCTTGCCTGCTGAAAACATCCTTAAAACCCTCCTGCAGCTTCCATAAAACACTTTATTTAGCTGTTCTTTGCATTTTGAATACATTTAATCTTTGGGGACATAATTTATTTGTGGAAAATATATTTTTAGTTTATATTGTGCTTTTTATACTGTGCTTTTTACCACTTTACAAGATGTTCTTATATGGATCTTTAATTTCATTTGCTCTAATACAAATTTATCGGTGCTCTGCATGGGACTTTTTTCCAGTTTTTCTATGTCAAAAAAAATCTGTGAAGAAACAATCAATGTTTGAGTGAGAGATTTGTGTCTGTCATCAAGTGAAATACAAATCACACATTCCTACTGTTCCTGATCTTAGATCTGACAGATGTATAGATTATAATGATTCGGTGTTGGAAATATTAGAAAAACACTGCTCAAGAAAAATTGCCTTTTTTTTTTCTTTGAGACTTTTGGCAGCTAGGGCAGAGACCTATTCTGGATGGTTGACATTGTTGTCAGTGGAGTTTTGATGGGGCTTCTGGAATCTTCATCAAGGGTCCCAATTCAGGTAATATAAACAAAGCATTACCCTTGTTGTCCTCTGAGAAGCAGGGTGGGGGAGGTTCAGAGAACAGTGTTGATCTTTTGCTGTATATAATTCTCCAGATTTGCTTTCTTTAGGACAAGTCTATGCTCTTTTTATTTTTTTTTAATAAAGAAAAAAAGAACACAGTAATCCCTGTGACCACTGTATAAGAAAACCTTTCGCTCGCGGGGTCAGCGGCAGAGCAGCACGTGCCAGAGGCAGGGACTCTGCTAAGGGGCTGCTGGGGCTGCACGTGGACTATGGAGTCAAACACATCCGAGACTGAAAGCACGCTGAGAAACTCCACTAAATGCTTCTTTCTGCAGGCTGGAGGTTGCGACCCAGCGTCTCTAGGAATATATTGAAAAGTTGAGTGACTGTCTCAGGAATGGCATTAGGCAAGTTTGCAGAGAGAGGTGACCACGGGCTCTGAATCTCTCCGGCTGAAGGCAAAGTCACCCTCACCGTGCACCCACGGACGCCATCCCATGGGAGTGGAAGCCCTGTCTGCCGTGTGCTCGTCCAAACGGAAGCACCTTTTAAAGCGAAGGAAGCATCTCGCAGGATGGCACGTGGGGTCCCGGGCGGTCAGGCAGGGACCCCGCCTGGCGGTCCCCCGTGTCGCTGGCCCACGTGCCCCACTGGCGAGCTCTGGTCGGAGCCCGCGTCTTCCCTGGGCTGAGGCAGGGGGCCGAGGCGGGTTTATTCTGAAGGGGAGCAATACAGCTATTTCTTTTTTCGGTCCCAAAAGAGGCACAGCCAATTGTAGGACGAGTCAGATGGTCCTCACGTTTCCAAATGACGTTTCTCTGTGTGTCTGTCAGGGTCCGGCTTGAAGACGCCCTTGTCTGCTCAGCCGAGGCCCATCAAGACCAACCTTGCTCAGTAAGTACCAAGAAAAGGTCAGGTGGACGACGCCAGCCCTGGGGGTGGGCTGAGGAGCCGGGATGTCTGTGTGTGTGAATGAGACATCCTTCCATACTCGCGCCCAGCCCTCCTGTCCAGGGGAAGCTGGTTCTGCGCCCCCCTCCCCCGCGGCACAGGCCCGCTTTGGGACGAGAGGCGGACCCGGCCCAGCCCTGCCCGGCTGCCAGCGGTTTCTCCATTCAACCGTCCTTTGCTCCGGACTGTTGAAAAGGTGACCCCCGCAGCCTGGGGCTGAAAGGGGGTGGTTTCCCGGGACACCTTGTGCCGTCCCCGCCTCGTCTCCCGGGCAGGCGCGGCCACCGCCCGGGACGCCCGCGCGCGGGACGCAGGCGTCCAGGCCCCGCAGATACGCGCTGAAGCTCGCGGCCGCGCCCTGGCCGAGCACTCACTCAGCGGTCTAGCTGTGAAACAGGCACTCAAAAAAAAAAAAACAAACAAAAAAAAAAAAACAAAACAACAACAACAAAAAAAAAAAAAAAAAAGAGAGAGAGAAAAGAAAGGAAAGAAAGAAAACCGGCCTGCGGGATGAAGCTGCGGCCGCGGGCCTGTAGGGGGCGCGAGAGCTCCACGGCCGCGCCGCCGCCGCGCAGGCCGCGCTCGCTCCGCAGGCCTCCCCCCCGCGAGGAGCGCGCTGGCCCCGAACGCAGCCCGGCGGGAGAGGGGGCCAGGTCGGCCCGCGTGCTGAGGGCGCCGCGGGCTCGGGGGGAGGGGGGCGCCCCGGAGCCCTCCCCCCACCCCTGCAGAATGCGGGGGCCGGTGCAGCGCCTGCAGGAGGGCCTCCGGGCCCGGGCGTGAGGGCACCACCTGGCCGCTTTTGTGAAAACCGAAGTCGCAGAAAAACACAGCAGAGGGGCTGTTTGCCGAGGAGAAAGCGGAGAAGTGGATGATCTTAACTAACCCCGAGAGGGACCGAGTTTCTGGGCCCCTGTGTGAGAGGGTAAAGCCGGGTTCAGGTGCACGACACCAGCCCCTCGTGACATCGCGGGGGCCCAGAAAGAAAACCCACGCGAGCCTCACGTGCGCGGTGCGGCCCAGGGCCCGCGGGCGGTTCCCCAGGGGGGCTGCCCCGCCCGCACCTGCGCCCAGCCCGGCGCCTCTGCGCCCCGCTCCGCCCCTCCGCTCAGCGGGCCGGCCCGAGGTCATCGCCCAGAAGAGGGTCAGGGGTGCGATGAGCGACCCAGAGAAATCAGAGCTTCTCCCACCACCGATCACGTCTCCAGATCAGCAAAACGTCTTTGTAGAGATTTTTATTGATTGATTAGATTTATTAGATTTCAGGGAGCTCTGCTTTTGTCGGCCAGTGTGCAAAACTGAAATTAAGATGTACTTGGTAATTGAAAAGTAGTATTTGGCGCATATGTAACTCTCTGCCCCTTCTGAATGATAGTTAGAGAAAAAACCGGAATTTCACACCTTCTGTGAGCTTCACGCAGAAAAGCACGTGCTACTCACCCTGAGATGGAGCAAAGGACACCTTCCCTGGGGCAATGGTTTCCAAAGGCAGCTGTGAAAACGCTTCTCCTTCCCCATTTGTAAACCAAGGGCGATCCGCTGGCTGGGAGGTGTGTCAAGGGGACAGGCCTGGAGAGTTAAACGACCCTGGGTTAGTAAGCCAGACCCCAGAGGAAGGGCCCAGCTCCGGTCATCCTGGTACAGCACCTCCTGCAGCCCTGCAGTGGGGAGGACCTGGTGGGCAGAGGGGGTGGGAGGAAGATGGAAAAGCATGTCCCACCTGGAGCGCCATCCCTGGCCTGGTCCCTGCTTCCCCGGAAGTCTCCATAAAGAAGGGACCCGAACAGAATGGTGGCGGGGCAGAGCCTGGGCCCTAGAATCCACCTGCGCCCTGAACAAGGTGGCGAGGGTCCCCTCGGCAGCCCCGCCCGAAAGGCTGCGTTGGAGGCGGTGGGGTTTCCGTCCACGGAAGGTGAGCAGCACAGCCTGGCTTCCCGATCTCCGATGAAGCCTGCGAGTTCTCGCCGGAGCCCTCTCTCCAGAGACGACCACTCAGCACAGCTGACGAGCAAGGGCCGGGAGGAGAGCTTAAGTCCTCGGAGCACTTAAGAAAATGAAGAAAAGCTTTATCCGCTCTTCAGTCTGATATAAGGGGTCCAGGGGGATTACAGTCAAAAAAGAGTGAACAAAAGCAGTAAATTTGTTGTGGTGACAGAAATAAGACTTAGGCAAAGACACTTAGCTTATGCGTCTCTCAGACTCTCAAACGCACTGTATTGCTAAGAAAAAAATAACTGTTTAAGAACTGTCTTTCCACCTAGAATAACCTAGCCGCAGGGGGTAAGGGGATGCCAGCAACTGAGAAAATGGGTGCGAATCACCGTAGTTACTGTTCAGGGCAGAGGGAGGGGGCGGTGCGACTTCTCCTTGGAGTCGCAGGACGGCCGAGGGACAGGGCCGTGGCTGTGGAGGATGGCGTAAGGAAGCAGGAATCTCGATGCTCACAGATTTTTATGAGTAGTATTGGTGGCAGATTTATAAGATCAATAATTCATCCTACAACTTGGGTTGTAAGGGAAGAGGATGATAAGAACATCCTTGCCCGCTTCATCTCACTGGCTCTGTCCCATCTGCCTCCCCAGATATGTGAGGAAAGGGCAAAGGCCATACCTATGGGAGAACCTCCTTTGTGGGTCGCCTGCTTACACTTTCCCCCGCGTCAGTACGGTGGTGTCAGGAGCTTCTCACACCGGCAGCCAGACTGGACCGCGGAGGATGCCCGTGGCCGTGCGCCAGACGGACATCGGGGAGAACGCAGACGCCCGGGGACCCCAGCTGCAGCTCTTCCTGGCTCTAATCGGCAGAAACAGGATTCTCTGCTCGACAGTCGAGCTCCGTCATAGAAAGTGACCCCTCTACTGTGTCCAGTCGACACACTGACACCAAGAAAGAAAGTCCCGCACCTGGGAAACTTCTATACTTACCATAATCTGCAGAATCATTGATCCTAAGGGGACACTCTATAGCATACTGACATCTTCTTCTCCACCTAATGGTTCGCTTTATTATCTGGGAGGTGTCTCAGTGGGACGCGGCGGTGTTAACCCTCTGCAGTCCTGAGCCCGCCACCCACTCTGCGCCCTGCTGTGCCTGGGGACAATGGAGGGGCTGGGTCCCTGAAGGAGGCAGCGGGCAGCAGGGCTCTGCTGTCTGGGGATGAAGCAGCGTGCCCTTGCCCTGGCAAGGAGGACACTGCTCGTCTTCCTGCTGCTCAGACCCCCAGGACTGAAATGCATCTCTGTCTGTTTTGAAGCCCTCTCTCACATTGTTTAGAAAGTCCTGCAACTTGTTCTTCTGAAATCAGCTTTGCAGACTTTGTACACAGATGAGTCTTTGAATCCATTTTTCTTCCTGGAAAACTTCTGACTTAGGAAACCCAAAGATCTCCATGTTCCATTAACATTTCAAAATGTGTGTGTGTAACCCCTGTGAGGTGATTTGATTGTGCTTTTTGTTTTCTAAATTCTCTTTCAAGTGTGGATTATTTGATTTCCTCCTTCAATATGATAACCAGACTGTAAAGTAGAATGCTATTTAAATTAACAAAAAGAATGTGCTTGGGTAAAGCATTAATAGAAATATAATCTAAATTTTGATGAGAAGTCACACGCTGCTTTACATTAACTGTGACATGGACAAGGAGATACCTCTGTCTTTATATCACCAGCCATTACATAATCCACTGGACGGATCCCTCCAGGATTTAAATTTAAACTTCATATTGATTCTTCAAATGCAGGCATCACGATGTTCCTTAAAAAACAGTTGCTAGAAGATTGTGAATATTTCTGCCACTATTTTGCAAATATTTTTCAGTTGTTTCCAAAAAGAGCTTGCAAATGTTTTGAGACACAAACAGAGAGAAAGAAGAATGGAGTAAAGCAGAGGACAGAAGAGGAGAGAGACGATGGTCGTGACCAGAAGGAGGAGGGAGATGGGGAATGAAAACTGAATGCAGCCCCGGGAACAGTGACTGGAGGATGGAGACGGAAGACAAGAATATGCTCAGTGGGAACATCCTCCTTCAGGCTGTTGTTAACCCAGATATCAACGAGTGCCGAGTATATTGCTCTTTTATTTTTTATGAGGGAAAAGGTAGGCATTTCGCCACTTGAAGTAGAGAAGAGCAAATAAACAAAGGAAAACCCAGAGCCTACTGGCAGGCAAGAGAGCTTGATGGCAATGAGCAGAAACGAGCCAGCCGGTCAGCAGGGGCTGGTCCAGCAGGAAATTACCCTGGGACGGCCCTGCCGTTGTGCCTGGGTCCCCAGCACGCTGGCCGAGACGCTCGGGGAGGGGACACACCTCGAGGACTGACATCCCTGGGCCGAGGCGGGGCGGACACACTCCTGCACACGGCAGCCACCCCAGCCTTTCACAAGGTCCGAGGTCCAAGGCTGCCGACGCTGCGTGAGGAGGGCAGAGGTCTGAGGGTGCGTTTTCGGGTTTTGTTTCTTTTGGTGCCGCCTGCGCTGTGTTGTCCTGTCCGCGATGGAGCAGGCTGCTCGGGCCTCGAGCTAGCTCCTGGGCTGCCGTCACGAAGGACCGCAGACTGGGTGGCTTTAAACAAAGCAATGTACTCCTTCACAGTCTGGACGCTGGAAGTCCCGCGTCAAGGTGTCGGCGGGGCGCGCTCCCCTGAGGCTCGAGGGCAGAATCCGTCCGTGCGCTTCTCTTAGCTTCTGACGAGTGCTGTCAGTGCCCAACGCGGTTACATTCGGCGGTATCAGGAATCTAGAAACCGATGTGCCCTTTGGGAGGACACAGTCCTACCCAGGCAGACACCTCCTGGCTGTGGAAACAAGAATGGCTGCTGCGTCGCACCTCAGTGAGGTTCTGCTCAGGGAGCTGGGAAAGCTTTCGCAGGGATGGTCCGTCTCCCCATCCCCGTCCCCATCCACTCACGTGCTCCCTGGCTTGAACTGCAGCTCGTGACCGCATTAGGTCAGACCCAGAAGGAACCCCAAAAGTCAGAACAAGTTCTCAATGGAGAAGAGAGACAGAGAGAACTGTTTCTGAGAATGTAAACTCAATGTGTGTGTGTGTGTGATTTTCTGTCATGTCTAGTTTAAATCAGAATCAGGTTAATTCTAAGGCATTTAAAATTTTTTATTCAGTTAAATCCTTCATCTTAAAGATGCTATAAGACCTTCCTTGATAAGAAAAAATAATTGTTTCTACCAAAAGAAAAAGAAAAGAGCCATTCTGATCATTAGTAACTATTCCTAAAATGTGTGGACTTCTAGAAAGGCATGCCAACTAAATAGTCAGAGATATCAGCAACTGTGCATTGGCAAAGATAACCAAACATCATCGCTTATGCTAAAACATTTTAAATAATAACTGTATCCCATATTAAAGGGATGGTAAGTTACCTCAGTGTACCTTCAGAGGGGATTTTTTTCAGCCACAAAATGATCCTCTCAAGGTGTATATTTGTATAAAGGACAAGCTTCACAGTAAAATGGTAACTAGTTAAATAGATTCTTAAAAATATGTTCAAGAACCAGCTATGCCTCTAAAAATGATTATGAGTTCCCAATTTATCCCTCCACCTCCCACTTTCCCCCCTGGTAACCACAAGTTTGTTTTCTTTGTCTGTGGGTCAGTTTCTGTTTTGTAAAAAAGTTCGTTTGTCTCATTTTTTTTAGAGTCCACATGTAAGTGATCTCATATGGATTTTTCTTTTTCTTTCTGGCTCACTTCACTTAGTATGACGACCTCCAGTTCAGCTTAGGATTTGGATATACTGCTATGTATAAGATAGATAAACAGCAAAGCCCCAGGGGACTAATTTCAATGCCTTGTAAAGGCCTGTAATGAAAAAAAAATGAAAAGAAATATGCATGCATAACTGGATCGCTGTGCTGTTCCACAAACTAACACTGCACTGTAAACCGACTATACTGCAATGAATTTTGCAATTATGAGTTTTTCTCTTGGTAGTATAATTACAGCTGATTTTTATTTTCTTCTATACACTTTTCTTTTTGCATTCTCCAGATATTTCATAAAGAGAATAGACTGCATTTATATTGAGAAAAGAAACAGTCAGGATGACTTGGTGGAGTGGTGGGGGACCTGCCTTGTGCCCAGCGGTGAGGAGAAACCAGTGTGCTGTCCGGGGACTTGATGCTGGTGGTGGTGGAGGCCACACAGTGATGCCACATCCTGAGCAGAGGCGCCCACGCGAGATTCCCAGGCTTGGATTTGCTCTAAATTTTAAATGAGAAGTAGAGGTAATTTTCCTGCTAAGATTCAAAAGAAACACTTTGGCAAGGCAGAAATAAACGTTTTGACCATAACGCTGAATTCCAGAGAAGACTAAAGCACAAAGAAAACCGTAAGTGTCCTGACTGTAATAAAAAAGAATAATTAACAACCACAGAGGAAGCTTCCACCTTAGTCTCTGATGATTCAAAAAGGAACTGAAAGAATTGCTTAACCAACTGTTAAATCAACCCAAATTGTTCTTAATTATAGACCTGATCTTACGACAACTTTCTAACTTTTTATTTCCAGTGCACCATAAGGAGGGGATGAAGCTCGTTCTTCCCATCTGCTTTTACGCCATCGAACAACACACTTAATGGAAATTACCTCACAGGTTCCAGCTGAATATTCTTCTTCTTGAGTCAAGCTCTGAAATCATCCGTGAATTTCCAAGGAACATTTGAGTTAAATTTGAGTAGAAACAGAAGAGTCTCATGCTGGGAATGGGGAGAGAAGTGACAAATAGCATTTGTGTGGCAATAATCTTGTTCATGAGACACTTTCAGTTTTCATCCTTACACTGACTAACACAGGCCACACTCTCTTTGCAAGGATACGATGGTACAAAGCCTCAGGACCTCATCCACTGATTCAGCCCATGTGTACTGAGTCCCTGCTTTGTGCCAGTCACCACTAGGATTGCTGGAGATGCATTGTGAGCAAATGGACAAAGATCCCTGTCCTTACAGAGAGTAAGTTCCGGTCAGGTCTGAGTGGATGTTAATGCATCAGCTCAATAGGGCATTTTGTAACCTGTTATCTGCATCACATGTTCAGAAGTGCCGGGCACCCACTGTGCACATCATCACGTGGTATCAACA
Organism: Camelus ferus; assembly: GCF_009834535.1. Classification (NCBI taxonomy): domain Eukaryota; kingdom Metazoa; phylum Chordata; class Mammalia; order Artiodactyla; family Camelidae; genus Camelus; species Camelus ferus. The sequence goes on along the minus strand of NC_045698.1, from coordinate 2,850,363 downwards.
GAGGGAAACAGGGAGCCCAGAGCTAAGGGGTACAATGAAGTCAATGGACCCAAAGGTGATCCCATCACTGAGGCTGAAATAATGGTCAATAATGAACTTGGCAGAGATTAATATTGCCCTGTGGGAATAACATGATGCTGGCTCCCAGGGGCCCAAGTCACAGAAGATGGTGGAAAGCAACAGGAAGCAACATCCAAATGGTTGTCAGATTTAGCTGGGAGTTGGAAATAGCAGAAGCATATATTGACTTCTCTGTATATACTGGAAGATTGGGGGAGAGGGACAAAGGAGAGGGAGAGAGACAGAGAGAGAGAGAATACATAAACACACAGCAATGAGGAGGTGATAAAATCCCAGTCTTAACTGGGCTCAGAAGTAAGAAAAAAAGAGGGGGACACTTTAATTGTGTGGAAGAGAGAGATTTCCCATAGAGGCTTATAAATCTGCAAACGTCCCCAGGCAAGTCCAGAAATGAACTGTTTGTCTCCCGTGGCAGGAAACCAGAGATGCCAGACCACAGGAACCAGGACAGGCCAGAGGTCAGCTCAAGCATGAGTCTTTGGGGTCTTTGTGGACCAAGATCCAAAGCTAACGACCCAAGATTTGGTTCTGAAATGAGTGAAGAGGAGTCCTGACTCCACCTGCATTGTCACAACACGTTTCAATATACACGAGAAAAATGAAGAGCTGAAAAGACACAGGAAAAACAAAACAAAAGCAGAAACAAAACATCTGGCCAAATCTGAGAAATATCTCACCAGAAAATGGAAATACAAGAATAGTCTTGAAATAATATTGATAGAATGTTTAAATTATTCAAGAATGAATATGGAACATAAAAAGAAATTTAAAGGATTAAAAAATACACTTAATATAAAGACAAACCAATTAAAAATAAAACAAAAAAACAAATAATTTTTAAAAATATGATATAAAGATAAATTCTAGACTAGAAAGAGCTAAAGAGAGAATTAGCAACTGTGAAGACAATGATTAAAAATACACACATCACAGAGAAAAATAAAAAGTCGAAAATTAAAGAAAGAAAGAAAGAAATGATGGACAATATTTAAAGTGATAGCGGCCATGCATTTTTCCATAGCTCTCAAACATTCAGCACAAATGCAGTGTTGAGGAGAATAAAGTCCACACTAGATACATTTTAATGAAATTAACATAAAATAAACTATGAACAGGAAATGCATGAGATTTAAAAGAAAAAAACTTAAAATCTCCAGTACAGATAATTGCATTGACTTTAGGCATCTCCTCCACAAACTGGAAGACCATTAGAAAAAAATTTAAAGTGCTGAGGGAAAATAATGGTAGACCCAGTTTACGACAGGTGGTTAATATGTCACAAAAGTGAGGGCAAAAGAAGGAGGTTCCCAAGCATGCAAAGATGATGAGTTTACCACTCAGGTGTCCGCCTCTGAAAAACTAATTGCCAAATAATGCCATTCCTTAAGAAAATGTTTCAAAAGAAAGAAGTAGGATTAAAGTAAACAGAATTAAGCGGGTAAATTACATTTGTAATGTAATTAACTATTGTTTATAAAAATATTATTTATGTTTTATTCAAAACAGAACTAAACATAACAATAACGACACACAAAATGCCAGAGGTGGTTTTGGAAGGAAGTCAAACCATGCTAAGTCCTGGCTTAATCTGAAAGATGGAGAAGCAATTTATAAAGTTAGAAAAGTGGAAAGAACATTTTCATATTTTAAAATATTGCAGGACATTATCAATAGATAATGCAGAACGTTATCTATTGATGATAGATAGCTTGACAGGTAGACAATACAGAGAGAAGGTAGATAAATATGTCTGTGATACAGCTAAAATCGTGAGTTATAACAAACTCCCCACAAAATTCTTGACTGGAAGTAGAGAGAGAAACTGAACTGGGAAGAAAAGCAAAGAAACACACCTAACGGATGTTACTGTATTTCAGTTTAGTATTACTTATGATTTGAAAAGAATCTGAAGAAAATAAGACAGAATACCTCCACTTGAGCATTCTGGACGTTTGCCTTGCTACAGCGCTCTCCGTGCGTCTTCAGAGCATTAAAATGAAAGTGTGCACACGGGCGTACAACACAGAAACTTCCTGACACTCTGTAACAGTCAATTTTATGAATGTTAATTTAATTAAGAATCCCGTAATGATTAAAACGTAGGTTGTTTCCAGTGTTCATTTTTATACGTCCCATTAATACTATATTCTTCTATACGTTACATATCTTAATCATTTCCTAAGGTAAAAAAAAACTCAGAAAAATAATTTCTAGGTTAAAAGATGTTTCTATTTTTAAATATTTCCCAACATATTTTCAACATACAGTGGACAAATAACACTCCTAAAATTTTGTGCCTGATTAAAATCCCACCCTACATGAATCAAGTGCCAATTGTAGCAAACTTTGGCAATGTGGCCTAGATTGTGGTCTGTACTTAAATCATCCAAAGCAGTGGATAACAGAGAGAAGCTCATTTTAGGACTTGAAAATTGGGCTCCGTGGTAATTTTAGACTTTACACACCTGCAGTAAGGAATATTGAAGGGGCTACTGTCACCCACAGCTGCTCTTCCCAGAAAGGCTCATTTCTAGGACTATGGCCAGTGGTCAATAGACAGCAAGGAATACATTTTTCAATAAGGAGAAGAAAATAAATATAGAGAAATTACAGGGAAGTTTAATACCCTGTATGAAATACACTAATTGAAAAAAATAACAGACGAGGGAAAAGGACACCAGTGCTCGCAGCACCAGTAAGGACCAGCCTTGCAGGTCCGGACAGCCTGAGGAGCACGGAGCTGAAGTGTCTGCACGACTTACTGATTGGCTTATTGAAATGCAGTACATACATATATCTGAGTGCATGAGTGTGTGTGTGAGTACAGAAGTTTGGTGTGTCTTGAGTGGGATCTTAATTTTTTTTTAAATTGAAGCAAACAAAATCATCTTAGAGAAGACCTGCCTTAGATCTGCTAAGAGCATTTATGAAAATGCATTATACGTAGACACTCACTGCTAAGGTTGCCTCTTCTAATGGCTCTGGCAAGTGCCGTCGTCGTGAGAAGCAGGCAGGTAGACAGCACATGCTCCAAGGGTCATTGTGAGGAGGGGTGGAGATGGCCCCAGTCCTGCTCAGGCAAGGACTGTCATGAGTGGAAGAGAGTGAATGGATTGGCTGATGCAGACTTGTCAGCTTCGAACAGACACCAGCAGTGGACTCACCCCGGGGAAGGGAATATGCCGTGGGATCCAGCTTGGTGCCAGGACTGTATGCCCACAGGGGATACGTCTGGCTCCTGCACGGAATGTGGTTAAGCTGGAATGTGCTCTGATACAACCTCCTGGACGTGGCGCTTAGGCCGTGGGAAACCCTGGGAACGTAAGCTAGAGGAAGACACCCTGTGTCTGGAGCATTGAGTTCCTCGGAGGTCCGTGCAGGTGACAGTCTTAAGTAAGCAAATCAGGGCCACGATGGACAAAGACCTATCAGGCGACACAGATGTAAAGATGACTCCAGACTGGAGGTTCTCTGGTCAGCTCTTGGTGCTCTGCGTCCCTTCCCCACCCAATCTTTGAAATCGTCAGAGTTCAATCTGACACTAGGGTTCTGGGGAAAGGCACGGGTGGGCAGGAAGTCTCAAGAAGGAAGTAATTTGTTTCTTGATAATTTGACAAGCAGAATCTTAAACTTGATTGAAGAACGCCTGTCATAGAGAAGGCATGTATGTTTATCCTTCTGTGTGTGTAGTGGGGGAGCGGACTGGATAGACAAATTACAGCCATGTGTTTATGAAGAATGGAGAGTGGAAAAGTTGGGTAGTCCACTCAGGTAGATTCCAACCACGGTGCACTGTGAACTGTGGACAAGGTTACCTCCGGAGAAAACATATCGACCTTTGGCTGAAGCAATACTGCAGGGCTGCTCTGCTGGCGCTGAAGGAGGGGTCCCAGGCTCATCAGACTGTGGATCCTGGCTTGATTAAGAGCCTGGTGTGGACCTTATTTTATGCCTCTCTGCCTTCGCAGTCTGTCAACTGCAAGAGCCAAGCGCTGGAACAGTTTTCATGGTTCGCTGGGCCACGGTGATCTGTGGTGCCTTCGGCTCTCAGAAATCCCGAGGTGGAGAAGGGAGCCAGCAGGACGGGACTTGGCCGCACCTGCCCACCTGGAAGGCGCAGCGTGTCGAGAGTGCACTCGCTGACCCTGCTGGTACTCACCTGGGGGTACACACAGCCCCCTCAGAGACCCCGCCCTGAAACAGGAAGAGCAGCTCCTGTGTTCCCCAGACTCTCCCACTGACTGTGCGTAACGCACCAAGCCTCTCCACCATCTGTGGGAAATGCACGCCGATACATTTATACAGAAACAGAAGAATCACTGAGCTAGATTTTAGGGCAGAGGGGAAGTGTGTTTAGCGTCTGCGTTATTACACCGCCCCGCTTCTCCCAGCAGAAATAAAAGGCAGTCATTGTCACCCTGTCGTAAACGTCTGTGCCCCACGAGGCCGACCCCACTGCTCAGGGAGCTTCAGGAGGACCTGGGAATCGGGTGTTTCTGCTATGCCACCCAGGTGTCGAATGAGCTGGCTTCTCTTCCCACATTCGAGACCCCACTGTGCCTTACTTTCAGGGTTGCTCTGTCCTAAATGGCTTCCAATGGGCCTTTTTGAATGTGCAGTTAGAATGACCGTGAGGGTTGTGGTAAAGAAGACAGAGGTTGGCTCCCCACCCCCATGCCTCCTTTGATAACTTCACTGTGCTTTAAGCCCAGCACAGCGTAGACGCCTTCATTTCCTGCTGCACTGACTGGTGGCTTTGAATTGGTCTTCATGTCGGGCTGACCCCATGGTCATCCTTCGCCCTCCTCCTGCAGTGCTCCCTGCGTTTCTCACCTTGCTGCTGAGTGTGTGGTGTCTTCCTGCTTTGGTCGAAACGTCCAGCTGTGCTGAGAGATGTCTTCATCTGTAAGCTCCACGAGCACTGCGAACTCTCAAGAGAGACTGATTTATAGAGTCAGACGCACTTCCCTCATGCCTGCTCTAAGTTAAAGGAACCCCTTGAAAAGAGGAAAAAACAATTGAATGATTTTTCTTTTGGTCCATTTAACTTCAGACACGAAGATGTAATAAGACACCTTCTAAATTGATATTGGAACTGTGTGTATATTTGAGGTGTTTGAGTCCATTATACAGATCAGTAATTCTCAATCAAGGTTGATTTTGTCTCCCCAGGGAACCCTTGGCAGTGACTGGAGATGGTTTTGATTATCATGACGGGGCTGAGGGAGCCTACTCTCATCTGGTGGGCAGAATCCAGGGTGCTGACACACTTCGAGCAACGCACAGGACAGCAACAAGCACAGAATATTCCAGCCGTAAATGTCAATCATGCCAAGGCCAAAACTCCTGGAGAGGCAGAATTACAGGGTCGATTTATATATTCACGTACAGCAAGTTTCATGCCTTTCACAGAGTCAGAAAAATATCCAGTTTTATTTCATCTTACATTATGACAATTTATTCAAAACACTCAGTCTGGTATCGTGGTGGGAAAAGACGTTACCACTTGTAATCTGTTAATTTCACATTCCTTATAGATCATTTCATGTCCTTTGATTAAACTTTCAAAAGAAAACAAACAAAAAAGCTGCTTTCCTCTATGAACACTCAAAGCTCTGAACGTTCTGTGTCATATGAAAAATGCCTAAAAACTGCACTTCCCTGTTGATTTCAGTCTGGGACCTTGGAAGCACTCCGTGAAGGTCCGTGAAGTTCGCAGATGAGTCGGAGCCGAGACCGGGTACCGCCTGGAAGGGTGGCTCGCAGGTTCGAATGTGACACAGAAAGCAGGGTGGCTCCTGTCTTCAGAAGAACATGGCCTTTGTGGACAAGACAGTCATATTAGACATTGTGAAACACCAGGCCCAGCATATTTCAATATTAGAACACAAAGCTGAGCGTTGGGTTAAAAGCACCTAAGAAAACTGATTGACTGGCTTGCTTTTCTCATTGCATCACGCCGACTGCAGAATGTTTCATGCATGAGAACTTGGGTGCCGGCGTCTCCCATTCTTTAAATATCGTAGAAAACTGGCCCAGTGACACTGTGAGAGTGGAATCCTCTCTTAATGAAATCCCTGCTGTTTTCTTCTATGAAAGCAACCAGAGAATTCCAAAACAAAGTGCAAACTGTGTGAACTTCAAAGCAGTTTGCTTGTACCGAACATCGTAAAAAGGTACAAAGTCAGCTGAGTTGTTTATGAGCAGAAGAACTTAGAGTACAGAGCGTTCATTCCTGCAGCCAAGAAAACAGGCAGGGCCGGAGGAAGGCAAATTAGACGTGTTTAGGAAAAGTGGGCTTCATGGTAAGAGTAAAGTTGTTTGATAACACAAAGCTTTGCTGAACGCTTCCAAGAAGACTCGACAGACACATCTATGTAAACAGAAGGCTCTGCAGGCTTTCTCGTCCCTCATTTCCCCACTTACAGACTTCTGGTGATGGGACAGGAATCAGAGAATATTCTACAGGCATAAGGAAAATGGGCTGGGGGGAGAGGGGGAGGGAGGGAGAGAAGGGAAGAGGGAGGGAGGGTGGAAGGAAGGAGAGGAAGGAGATTTGGGGCACAACACAGTATTTATCTGATTTGCTATTTCGTACCTTTTGCAGGATCACATTGTGAAGCCGACTCCATAATCCTATTAATAACCTGGCTAATTAGAACATACTAGGAGGGGAAACTGTCAATCAAACCAACCAATGATCAAAAGCATCATACTCAGTTCTGGGTCCCAGTGATTGCTGAGCGCTGCTCTGTGCGGACCACGCTAGGAACGTCACAGGACATGGAGGTGACATCAGATCCTGTCCTTGCCTTCAGATTGCTTGAAATACACTAGAGGACTCACTATTTAATTGATCACAATTTCATTGATGAAATTCTGAAATCTAAGATCAAAAAGATATTCATTACTTGTTGCAAAAACTGAACCTCAAACCACACTATTTTTCTGGAAACAAACTACTTGTTTGCATCTTCTATTTGGGAAAATAAAGCAGAGGGTTGGTCCCTAATGACAACATCTGCTTAAAGTGTTTCAATTAAAAAGTGATAGAATGGATATCATTAAGAAAACCATTGGACGTGGGATTAAAAAGTTTGTCCTAAAATGAGTTTTTCTCCCAAATGAGCAGCATCAGGGGAATTCTGGGCTTCAGCCGTTTCCTGTCCATAAGCATGACTCTCTAGCTAAAGATGCTCTCAAAGCCCCTGGTGACTCTGTGGACGTGTTCCCCTGGCTTTTACAGTGGCTGCGAGTCTTCCCAGAAGCCAGGGGCAGGGGTAAGCAAGCCCTCCGGACAGCAGGGGCCTGGGCTGTGCAGCGGGGCCCAGTCCTGAGTAGGACGGGGCACGCCATTCCATCACACACGCAACACACAGAGCTCTCATCAGCGCCTTTGGGCACACGTTGCAAGTGGTTCTGCTTTATTTGCTTTGTTTTGTTTTTAAAGCTGTTTTAGTATTCTGTGGCTAATGAATGTTTGTCACCGAGGGTCAGTCTGGGACCCCTGGGTTGGCTAGGAGCAAGACAACAAATTAGAATGCAGTTAGGTTTTGGAGAGGGGATTTGAATTGTGTACTTGAATGGCAACATGAAAACTGATTGTCAACAACAAGGTGAGAATAACACAGCTGTCGTGCTCTGAGTGGGAGGGGCTGAGGGGACCCAAGGAGGTGGGATGTCCTGGGATCCTGGTGGTGCCGGGCCAGCCAGCACTCCGGAGAGGCAGCATCTGGTCTCACCATCCCAGGGACTAGACTGCGGGCTTGTGCGTGCTTTATAATGCGCGGGGGGCCCTCCTGCTTGGGAGAGAAAGAAACAAATGAGGCTTTTAAGGCCCCTCCACATGATCCTAGTGATTAAAATTGTTTGATCCATCCCATCCACTGGCTTGGCTTGGTGCAAACAATTTAGGAAATCTGAACCCATCCCGTTTGAGAGTGAGGCTGTTAAGATACACCTGAAGTTTTGCTGAGACCAGTTTGGCTCTAACTGTAGAGAATAAACCTAAGTCACGATTGTCAGATCCGTGAGACAGCGTCGTATTTCACATGCATTTCCCAAATATTTGTATAAAATAATCCTCAAAGTGTCCCCTGAGTTTTGCTTATGATGTACTATTTTTCTGTTATATAATATCCATTTGGGCAATTTAGTCATCATACCCTTAAGAAATACCTTGAGAGTTTTATCATTTAGGGAATATTTAAACAAAGAACAAATGTGTTAATGCAGCAACCGAGCTAAAAGTCCTAATTAAAATAAACTTAGAACTGGTGATTGGATCTAGCAAGTTAGACTTTGATAGATGGGAGCAGCTGAGCCTTACAGTTTGGAAAAGGTTAATATAATAAAGATCAGTGTCTTATCAAGGTTTGAAGTAGACCTGTAATTTTTTTGTAATACATACTTCAAAATATTTTTAAGCTAAGTAAAATTGTAAAAATAAAAGTCTTTGGAGTGAAGATAAGAAAAGCAGAATGTGCTACAAGAACGGCTTCATGTGCGCGTGGGGAAGTTTCAGATAACTAAATTCAGCAAGATTTAGCATGAATCTTAATAAATCAGAACACCAGAAAGAGGAAGAAAAACACCATATGATATCACTTATATGTGGAATCTAAAAAAAAATGACACAAATGAACTGATTTACAAAATAGAGACTCTCAGACATAGAGAACAAACTTATGGTTACCAGGGCAGGGGAAAGGGGAGGGTGGGGAGACAAATTAGGGGTTTGGGATTAGCAGATACACACTACCATATATAAAATAAATAAACAACAAGGTCCTGCTGTACAGCACAGGGAACTATATTCAATACCTTGTAATAGCCTATACTGAAAAAGAATATGAAAAGGAATATATATATATATATATATATATATATATATATATATAACTGAATCACTATGCTGTGAATCACTAAGCTGTACACCAACTTTGTAACCCGACTATACTTCAATTAAGAAAAAAAAAAAAAGGAATGGTAGCTAAAGTATGTGTATATAAATTGGCCATATATTGAATATTTACATTTTCTATATTTTTGACAAATAACCAAAAGTATATAATTCCTTCAACAAAATTAAACTATCTGCATACCTCTTAGAACCCAAGAACCAAATTTCAACAGCTGTCTCAGTAGCATCTTTCTGCCACCTCTTATGAAATGAAATGAAAACAGGATGTATGTGGAGCCCTAGGTGACTTGGCCAGATCACAGACGACTTTCAGATGCCAAGTGTTTGTTAAAAATTTGTTCTTTTAAACAAAAACAAACAAAAGCCTCAGCTTTTCTGTAAGGTAGGAAAAAAATTACAGATGTTCCATTTTGTTGCTGGAAAAAAAAAGATGTCAAATAAGAAGGCACCCCCCCTGCAACATGAGAATTTACACAACGCAGGGGTTCTCTGTAATCCCAAAGTCTCATATGAGAAGGATGCTCTCTTTTCAATCTAGAAGACACTTTTCCTCTTTAATAAATCCCCACAAAATTGCCTTAGTTAACTGAAGTACAGTGTTAAGGAAAGAGTACTATATGAATAAAATTCTGCATTTTAACCTTTAAAAAATATTGTCTGTAAAGACAGAGCTAGGAGACCAGGAAGAACAAAATGGGCAGAGTTCGGGGGCAGAGTAGTGGAGCGGTGAGAGCTGCACATGGAAATAACCCTGGGGACCTGCACACAGTCTCCTTTGAGCACTTGGCTGAGCACCCAGCCGTACTCAGAGGGAAGCAAGGACTGGGAAGGGACGACCAAAAGAGAAAAGAAAACATAACCCAGCCCCCATGATGATCTGGGGCCCGTGCTGATTCTGCCAGCCAGAGTGGAAACCTCCCAATTCATGGGGTGTTGTGGGGAGCACGCAGAAGTGTCCTGTGGGGGGTGAACATCGCTCAGTGGTAGAGTACGTGCTTAGCATGCAGGAGGTCCTGGGTTCATTCCCAGTAATTTTTTTTTCTCTTTTTAGAAAAGAAATGTCCTGCCTCAGCAATGAGGCATTATAAGCTCTAGACAACAGTTAGCTTGGACCCACCAAGGAAATTTTAAAAGCAAGACCCAAAGTGATAAACTACTTCTAGCTAATTTATCTACATAGCAGAACAAAGCTCAACAATACTTACAGGAGTACCAAATTATCCAAAATCCTACGAGGTAAATTTCATAAATCCTGGTGTTTAAATAATACTCATCAGGCATACAAAGAACAGAAAAACATGATCCATAAGACAGAGAAAAATTAGTGTAAACTAACCCAGAACTGACACAGATGCTGGATTGGCAGACAAAAGTGTTAAAGCAATGATTATAAAGGTATTCCCTGTGTATAAAAAGTTAACTAGAGGCACAGAAAATATTTTAAGAAAATACTGAAATTAAGTATGTAAAAGCAAAAACTGCAATGTCTCAGATGACAAGTATTCTGGCTGTAATTAGCGGGACCCTAGACACTGCAAACAAAAATGCTAGTGTTACCTCAGAGTGGAAACAATTTAAAGTGAGACACCTAGAAAAACAAACAAGAAGAAGGGTTTTAAATGAACAAAACATCGGCCAGCTACAGGACAAATTCAAACAGACCAATAAGGTTATCATTGGAGAGATCAAAGAAGAGAAAGGCAGGGGAAAAATGCTTGAGGAATACTGGCCATACATTTTCAAAATATGATAAAAAATATAAACCACAGAAGGATAATGAATCCCAAGTATAAGAGACATGAATAAAGTGAAATAAGTGTCATCTTAATCAAATTGCTCAAAGCCTCTATGTATTAGTTATCTATGCTGTGTAACAAATCATCCCAATACTTGGTGACTTTAAATATTTATTATCATCTCAAAATTTGCCTGGCTGCTTCTGGCTTAGTCTCCAACAAGACTGTAATTGTGCTGTTGATCAGGACTGCAATAACCTCAGTGATGGACTGGGAGACAATTTGATCCCAAACTCATTCATTCAGTGGCTGTTGGTAGGTTCTAGTTCTCTGTAGCAACTGACTGGAAGCATCACTTACTTGCCACTTGGGCATCTCCATAGGACAGCTCATAACACACAGCTGGCTTCCTTCAGAGTGAGAGAGAGACAGACAGAAGCTACAGCTTTTTGGTAATTTAGTCTCAGAAATGATATCTGCTGTTTCTCCCTCTCCAAAATTCACATGTTGAAATCCTAACGCCCGATGTGAATGTTGGTAGGAGGTGGGGCTGTTGAGAGCTGCCTAGGTCACAAGGGTGGAGCCCACAGGAATGGGATTGGTGCCCTGATACAAAGGAGCCTGAGAGAGCCTGCTAGCCCCCTGCCCCTTCCATCATGTAAAGACACAATGAGAAGTCTGTGACCTGGAAGAAAGCCCTCGCTGGACCATGCATGGGCCCTGACATCAGACTTCCAGCCTCCATAACTGTGAGAAATAGAGTCTTACTGTTTATGAGCCATTCAGTTTGTGACATTTCATTATAGCAGCAGCTCACACAGTCTAAGAAAATACACCGTTGCTTCTGACGTGCTGTATTCATTAGGATGAGGAAATAGGTCCCACACTCAAGGGAAAGAGATCACTCAGGGCATGGATGCCGGAATCTGGGACTCACTGAGGGCCACTTAGAGGCTGCCTACAAAAAGTGATAAAAAGGACATTTTAAAAGCAACTAAAGGAAAAGCTAATAATGATGGGTACCAGGAACAAGGATAAGGATGGAAAACAATGACGACAAACAATGAAGGATTCAGACAAGAGCTTTTCAGAAGGGGAAGCAGCACCTTTAAGGTGCTGGCAGCTTGGTGGGGGGAGCGGCTGTCAACCGAGAATTCTATACCTAGCAAACATATTTTTCAAAAGCAAAGCAAAATTATGACTTTTCCGTAGATATATGAAAGCTGAACAAAATTCTCGCCAACGACATATACAACAACAAAAAATATTAAAATGAGAACCACAGATGGAGGGAAAATGATATGGATCTGCTCAAAGAATGAAGGCATTAAAGATGGTCACTCTGTGGATAAATACATGACTTTCTATTATTTAACCCCTTGACAATAATAAAAAAGTTATTGTGTAGTTTATAATATGCACAAGTAAGAGGCATGACAAGGAGTTCCCTAGAGATGGGAGAGGAGCAGCGCAGGCGTCCTTGTGAGGTTCTTACGCTTTAAAACAGCGGCGGCGTGCGTCCCGGGACGCAGTCTGTGACGAGTCCAGCTGTGTCCTACGAAGCCCAAAGTGGTCCCCCGGAACAGCAAAACAAGCATCTCTAGCAAATAAAGCAACAACAAGGAGACATTGATTCATTAAAAGAAAATACCCAAAAAAGGCAGAAAAAGAGGGAAAAAGAGAACATGACCAGGCGGGGTTATTGTTTTAATCAAGATGACAGAGTCAAGCCCAAGCACACAAATAATCGCACTGAATTCAAATGAATTTCAGATCGTCTGAATGCTTTGTAAATAATGTTTTATTGAAACACGGACACGTGCGATCTCTTCCATGTTGTTGATGGCTCTTTTCACAACACAGTGGCGGAGCTGATGAGCTGAGACAGAATGTGTGTACCACAGCCTAAGACACAGACGGCCAGCCCGCCTCTGCCAAAGCACCTCCGTCAAAGTCAGAGATAGTCAGACTGCACAAGAAGCAGGATTCTACACAGCGACTTCAAGATGTGCACTTTAACCGGAAGGAAACAGAACGTTTAAGGTGAAACGATGAAAAAGGAAATGCCATGCCAGCACTAATTAAAGACAGAGACTAGAATGATATTAAACAAAGCAGATTTCAGGGCAGAAATTTCTATAAGAAAAAGATCAATTTATAACGATAAAAGGGGTCAGTTAATGGAGGACTTAACAATGTTAAGCATTTGTGTACCTATGGAGAGAGCTTTAAAATGCATGAAGCAAAATGTAATAAAACTGCAAAGAAAAATGAATTCACAATTATCTTCAGAGATTTCAGTGTCCGTGTCTAAATAATTAATAGAACAGGTAAACAGAAAATCAGTGACAAAGAAGACTTGAAAAATACCGTCAACTAACTTGACCAGTTGTCACTTGTTAAATGTCACACCCAGCAGGAGCAGAACACACATTATTTTCAAGTGCGCACAGACTGTCTCCCAGTGTAAGCCATATTCTGGGCTGTAACATGTCAAAGAAATTGAAACAAAGTATGTTCTAACCACAAAGGAATTATATTGAAAATCAAAAGCAGATTGATCTCTGGAAAATCTCCAAATTTTGGAAGCTAAATAATACACTTCTAAATAACCCTTTGATTTCAAGGAAGAGATAAAAAGTGGGATTAGGAAATATTTTAAGTTGAATTAAATTTATGAGATGCCTCTAAATCATTACTGGGAAAGCAGTATTCATAAGAACAATGATTATAGTAGAATGGAGGCAAGACCTCAAATCAATGACTTGAGTTTTTACCTTAAGGTACCAGAAAAAGAACAAACTAAACACAAAGTAAGCAAAAGTAAGGATAATAAGATGGATACAGAAATTTATGAAATAGAAAACAAAATAAACAAAACACCAACAGTAAAAATTAATGAAGCCAAAGCTTGTTTTGAGAGCGTCAATAAAACTGATAAACTTCCAGCCAGACTCAGAAAAAAATAGAGAAGCGACATATTATTGATACCGGGTATAAGAGTGGTAACATTTCTACAGATTCCACAGATTTAAAAATGTAATGAGAGGATATTATTAAAAAATTATGCCAATGAATATGACACCTTAGGTGAAGTGGGCAAATTCCTTGAAACATACAAACCTCCAAGGCTCACCAGAGAGGAAACTGGTAAGTTGAATAGCACTGTATCTGTCACAGAAATTGAATTTGAAGTTTAAAGCCTCCAGATATAAAATGAAACATAAAATGGTGCAAAAACTTGGGAAATTTCTTAAAACATTAAACACCTACCATATGAGCAAGTCATCTCATTCCTAGGCATTTACTTACCGAAAGAAAGGAAAGCATACGTCCTTTAGAAAACTTAACATTTGCCTCGTGAACTTCATAATTAGCTTCATTTGTAATAGAACAAAACAGGAACAACTCAGATCAACAGGATATGATGGACAGATTGTGATATAGTGATACAGTGGACTATTACACAGAATAAAAATGAATAGGTATTGGTACACACAACAACATGAACGAATATCAAAATAACCATGATACATGGAAGAAACCAGGAAAAGCAGAGTCTATACCACAGAACCCATTTATAAAGAATAATTGAAAATGCAAACTAATTTACAGTGGCAGAAAGAGGTCAGTGGTTGGGAGGCAGCTGGGCAGATGGAATTACAGAGCAATGTAAGGAAATTTGGGGATTGACACATCGTATGTTCGTTATCTTAACTGCAGTTTCATGGGTGTACACATATCAAAATCTATTGGAATTGAGGCTTCACATATATTCTGTTTACTGTATGTCAGTTACCTCTCAATAAGGCTGTTTAAAGTAAAGATTTGTTAAAACAAAGCACCTGCTCAAGCATGTAACAGAAACACATCCTTTATTTATTCATTTTCCTTTTTAAATTGAAGTATAGTTGATTTATAATATTGTATTATTTTCAGGTGTATAACATGATGTTTCATAATTTTATAGATTATACTCCATTTGGAGTTATTATAAATGAGGCTACATCTCCCTGTGCTGCACAACACATCCTGTTCCACACCTGCTTTGTACATAATAATTTGTATCTCTTGACGCCCCACCCCTGGGTTGTTCCTTCCCCCTCCCTCTCCCCATTGGTAACCACTAGTTTGTTTTCTCTAGCTATGAGTCTGTTTCTGTTTTGCTATATGCATTTGTCTTATTTTTTTAGATTCTACATAGAAGTGACAACATACAGCGTTTGTCTTTCTCTGTCTGACTTATTTCACTAAGCCTTGTATTCTCTAGGTCCGGCCACATGGCTGAAAGTGGAAATGAGTAACATTCCTGTCTGTGTGCGTGTGTGTGTGTGTGCATTTTTCAGTGTTTTGAGGAAACTCCATACTGTTTTCCAAAGTAGCTGCACCAATTTACGCCCCTACCAACAGTGTACGAGGGTTCCCTGTCCTCAACATCCTCACCAGCGTTTGTTATTTGTAGACTTTTCGATGATGGCCATTCTGACAGGTGTGAGATGATACCTCATTGTGGTTTTGGTTTGCATTTCTCTAATAATTAGTAGTGTTGAGCATCCTTTTCATGTCTGTTAGCCATTTGTATGTCTTCTTTTGAAAAATGTTTATTCGGGTCTTCTGCCCATTTTTTAATCAGATTGTTTGTGTTTTTATTTATATTGAGTAGTATGAGCTGTTCCTATATTTTCAATATCAACCACTCATCAGCATATCATTCACAAATATTTTCTCCCACTCAGTAGGTTGTCTTTTTGTTTAGTAGATGGTTTCTTATGCTGTGCAAAAACTTTTAAATTTAAGTAGGTCCCATTTGTTTATTTTTGCTTTTGTTTCTTTTGCCTTAGAAGACAGATCCAAAAAAAAATACTGCTGTAAATTATGTCCAAGCATTTTGCCTACGTCCAGAGACACTTCCTTTAAATCCTATCCTAATCTTTGCAAGAACAGGGATTTGGTGGAGGTACGTTCATTTTGAATTATAAAAAAACTTATAAATAAAATCTAAAAATTCAACAAGACAGAAGTCTTAAGGAGTGGAGTTTAGATGTTTTCAAACTTAATGAAGATGTCAATATCAATTCCTCCTGCAACAGGGAGAGGAGACTCAAGCCCTCCCTGCTCTGAGTTCAAAGCAAACGTGTCCGGGGCAGAGAGCAGTGGAGTGAATTCCCGATGAAGGCCTCTGAGAAGGAGTTTTCACTGAGACGAGGTTGGGGAGAAGTGTGACTGGAGTCCAGGTGGGGACGGGGCACAGGGGGTGCCCGGGAGCAGCCGTGACCCTTCCTTGCTTCCTGGGAGTCAGGGTAGGATGCCCCTTACTTGTAAGTCCCAATGCCCGGGGAAGGGGCAGCTGTGAGGTTGGTTCAGGGTGGAAAGGTCCAAGGCAAAGCCGCCCTGTCCTCTCCAGCAGCTCAGGCGGATGTTGAGGAGGTGCTGAGAACTCCTCTGCTCATTAGACTGTGAGGACGTGGCTGAGAAGCTGGCTGGTACAGGGATTTCAACATGCGATAATGGAGTGTTGACTTTTATGTTCTTCAATAGCTCTATTCAGCTGCGTGTCTGTAGCATGGATTTACAAACATTTAGGATAAACACCTCTATCTCTTGTACCAACATTTAAGTTATGTATCTCTATTTTATTTATCTTTAAGATTAAGTCTTTTTTCAAACGATCAGGGCATTGAGCATGTTTAAACAGTCATATTGTTTCTATTATCTTACAGAATCCATATTAAATGAGTCCATATCTTATTAAAACAAATCAGACCCATTTTTTAAGAGTTGTTACAAATGGATATTTTCATTTTGTAAAACAGAGGAATAATGGCTTTCTCAATTTCTGTAATGTATTTCCTGAGAACTTAGATAAAATTGCATAGAGCAAAATACATACACATGCACACAAGTTGAACTCATGTGAAAAGGGCGCCATCTGAGTCAGATGGAGCGCTGCGTCGCCGTCAGTCTCCTGGCCATGATACTGTGCTGTCCTCGTGTGAGACGTTTCCGCCGGGAGAAATGGGTGCATGAGGTCGATACATAATTTTTTGCAATTTTTTGCATGTGAACCTACAAGTATCTCGATATAAAAAGTTTAAAATCATAGCACGCAAAATCAAATATTTATACTTACCCTGCCAGCTCTGTATACATACAGAAGGACATTTCCAGGGACGCCCATCGAAGGTCACAATCACCGCTGCAGGATGGTAGGCTTTTTTCCTGATTAATTAATTTTACTTTTCTTTAAAACATTTTTTTCACATTACTTAGCTTTCTTAAAATGAGAAATTTTTCAAAGGAAATTCCATCCTTTATTCAATTAAAATCTATGAAAATGAGCATCGCCAGCGTGTTCAACCAAGGGGAAGACACGGAGACAGCTCTGTTTGAGGAGACGTGCAGACGGCAGTGGCGGGCGGGGCCCCACGGGGCGAGGCCGGGAGCCAGAGGCGGTGCCTACCACCCTGCGCTTTGCTGGCCCATGGCCCCAGTTCCGCTCCATGCCTGAGAGCTGCTTGTCCACTCGTTTGTCCGTTGCAGGCAAAACTCCAAACAGCCTGCCGGACACTGTGCCTCCGGTGGTTCCTATCTCAGGCCCCTGCAGGTGATAAAGAAAGAAAAACATAATTTGGGGGGATTTGTGCTATAAATGTAGGCACCTTGGGAGCTTGTAGGAACAGCAGAGAATAGACTCTTGGATGCTGGTGCCAGGGTCTGACCCTGGCAAGGCAGGGTGAAGCTGGCCCGGCCCATGGTTGGGGTGGGAAGGGGGCTGGCGTGTGGGGCCCGCCCCAGGCAGAGCCGTGCCTGCAGACCTTCCTCCCTCTGACCTCCAGGCCTTGGGGGGCGGAGTCACCTTTCTGGCTGCAAGGAGAACAGCAGCCTTCTGTGGAGAACGACTCACTGGGATCTGGGGATTCAGGTAACAACGCTCTGAAAATAAATAGGACGTGCCTTCAGACGTTTAGGAGTGAATCTGGCTAGAGCGTTTGTGAAGCCTTTTAACTTACTGGTTATGAAATGTGTGTGATGCAGGCCTGTGATTTTCAGGGAGCAGATTTTTAAGTTATCCAACCAGGTATAGTACAAGACAGAATCATATATTTAAATACTAAAGCTAGATATGAGGTACCAATCGATCAGTGTGTGTTAGACCTTAAAGGGCGTCAGCAGTGGCCTGCCTCCTGTGCTCCTTGACTTTCCTTCACCACACTTTCCTCTCCCTGTCTTTGACCTGCCATCCTCCCCTCCATCAGGCAATGTGTCATTTCTTTCGGTCTCTGGGTGATCTGCCCCACCCTGGCTCCAGACATCCAGAGGCCCGGTTTGGAGCTGCTGCCTTCCATCCTTCTGAGCTTGGCCCTGACTCTGAATAACCCTCAGCCCCCCACCCCCACCTTGACCTGGGAGGTCCCTGGGCCCAGGCTGCGGTGGTACTGGCCTCCAGGATGGGTCCTCCTCACCCAAGGGCTGCCAGGGAGCTTGTGCTGGATGCTGGGCAAGCTTGGACTACGGCAGGAAGAGACAAATGGAAATCTGCCTAAAGACAACCAGCCTGGGGTGAGATGGGGAAGGAACCTCGGATTTAGGTGCCTAGTAGCTGAGCACTGGGCCCCTTGCAAGGTGGTCTGCCAGGTGGCCCAACCAGATATTCCCGAGACTCAGTACCTCCACCTGCAAAATGGGTCCAAGGTGTGCTGCTCAAGGAGGTGGATTGGATCAAGTGTCTGACTCTGTGGGAACTCCCTTACCTTTACCTTACTGCCATCACATTCAGTGGCTCCCCAGGATGGAAGCTTCTTGAAGACTCATATTCCTTCTGACTGTGGCCAAGAACATTAAAGGTAGGTGTATTTAAGAAAGAGACTCAGAGACATAGAAAATGTGCTTACGGTTTCAAAGGGGAAAGGAGAGGAGAGATAAATTGAGAGTTTGGATTTGCAGAATCAAAGTACTGTATACAGAATAGATAAACAACAAGGTCCTACTGCATAGCACAGGGAACTATATTCAACAGCTTGTAATAACCTATAATTAAAAAGAATAGGAAAAGGAATATATATATGTATGACTGAATCACTATGCTGTACACCAGAAATTAACACAACATGATAAATCAACTGTATCTCAATTAGAAAAGAAGTAGATGGGTTTATTACCTGTAATGTGTCATTTACATAGTCAAGTAAAGGGCGTTACAGGAAAAAGAAAAGAAAAGATGTTGTGGGCCTATAAATATTTCATAACCTTTGGTCATTTTATTCCAATTCCTTTTAAACATCCTATAGCCTAATCAGATAAGGAATTAAATAATTTCAGGCTTACACAGATTTTGGGTGCCCTTACCAGTGATGGAGGATTGTAGACTTTTGAAGAACCTAGTCACCTAATGTTAGTTGGTGACTTTGTGACGCAGTAGCACTTAAGCTTTCTTCAGTGACCACTCAGAAGACAACGACCCTCTCTAGGTGATCCAAGATGCTATCTCCTGGGAACCCCTCCTCTCCTCCGCATGGCTAGGCTGGGGTCTCCAGGACCTGCAGCCCCACTCCTCGCACAGCCACAGAAAGTGGGCCAGACATGAACGCCTGACCTGAGCTGCACCCGTTACAATCCTCGAAGCCACACCTGGACACTGGAGTCTCCTCTCAGAGTCTCCAAGCAAGAATCGATGGGAAGTCAGTCTCCTCCAGCAGAGCCGCACACTGGGTGTGGGCAGCCTTGTGTTCACGTAGAGGAGGCTGAGATGGAACCCACCGCATGCTGAGTGTGACCCATGTGAGATGGGCGTCCCTGAGATGCCATGTCTGGTTATCCTGACCCATTGCGAGCCGGGCCCAAATCCCAGGACCCAGGGACCGATCGCTCCCCTCCTGCCCAGGTGAGCTCGTTTTGGGTTTCCCTGTCCAGCACCCACAGTCCCACATCACGCAGTTACTCCCACATACTTCTCCCAAGAGAGTTCCATGAGGCTCCCTTCGGTTACTTGTGGGACACATTCTCTACGGTTTTGAATCCTTTGACTTCTCTCTGTGAATGGAAAACTTTTGTTTGCATTGTCTTGATGTCCAAAATTACTTTCGATTTCACATCAAGACCGGGGAGGGTGTCGTGAAGGGTCCCCCGACACCGCTCAGCAGTAGACGACGCCATGCTTGCCAGGCCCAGGGCAGGACGTCGCACGTGCAGGCGGGTGGAGGGGGAGCAGCAGGCTGAGGCGCCGCGCTGTCCCGCTGCCCTGGTACCGAGGCCTCTGTGTCAAGTTCCAAGTGCTTGTTCAGCACCCGAGACAGCGGGGCATCGATTGTCGCCGTGCCTTGGGAAGCCGCAGAGAGAACTCTTTCCAAATATACTTTGCATTGATCAGCAAAGAGGAAGTTTGCAGCTGCCTAATGTGTAAATGCCAATAAGCATAACCTCGCATCTGCGAGTGTCCCTCAGAGCTGTGGCTGCTTTTCTAACCGTCACGGGTGAGAAAGGCGCGATCAGTTCTGGCTCTTCAGTTGCTCCCGACCCTGTGCTAGGTGTGTGATAAGAAACTGTATGAAAATTGAAGAGAGGATAAAAACAACGTGAGATGTGTGCCTGGAAATAACAAAATACCTAGCGGACACGCTGTGCTGGGGCGGCTCGGAGCCGGCCGCACTGGGCTCTGCGAGCGCAGCGTCCGAGGGTCGGGGCCGCAGGGGCAGCGGGCGGGACAGGCAGCCCGGGGCGGAGGCGCCTCCCGGGGCGCACAGCCCGGCCTGCAGCAGGGGGGTCGACAGGGCCGCGTGCGGGGGCTCGGCGGACTCCCCGGGGGCAGGCCCTGTGAGCGACTTAGACTTGGGATAAAGTAATGCCTGTGCGTCCTTCTGTAATGGGTGCAGTTCGCACAGAAGCCATGACATCGTCACTCTAATTTCACAGGCCACGTTTTAACCTCCGACAGCCAGTGTCCTCAAGCATGGGGGGAGGTAGAAATCATCTCAGAGACCTAATTAAGACTAGGGATGCCCAACCCTCCGTCCCAGCGATTCTGATTCAGTGGGGTGGACTCACACATGTCTGTTTTAGGCACTGCCCTCTGTCCTCCAAGGTGCGGAACGTCAGCTTTAAAGGAATAAAAATAAAACTAAAATAATTGCTGACACAACAGTGTCTATAGGTCCTGATCGTGTGAAGGGCATGTAAGATACGATTTTAACAATTTATTCACTTAGATCCATATTCAAATGTCACTATTTTACAATACTCATTGGCATGTTTACTTTTTTGGTAAAAAAATAATTACTTCAAAAATGTTTATCGCAATAATAAAAGGCACTCATCCATTTAACCATTACCTACATGTCAACATTTACATCTATCTTTGGAATTTCCAAACCCCTCTGAGAACCTGTGAATGAGTCTCCCCTGAGCCTGCAGAATGGCTTGTATCTTTGCTGAAATGCACAAAGCTATGCCAATGAGGTTGATTCCAGATGCTCTGGAAGAGAGAAAACGTGGATTTGGGGACAGATTCTTAGGAAGACCTTCCAAATCCATTTGTACTGACACAAGAGAAACCCGTGAGTGAAAGGAGGGGAGTCTGGACTCCTCTTCTGCACTTTACTGTGTATTTCCCATTTGCTGTGGGGTTTTGTACAAAAGGGTGGGCACACGAGGCCACTGGGAAATTCCTAAAGCAGAAAGTCAGTAGCACACTTCTTGGCGTGTCAAGTTTGGATCCTTGAACTCCTTGTGACTGTTCCTCCAGCTCCCTGGTCTAACTTCTCTCTCTGCCTTCAATCCACTTCCCTGGGGTTGGGGGGTGTGGCCCCCCTTTGGCCAGAGCCCCAGCTTGTCTGTGGTCAGCTCTCTCCCGTGTGATGTCCTTTTACCGCACACACACCGGCAGCTCCACAATCTCGTCTTCATGGAGGACGTGAGGTCTGGAGCCCGGTCCCCAGCGCCCCCCCCAGGCCCCTCCTCCTTCTCCAGTGTCTCTTTCTCCTGTTCCTCTTCCCCTGGCTTTGGCCCCTGCTCAGCCCCTGACTCCAGCGCCCCGGCACCTCCTGCTGAACCTGCCCTTCTGTGAATCTCACCCGCCCTCCTTCCCATTTGCCGGGATTAGCACTTTTGTCTTGGAGGCCACCTGCTTTGAGAGGTACATCTTCCAAAGCCAGCTCTGTGTCACTGTGGGAGAGGTTTTAACAGGAATTAAAGCAGGCACACCCTAGATGAATGTCCTTCAACGGCCCCTTGACCCTTGCAGGACAATGTGAGGCCGCTGCACGTTGCAGTGAAAGGCAAGGCCCCTACAGCGTCTCCCTCCCTGGTCCTCTTTCTGATCTCCAGCGAGCACCCCCTCAACCAGCTACAGGAGTTTCCTGGAGGCACTGGAGCAAATCCCCACCAGCGTGCAGCTCGGACAACAGAGGTGTGTCGTCCCCCCCCCCCCCCCCCCCCCGTCTGGAGGCCGAAGTCTGAGTGCAAGGAGCGTGCAGGGCGATTTTCCGAGCGTCCCGAGGGAAGGGTCTGCTCCGGCCTCGCTCCGGGCTGGAGAGGCCACAGCCCCCACGTCTCTGCACTGGCCTTGCCTTGCATGTGTCTGTGTCTCCATGCCCACTTCTTGTAAGGACACTGGCCCTCGGTCACACTGGGAGGGCCTGCCCTCAGTAACATGAGCGTCTACTAAAAGGCCCTGTCTCCAAACGCCGGCACGTTCTGACGCGCTGGCTTAGTGCGTCAGCATGAGGGCTTGGGGGAACAGTCCAGCCCAGAGCTCTGCCGTGCCCCACGGCTCTGGCAGGAGATCTCGAGGAGGAGTTTTCTCTTAAAAAGCTGCCTCCCCTCCACTGCCTCCTCTCTGTAGGGGAGAGGACACACGCACACACTCACCCAGACACGCACTCACCTGGACACACAACCACCCGCACACCCACTCACACATGGGCCATAGGTCCTGGATTTTGTCGTCCTTCTGTGCCCTTTGGGCAACACACCTGCGACTCGGGACACCTGGGTTCTAGGCCCCCTGGGCCCACGTCTTCCCTGCAGGAAGGTTTTCTTCTGGCCACATCCCTTCTCCAGACCCCAGGTGCCCGCCTGCCGAGTGACAAAATGACAAACTGACTCCAAAGGCCTCACGGGGCTCCAGAGTTAGAGCAAGTTTGAAATACTCTTATTTCGGAATCAGTCTGCCTCCTTCCTAAAATCATGATTCTGCCAGCTGTGGGTAACCACAAAGTCAGAGACCATAACGAGAGTGTTACCAGTGATTTAGAAGAAGAATGGTGGAATAAGTTATAGGATGAGGGGTCCAGAAAAAATGAGGGTCTAGGGAATCAGCGATGTCGGTAGAAATGGAATCCTCTTTCTGTGACCTGCAAAACGTGCGCACAGGAGACTGCTCTTAGAGCAGATGGCTTCCGGAATTTTCTATGGACCGTCATTTGTCTCAAATAATTTGTTTTTCTGGCTTGTTCTGCAATTCCAGTTCTGAAATTTTTTTATGCAGTTTCTGACCGTTGATAGTGTCCTAGTGTTGGCTTTAAAAATCATGTGTAGAGCTCGTCTGATTACAGGAAGTTACGTCTAAGTTACGTACGGTCAACACTATGGTTTCTGAACGGGGCCGCATGCAGACCTAGTCAGCAGGCACCGTGAGAGGGAGCCGTCCGGAAGCCAGCTGTGAACGTCACGGGGACCTCGACTTCTGCCATCCTTCGGAGCGTCCGTGTAATGATGGAAAACAAGGGCAGTGCGATGATTATTAAGCAGGTTGCTTTCAGGACATTATTGAGCCCATTAATTACTTCTCAGTCAATGACCGGAGACGATGCTTTACATCTGAAGTGGCTCTAAGTTTACTGTCAGTGTGTGGTAACATGTCAACGTTTACAAAAAGCAATGTTAAAAACCACAAAAAACAGCAACAGCAGGAATAAGGTGATCTGGGTGCTTGGGAATCTGCTGAGGGGGATTACTAGATCCTGGGTGGGGGGGTCTCTGCCCACTGCCCCCCACCCCTCCACCCTGCAGCCTGCGCTGAGGGGGCGGATCCGGGAGACCAAGAGCTGGGGGACACCTGCTATTTTGGGATGAGAAGCGTCTATTCTCAGGCAAGCTCCACTTTCAAAGAACAGGTCCCTTGGAGCAACTCAGCAAAGGCAGAAGTCATTCTCCTCAGAATCTTCCGGTCAGTACCGGGCGGAAAAAAGCCCCACGGGTCCGGCAGGACTGAGGATGTGTGACTAAACAGGAGATGAATGGTTCTGAAGGTGAGCTCCCTGCCACTGACTCTCTGTACTGCGGGCTTCTGAGAGCCTGCCTCAGGACCGCCTTAGGAGAAGAGCTGAGCGCTAACTTCTGTTCGCTGAGACTCACAGGATCCCGGCCACCTGGCTGTGGTCCAGGGAACAGGAAGCTCTCCGTTCCTCATTAGCAGCCAACAAAAATACATTCCCCGGCTCATCAGTCTGAGTCTGAATGAGGAATTAATAATCAGATCAAGACTGAATATTGATCAGAATCGTCCAGCTGATTCCACCCAGAGAGAGATCTGAGACCTGAGGGGTCTCTTTCTTGCTAATCACAATGAATGAATCAATGAATCAATGACTCAATCAATAAAGTGTGACATTTTGCAGCCTGAAGGCAGCTTCTCTGAAAACTGATAAATTCAATGTAGAATGAGTGCCCCTGTTTTAAGTCGGCCACTCCAGGAAAACACCTGCTTTGCGCACATTTCAGACCTGATCTTCACAGGATGACTGAGTTAAACTGAAGTCATAAATTTGGCACCATGTTTCCCCGAGTCCCTCCCGCCTCCTCCGAGCGTCACACACTGACGGGCCCCTCCTAGCCCTTGGTGCCTTGAGCAGGGAGGGACGCCTTCCGTTTTAGGCTTCGGCTCGTTTTCAGTCAAATCAGGAGTGAACGAGGCCGGGTACCTTGCCTATTTCATTTTGGAGGTGTCAAAAGTGTCACTGGCTACTTGAAAGACACAGGCAGGTTTGATTCCGTAGCAGGTCTAATTCAGCAGGAAGGGGTCGCCCAAGGCAGGGAACACAGATCTGCTGGTTTAACGTGTGAGTTACCGCTGAAAACACCCAGAGAGAGAAAAGGAGCAGAATCTTCGCCTGAAGCTGCCTCCTCTCGTCTAGGTTTTGTAGCAGACTCGCCTCCGCATCCCCTTCCTCTGTCTTGCCTCATGTCTTCTGTCTCCTTGGAAAGGCCTCCGGGGCTGAGCTCTCTGCAGCCCACATGGGAACACTCCCATCATGAACAGCACGTCCATTTCTGGAAAAAGATTTCTATGTGTTTTTCTTGTCTTCTTTCAGTCTGTTTAATTATGACCTAAGTAAACAATCAAAATGGACTCAGACCAGATCTGCGTGGCGCGATCATGCCAGTGCACTAGGATGCACTTGCCGCCTGCTGCCCTAGCGCTCTGCGGGCAGGGTGAATGCCTGCATGAGAATGGAGGCAAGTCCGAGGTTACGACGTGCTCTTCTGTACATCCCACAGTGTCTAAGTCAAAAGATTATCCATCCCTTTTGGTGATGGTTCTCCTAAACTGACACGTGAAAGTCAACGTTGACTTAATCTGGAGCTGGAGAGTCTGAGTCCGCACCCCGCTCTGCTCCTCGCGAGCTGTGTTCCTCGGTTTCCTCACTGGTCCAGCTGGGAGGAAAACGGTCCCCGCAACACAGAACCGTGGTGAGGACGGAATAAGCTGATGGACTCGAAGCACCACGGTGCCGACTTGAGTCCTGCTGCTGCCCCCGCCGTTGCCGTCTCTGCCGTGCTCAGCGCCTAACAGATCCTCCTCAGTCAGGCCTTCGTCCTGCCACGAGGCGCGGACACTGTCCGTCCAGTCATTCAACAGCTGTCCTGCCTGTGTGCTCCACCTCCAGGGATGAAGGGATGAGCGCGAGGTGGCCCTTCCCTGAGGGAGCTCAGGGACACAAAGGCTCACGGGAGACGTGGACTCTCACTGCCCAGGACAGGGCTGACTGTGGGGGACACAGGACTGGTGCAGAGAAGGCCCGGGGCTCCAGTGTGGGTGGGGACTCTCCGTGGGGGCAGGGGAGGGAAGGCAGGCTAGTGAAGGTGGCCCTTCTCCTCTGCTGGGCAAGTGCCAGGGGAAGGGGAGCTTGCTGCGATTGTAAGTCGAATGGACCCCCAGTCACGTGTACACACAGACTGTCTCCGAAACCCATGCCCTTTAGTTCAGAAACAGCTCAAGACACATCAGTGTGGGTGGCCCCAAAGACCTGCAGAGGCCAAGTGACCAGGAGGCCCATGAATGGGTCTGATGGGGAAAGGGTGGGTCTGGCAGGGACAGCAGGGCATCCCACATCCCAGGGAGTCACTGGGATGGACACAGCGCCCGCGGGGGGCGGGGGGAGGGGAGCCCAGCTCTGAGGGACGGAGCCGTGGGAGGAGGAGCTGGCTGCACACACTGTGCAGTGGGAGTCGTCGCACCGGATACGAGGGACTGGTCAGAGGACAGGGCAGGCTGGCCCCAGTGGGGAGATCGCTCGGTGGGGACAGACGGTGATGCACTTGGACTTCACCCTTAGACAAGAGGAGTGTGTTGGGCGCTGTCCCGCGGTGAGCAGGCTGATGCTTTAGACGGAGAGGGGGTGGGAATGGGGGCAGGGCCGGCAGCGCCCATCAGGGTCTCTGCTGAGCGCAGCCTGGCTCCTGCCTTTTGCTGGAAAGTATGCCAGGCCTTTCCTGTTAAACAGGGAACCACACTGCCAAGGCGTCGCCTTCACTCTGCCTCTTTCCTCTATCAAACTTCTCCAAATACACTGGCATAGGTTTTGACTTGATGTTGCAAAACGGTTTCCACTTCAGTCGCTCTGCGGAAAACCCTCTCTCTGGTCATTCACTCAGTGACGCGTCCGGCCGGGCTTGCCGGCTGAAGATGTGCTGGCTCTTTCTCTGAGTTTTCCTGTCACAGAGCTTTCCGAGAACTCGAGGTTTTACCGTCTTCTCTCTCCTCTGCCTCACGCCCCCACCTTTGGGTGCACAGCCTGTAGGAATTAAAACTCGGAGGAGAGTTTTCAGCCAGGCCTTCCAGTTGGCTGAACACCCACCCATAAGACCAGGAGGAAGGCCTTTCTCATCTCATTGGTGGACGCACCACAGAATCCATGCACGTGTAACTGCTCCAGCAAAACCTGGTTAAGCCTCATTCGGTAGGTGGTTTGTTTTTCTAAACATCAAGAAGTTAAGTGAGATGATGAAAACATAACTTAGCAGTGAACCAAAAATAAATGTTTAATGAATTACACCTGTGATAAAGTGTGGGCTGGTGAGCTCTCAGGGGGTGACTTTAACACACAAGCACACACATGTGCACACAAACAAAACTCTCTATTAGTGGGAGGCAGCGGACTCCCTTCTGACTCCCACCTGCCGTGGTCCTTGGCTGTCAGGATCCGCACAAGGGTGGGCAGGGAGCCCCTCTTGTTCTGCACCTGCCTCTGGTTTTTCTCCGCCGTCCCTGCCTTCCTGCCTGTCTGCTGCTCAGACCTCAGATCCAAGTCTTCCGTCACATTTCAGTCAGTACACACCTCCATCTCCCTTGGAGGACACTGAGGTTCGAAAGGCACCAGTCTTCAACCACAGATTAGGGATCCTCAGGTCTACTCTGAATTTGACCAAGAAGCCACACATTTGAGCTCATTAGGTGAGCATCCCAAGGGAAAGTCAGCCAGACCTTTTTACTCATCACCAGTTAGGTAGAAGCCGCCCCACCCTAAATTCTTGTCCCATAGTTATTTTCCTCACCAAATCTATTTCCGGTCTAGAAATTTCAGGTTCTCCATCCTCATTTTCCCATTTCCCAGACTTATAAGTGCACTGTCCTTTATCTGTCAGCATTCATTTTAAGTTCAACTCTGTTTGGTCCTGTGTGGACAGTGTTTGTTGGGTCATTTCTATTCCTATCGGGATGACTCTGCCTAAACCTGAGGTCCCAGCGCCCCCCACACAGGAGATCCAGTGCCACATCAGCTCCCAAGGCCCTGTCACCCCAGAAGTGCAGTCTTTGCCCATCTGGGAGCTGAGTAATGGAACACCAGAGACTGGGAGCTTATAAAATGGGGCGGTTTACAACAACATAATGCCATTTGCAGCAACAAGGATGTTCCTGGAGAATGTCATTCTAAGTGAAGGAAGCCGGAAAGAGAAAATGTAGAATGGATAGACAAGATTATACTGTACAGCACAGGGAAATCTATACAAGGTCTTGTGGTAGCTCACAGCGAAAAAAAATGTGATAGTGAATATATGTATGTTCATGTATAACTAAAAAATTGTGTTCTACACTGGAATTTGACACAACATTGTAAAATGACAGTAACTCAATAAAAAAAAATGTTTAAAAAAATGCAGCGGTTTATTTGTCACAGTTCTGGAGTCTGGAAGCCTGAGGTCAGGATGCCAGTGGGGTGGGGTTCTGGTGAGGACCCTCTGGTTTATAGAAAGCTCTTTTCTCACTGTATCTGCACATGGCAGAAGGGTGGGAAGCCCTGTGGGGTCTCTTTTATAAGGGCACTAATCTCATTCATGAGGACTCCACCCTCATGACTTTATCACCTCCCAAAGTCGCCACCTCCAAGCGCTGTCATTTTGTGGGTTAGAATTTCAACATATGAATTCTATCCATGAACAGAACACATGGACGCAATCTGTCCATAACAACTTCTATGACAGTTTAGTTCTCTTGGTCACTGTCTCACACAAGTTGTCTGAAAAGGTCACCTTCCTCCTCTCATTCCCTTCTTCCTTCCCCCACATGAAATCTCTCTGCTTTAGTCTTCTCTCCCCACCCATCCTGCGGAACGCAGCCAGACCAGAGCTCCTAACACACTCCTGCTGCGATGCACAGACGGAGCTCCAGCTTCCACAGGAAATACATATCCCACACAGGCATGGATACAGGTGCACGTGCTTTGATACAGTGCAAGATATAAGCAAGGCGTCTGATAATCATGGCTTCCCACAATCTGGGGCCCAGGGCACATTTCTAATCTTGCTACCTGTGAGTTCCTGCATGAACTCCAGACCCTGCGTCAGCCTGCTTGTGTTTCTTTCCCTCAATTTAGATGCCTTGTGTAACCATGTCTAATTAGCTCAATCTTATTTATTTTTTAAAGGTCCACCATAAAATGTGTTGTCTCCTTGAAGCTTCCCTACTCACTCCAAGCCGCAGTGGAGTGGGGAACTGACCTACGCCGATTTGTTCAACTGACTCTTAGGTTCTCATTGGTAGTTCTCGTTTGGCTACCTTCCCCAAAGTCGGATGAGGGTTAGCTGTTCCCATGCAGCCTCACTCCCAGCTTATGAAGAACTCAAAGCCCAAATAGTCAATACAACATACCCCATATGCATGATGAAGTCCCAGCTCTCAACTTTTTGCAATTCTCTGACCATGACAAATTTACTTGCAGGAAAGATTTACCCACAGTAAATTTCATGATTGATGGAAATCTATTCTGGAAGCAATTTTCAATTATCTTCAGAATTGGCACAAAGGAAGAAAAAATTCTTTGGCCTGATAGCTGGGCATAAGTCTTCTTAGGGATCATGCTGCAGGCACCATCTCTAAGGGTACAAGCTGCCAGATGCTCATTCCCCGTCCATACAAGAGTGCAGCTTGTTGCCAGAATATTTTCACTTCCCAGGCCTTGAGCAAGGCTAATTTCACCAGCTGATACTTGACCCCCGCACCATCCTAGGTGCTGTGCTGTTCCATAGAAGTGTGTGCACCGGTGGCTCCATGGAGAGTTGCAGGGCATTGACCTGACTACTGCACTGGATCAGGAGGGAGGAAATAGAGAATGACCAGAGGGAGGGCAATCCTGGTACAGAAGGAAAGGGGGGAGGAGGACAGCCTTTGTTGACAACCTATTGAGAAAGCTGCCAGGGGGAGAACGAAAAAGTGAGAGTAGATTCGGGGATGGTGAGGCCATGTGCCCTGGCTAGTGGAGGCAGTTAGTTTAGCAGAGGTAGGTCTCATGATAGCCCATCACCAGTGTCAATGATGTTGGTTAGCAGGACTCTAGTTTCTAAAGAAAAAGCCATTTCTAACATTTAGTTAGAAAGCAGCAAAATATCAGGTGCAGATGAGTGAGACATCACCTTTCCTGGCAACCGTCGCCTCTGAAGTGAGGTCTCTCGGGTTACGGTGCTGCGTTAGCCAGCAGCCTCTGGTGTGCAAATTCCAGATTTTGAGAACCAGTCTTCTCTAGGGTGAAGCTCAAAGCAATCAATGCACATCTCACTCGCATCCGGTGCCTGGCCTTTCAGAGCCAGTTGCTGAGATGACAGGTGGGTTCCCTCGTGCAGGAGCGTATCAGAGCTCTGGGCTGGGCAGCCGAGGGCAGTTTCAGAGCGGCGCTGGGATGTTGGCTACCTGTCTCTGGGTACAGTTTTCATGGGAAAATGGAAATTTCTCCAGCAGTGCTGGCACAGCACCTGGGTTCTGGGCCTTGACTGTTTTGTTCAGAGCCTTGGACTGGATGGAAGGCTGACATTCTTCCTTTCTGTGAGCCCCTCCTGGCCTTCTCCAAAGAAATGTGGGAGCAAAGGTGATGACAGCAGGTCACTACCTACTGTGTCCTTTAGCATCCTTAGTTAAAATCTGTTTACTTCATGTTTATTTTCATTTTTCTCTGCATTTATTTTCCAGATTGAAGCCTATGCTCACATTAGTGCATATAAATTATTCTAGTCTTGAATATATATTTACCAGGACATCAATTAAATCAGCAAACATTTGTAAAGCACCAGTAGATACAGGGCAGCCGGCTGCATGCAGTGCTAGACTATAGGGTACCCTCCTGTAACTGGGTCCTGCAGGACCCAGACAAATGTTACCTGAATAACACTGTTTTTCTACTGATCTGGCTAAAACAATGTTGGCCTTAATCGACTACCTTGAGTAAGAATTTATTTTGAATTAGTAAGAGAAACTGTTTTACTGAACATGTAGAGTCTGAAAACCACTGACCAGACATTCCCTGGGGACTGGAGAGGAAGAAGAGAACTTTTCACTTCCCACCAAGAGCCCAGGACCAAGTTGGGAAATGGGACAGGCAGAAAATACCCAAGACCAAAGCAGTGCACAAAACACAAGGCATAGAAATAGCCAGCACAGACGCAGGGCGCCCCTGACGCAGACTAGGCGCAGACTCACAGGGGCATCCCTCGGCAGCGGGCCGCGGGCCGCGGTCTTTCTTCGGGAACCGATACGGGGCCATGTGCACTGGAAAACAGAAGAGGGTTCGAGATGTTATTTTACTCCTTTATGAAGAAATTCTGAAATCCCTTCATCTGAAGGTCACGAGCGAGTCTTCCTCGTGTGGCTCTGCCGTGATGTCCTCTTCATCCGTGAAATGAGGTGAGGTCAGAGGCTCCTGGCGGGACATCTCAAACCACGGTGCAGGGAAGGGACGGTTTCCTGACTGCAGTGGTTTGTTTCTACCGTGATCGGAAGTCTTGTTGAAACATCTATGGATGTTTAAGAATATATTCCTCTGCCTATTTATTTAAATCCATGGTCCAAAGTACAGAAAATAAGAGCCTCCAGAGGAAACAAAGAGACTTACAGACAAATACACACACGCATGTCACTTTTTAAAAATACATGACATCTGCATGAGGTCCCACTGAATTTCCATTATGAGCTTTTAATTATTCTACAATCTATTAATATATTTTATAACTGCTTGGTCCAAAGATAGAAAAGATCACTCCGCACTGTCTTCACAATTTTTCTAACCAAAATACACTCTTTGTCCAATTTGGCACAAGGAAGCCATGGAGATCTTGAGGGTGATCTCATTTCCTGAGTCTTTGTACCTGTCCTTCCCATAAAACGCTGGGCAGTGTGAGTCAGATTCAGAGTCTGATTCTAGAAGTGTCCCGACCTCTCTGTACAACACCTTCCACCTCCCCTTCTGTGTAGGAAGTCAGGTCCACTTCTGTTTCTCTTCACCTACATAGGGTTCCCAGTGTTCCGTAATCCACCACTTTGCATGCTCTGCTCATTTGTCTATCCCGTGCCCGTCCTTCCATGCGTGGAGGGCTGCCCTGTGAAGAACCAGGTTCCACAGAGTTGGGGACAAAGATTCGAGAGACGCACCATCTCTGGTTCTTGATGTGGTGGGAGTTTGTTGTACCCCCATAGAGCGTGAGAATTTTTAGCACATGACATCATTCTGTACAGTTTTTACAGGAACTTAAGAAATCTTATTTCCAGCCTGTCTACTAACTATGTGTGCTCACTCAGGCATGACTCTTAACCTCAGATTTCAGTTAACCTTGGCAAAGGCTGAGATGCTCATGGGACTCTGCCCGCTTGCTCTTTTATCAGAGGTTGGCCGTATCCCATTTACCGAATGATCTGGGGACGCCGGAGATGGTTAGAACACATCTGAATCTCTGTATTATAAGCCATAATTAGAGCATGCTTCTGTCTTGCTGTAGGAAAGAGACTAATATTTATCTGAGTCCCTACTGTGTGCATATTTCTCAGCTAGATGCTTGACTTAAGTTATTGAATCCCATGGAAAAGGATTTGGGAAAGAATTCTCCATGTTACATATGAAGTGATCCAAGCTCAAAGCCATTTATATAACTGGCTCAAGGCCACACAGCTGGAATCTGGAAAGCCTGATTCTTGAGCTCAGACCTGGTTCCAAAATTGTAGTTCTTTCCACTGTAACACACAACTTCCTGGACACTAACACCGAGATGACGGTCCTTTCCTTACTGCTGTAAGGACTGCATTACGTAGTGGTTTTAGGTCTTCAAAAGAGTCTTCATTCACTGTGAAATTTGAGTTCTAGTTCTTTTACACCAATATGCATATTGTCCCTGCCCATTATATTCATCCTGAACACTTTAAAGAAATGAGTCTTTTATAAGCTTATCAATCCTCTTCCCTTAAAATATATATAATTTTTTTAATCCTCAGGAAATGTTGAAAAACGTCATTAAAGAAAAGCTTGCACTGAAATAAATATTTTAAAATAATAATAAACAGTACAATATGTTGTATGAGAAGTTATTGTTTTCCTGTCTCTTTCCACAGGACAAAATCATAACCTCATTCTTAAATTGTTGGCCTTTTTACTAAGTAATTGGAGTCATGAGACTATGACCATAACTTTGTGAACAAAAGAAAAACTTATATTCCCCGTAATTTATTCCACACATACTTTTCCTCCCTCGAACATTGAAGAGAATTCTGTGTGACCAGCCTGTTCTCAACGTTACCTTTCCACTAAGAGGACACAGTTTTAAAGAATAGTATGTTTAATGGAGATGTTCAGAATAGCAATCTCATGCCAGTCCCATCTGAGAGACAGTGATTATTTTCAGGTAGCAGGGGGTTAAATTATTTTCTTTAATGTAGAGAAACACACGAATCAAAAAAAAAAAAAGGGAACTATTGTGGTTTTATTGAGTAATTATTTTTAGTGCGTTAAAATTTTATAAGAACAGAAACAAGTCTATAATTAGCTATTAAAATTATTATTTTTCACTCATTTTCATATGTTGTAAAAATGATTCACTTTGTTATTGTTAAAATATCAGCATGATTGATATGTTTGGTCATGTCATTCTTTGCTGGGTGAGGGTCTGCCCTGTACGTTGTAGAATGTTTAGAAGTGTCTCTCTCTTCTACCTAGTAGGTGCCCGAAGCACCCCCACTTCCACCACGAAAACCAAAATTGTCTCCAGATGTTACCAAGAGTCCCTTAAAGGGCAAAACAGCTCCCCTCCCCCTCCCACTGGGAACCAGTGTGCCAGGGTAACGTTGGCTTATAGCACTGAGTACCCACTCCATGTCAGACACTGCTCTCAACACTTTAACAATTAAATCATGTAATAATCAAAACAGCCCCAAAAGATAGGCACTATTGTCATCCCCATTTTTCAAAGAAGGAAACCAAGGCACAGAGAGGTTGGGAATCACAGCTTGTAAATGGCGAAGCAGGACTCAAGTCAAGGCTGCCTGACTTCAAGGTCCTAACTCGTGACCACTGCCTAATGTCTCCACTCTGACATTTACAGGATGAAAGATCAGAATGCAAGGGCATAGTGTGGAGATTGCCAGCAGTTGTGGCAGACAGGGGAACGCAGTGTATGTAGATATTTGCATAAAGCAGCATTGGGGTGATAAGCTGGAAGCCAAGGGGCTTGGCTGGAGGGGACTGGTATATGTACTGAGTTGAAATAAATGTTTCAAAATAATAAACAACACAGTATGTTGTGTGAAGCTCCTCCGAGTATCCCTCTTTATGCAGCTTTATTACATAAATCATGTAAATGTATGGCACTTGACAAGTTGAAGCAAAAGTGGAGGAAAACTAATCCTTAAAAGCAAAACAAACTAAAACATATAAACCCAACAAGTTTTGGACTAACAACGTAACTCCCTGGAGAAAAGAACCTTTCAGCACTGCACGCTGAACTCTCATTTTCAGTAGAACAGATTCTAAGAACAACAAAGGAATCAAAAATATTTTAAACCTCACTCATTGGCTTTATTAAACATATGAACAATGGTATGTGATTTTTGAAACTTGTTCATCTATTTGGACAAAGCAGAAAAGCGAATAAACTAATATTTGAAACCAAGCCTTTCAATTTAAGGGAAAAGAGATACAAATGGAAAATTCAAGACATTAATACAAATACTGTCAATTTAAATCATAGTTGAAAACATTAAAATAGGCTCATAATTTCATTTGTATGTTTTTTACTTCCATACACTGCAAGTCCTAGAAGCTATGACAAGCAGTAGCAATGAGCACACTTTGCACCCACACCTTAGTTCCTAAATACCGAACTCCAGTAAATGAAACCAGGCATCCTTGGGGGAAGGGATGGTTCCAGGTCTGAGGCGGGCAGTTTACAAAATGAGCCTGGATGTCTTGCACCACAAAGACAAATGCCAGACCATCAAAAAGACCTGAAGCTGGATAGATGGGGTGACCAATGGCCAAGTCAAAACAGCTTTCCCATCAAAATGTGTAATAAATGCAAATAATTATTTAAACAAAGTTTGGATCCACAGTATATGAGACAAGTGAAAGGGAGAGAGAAGGAGAGGAAGTCCTTTGCCCATTTTGAAACTTACTGTTACCCGCAGACCATGCTGTGAAGATGGATAAAAGTCAAGAACTGAACATGACTCTTAACACATCTGCTTCCTCCTTTCTTTCTTCTAAGAGGAAAGGTAGTTCATCTCCAGTTGATGGAGGAAGGTTCTCTGTAGAGCAACGCTCTCTGATAAATAAAGCAGAACAGCAGCATTAGACAGTCGCCATGTTGTAACCCTTCCAAAGCAAGTGTTGCGGGCAGAGCTTGTCAGTGAATACCAGAATCACTACTTGTAAACTGTCAACAAGAAAAAAAAGATTTTACAATGGAGAGGTCAGTCTGTTACGACCTTCAAGACTGGTGTCACTAAAGATGAAACCTCCTGTTGTCATGTGTCTGATGTTGGACGATGGGAAGCCAAAGAGCTCTCAACACAGGTGTCTTACCTGGTGGACTATTGGCCATCACTTCCAGGTTATACTGGAAAACACAGGGGATGGAGGCACAAGTTAAATGAGACCCTATGGGAGCACACAAGTAGAGCACAGGGTGATCCGGAGCTGGCTTGTGTCATTAGAAACCAATGTCAAGGGGAGGAAATAGGCAACAGTCCTAGATCAAGTGAGGTTAAAGGGCATAATAGTGCATGAATCTTAGCTGCATTTTTCGTGGAAAAATATGCACGGTCATAGAACTGAGTGATGGTTAGAGAAATCTGGGCATTGCTGGAGACTGTAATAAGGAGTTATTTTAATTTACTCAGTGGTAATACTTTATACTGATGTAACCACAATAGCAATAATAAAACATCATACTTATGACAAAGTTCATATGTGACTCAGGCATATCTGTATATAAGACATGCTGAACATTTTGCCATATTTATTTTAATAATTAAATAGAGATAGTATACGGGGGGTGTTAGAGGTGATTGTACAGCTCTTTTAAATTTTTTGTATATTAGGTTATTTTAATTAAATCTTATGTTAGAAATCATTTAGCCTACTCAGAAGTTCGGAGGACTCTGGTACCCAAGTCTTATAACTAGCCAGTTTCTTGACCCCTGATGGTTGAGGAAAGGAGGATTTCCCCTCGCTCCTCTACAGAATGACTGGGAATGTCCTCACGTACCTCATGTCACAGGCTGCCATGTGGTCCCCAGCCTTTAGCACTTTTAAGCTGGGGCCCACTCTCAATTTCCCCACCCACTTTTTGTCTCCAAATTCAAGTCATTCCCTGTTACACACAATCTCACAGGCATGCTAGTTCAGCAGAGAAACAAAGCAACACACGGTGCTGGTGAAGTCATGTCATTCTGGGCGCACAGTGGGTGGGATGGAGCTTCACACAAGGTGGCAGAACATTGGGGTCTGGGTGCCAGTGGGCGGGAGGCCACCTGTGGAGTCTGCCCTGCATACAGACACAAGGAGGAGTACTAGTGAAGTTGCATCTTCAGGGATGCGGTAGGTCATGCCTTGGAGAGCCCACAGTGATTTGTGGGTTTGGTCCAATGGCTTGAGAAGCTAACTTGGGGTGGAAGTTCACCATCCAAATCCTGGTTACTTGTGGAATTCAGATTTGAGTGAAAAAGAAAGACGTTTTGCAAAATGGGGCTGTAGTAGGGATTTGACAGGGATGGGGGTGAAGAATCAGGGAAGGAAAATTAGCAGTGAGGCTGGTGAATCCCACAGTGAATGCAGGTGGGGCAGAAGTGAGGAGGAGGGACGTCAGGGTTCCGAAGGTCTTCCAGAATCACAAGTTACCCAGCAAGCCAAGCGCACTCAGCTGGGTCTCCCACGCTTGTAAAGAGAGGAAGAGGAGAGGAAGAGGGAACACAGGAGAAGAGACAGAAGGAAAAAAGGTGTGAAAAGACAAGAAGCCATTGTGTGTTCAGTGAGCCCAGATTCTCACATCTTATCCAGAGTTCAACTTTAGCCTTGACGAGAGGAGAAAAATGGCTGAAAAACAGGATGAATTCAAATAAATCACCGCCAAGGCTCATCAAATGATGGTTTTCTTTTAGGTGACAAAAACGTTGAGTGGAAAAACAAAAACAAAAAAACAGTCTCAATCCAAAACTTCTATAAGGAAATAAAGTCTTAAAAAAACTGTCTTCCCCAATATCCCTAATCTATACCTTCTTATTAAAAACACATAGACATTATTTTTCAGTTTAAAATTGAGAGTAAGCACAAAGCAAAGATTTCAGAAACTTTCTGTGTGGTTGATACAAAGAAACTATTCAACAGTTTAAAAAAAATGAGTCATTTAAAAAACTTAGCCTCCTGAAAATTTGACTGGAACAAAGTGATACTGCAATAAATTAGCATTTTGTATAAAGAACAATAACCAGATAGCGTTTTGTTTGACTGTATGTTTGTTTTGCCCCAAACACCTTTTCTTCACTGTGTTTCCTCTTCTAAGTAATCTTTGGGGGGAAAAGAGTGGATTGACACTAAAGCGAGCAGCAGGGAACAGCCGATTCTCTAGCTGCTCTACGTGGTCTGCAGGAAACATCTTTGAACCATTTGCCAAAACCCGTTTGGAACGTTTAGAATTGCTTCATAAACATCTGGTTTTTAAAAATGGTGTATGAATCTAGGACGCACGGCCCAGCCCCAGCTGAGAACACCAGCCGGTCCTGCCTCTTCCTCTCCATCCATAGGCATGTCGGCACGAAGCTGGAAGGGGCGCTGATGGGGCGGCGAGTTTGTCGGGAAGAGTGTTGAGCTTCAGCTGGGCACGCGTGTATGTGTAAACTCACGCGCTGAGCGGGGGGCGAAGGGGCTGGGGTGAGGGGGCAAGGTGAAGGACAATTCCATCTATAAGCTTCTCTTTTTGATACGGCCCTGGGTTTATTCCTGCATATTGACTCGGCCTTTGTAAACATGATAGAGCACGGATTGTGCTCCATCCAATTAGTACAGCCAGCACCTCAGTCATAAAACTTTATGCAAACTACCGCTCACAGACTCTGCAGTCCGGGGAAACAATGATAGGCTTATAACTCTTAAAGGTTTTTTTGGCAAATTGCTAATAAGAGCTCTTTTTTTTTTTTTTCACAAGACCTTCAGCTGATGGAAAAGTAAAAGAAAAAAAAAACAAGGACTGTAGTTTCATATAGGCAGTGATGATGACAGCCCCATTAATAACATGGATCATTAAAATTTATAAAAAGCTATTCTTAATACAGGATATAAATATATTTCTCAGGCAGAGCTATGAAATTTATAACTTTTTTATTGTCACCAGAGGACCTTCCTACTGGTTTACCCCCACCACTGTCTGCCCTCCCTCATAAATCACGGTGTGCTTAATAACTG
This sequence comes from Camelus ferus, assembly GCF_009834535.1. Taxonomy (NCBI): domain Eukaryota; kingdom Metazoa; phylum Chordata; class Mammalia; order Artiodactyla; family Camelidae; genus Camelus; species Camelus ferus. The sequence continues at coordinate 2,812,201 of NC_045698.1, read as the reverse complement.
AGATTACAACTACCAGTTGCATTTACAGAATTAAATATTGACTATGTGAAAATGTTATTGCATTTTTACTGATCGGAAGACCACAGAACAGCCCTTCAGGACATGCAGCTGGACAGGAATATCTGTGTAATCTTTGTTGGAAATGCAGTTATGGGGCACTCAGTAACGGCTGATACAGTTTGAAATGGTGGGGAAGGAAAGAAGAAAATGCCTTAATTTTACACCAGGCCAAACACATCAGAAGGAGGCCATTCTGTTGAAGCAATGCACCTTACATCCAATTTAGGAAGCTCCCGGCTGAATGCATGATATAATTGTCAAACTCCGAATGTTACAGCAATATGGTGAAAAGCTACAGCAATCCACATGGAATAAAGATTGTTAAACATTTGGTAGAAGTCAAACGAGAATCAGAGATTGTACGTCACTGAAGTGGACGTGTCCTAATTTCTGGTTATTTGAAGAAAACCATTGATTGATACCCAAATCTCCAAATTCTTGAGAGGTATTTGGCATTTACTTGAGAAACAATCAGAACAAAAAAAATTTTCCCTAAAGAATAAGTGTTCCTTTAATTGCATATGTGAGTGGTTAGTGTCTCCGAATGTTCAGGAAATGGTTTGATACCTCATGGATGGTTGGGAATCCAAGATTCGGAACCCAAGTACAGTCTAATGATGTACTTGGTTTGACTGCTATTTGGTCAAGTTAATTGAAAGAGTTCAGAGCACACACACACACACACTGCACTGAAAAATGATGTATGGGCAATTGGATATACTGAAGGCAGAGAACAGAAACCCAAACTGAGTTATCCAAGAGTTCCAGTTCTGTCCTGGCCTCTTCCCTTAAACTGGAGGAGGATGATTCATTTAGCAAAAGTGTAATGGCAAGGCTTAATTGCATTTCCTTGGGAGAGTAAATTTTGTGTAACGTTATGTTTTCCTACTCTTTTAAAATAATTGTCATTTTATTTCATTGAAAACACTAAGGTCAAGTATTTATTTGGAAGGCCCTTTGAAGGCTGTCACTGTGAACAGCATGCTTTAATAAATACATAAATCTAGAAGGTTTGGTAAAATTAATTTATGAAGTTTTCAAATTTACAATCTGAAAGGAAGCATTAACCCATATTATCAAATTACAGGAAATCAAATGCATCCCACCAAGAATAATACAATAATCACCTCATAAAATGTAATATTTCAAGTATTTTATAATTAGATGCAAAAGAAATTAATGACCCTCACTGTGTGACAAGCTGGTTACATAACCACAGGAAAAAGAATCACTTCAACTGCTTTACGGTCAACAAATAAACTGACTTACTTTAAGAGACAATATTTTGAGGGCATACTAACTAGAATATTTTTTAAGGATAAATGGAAGTGTATAGAAAATATAGACATCATTTAGGGGTCTTATTCTGTATTAATATTAGCATTTCTTAAAAATTTTGAAACCATGTGAGTGTGTACGCTATGGAAAGAAGTAAATAAGTAAAGATATTAATGCTACAGAAACAAAATTTTTAGTAAAGAGAAAAGGAATAGAATTATAAGATCGGGTCCTGAGTTAAATCCCTACTTCCTCCATTAAAATCATATAAATAAACAAACAAACAAATAAACAAACAAATCTAGTCACTTCCTCCTTCAAAAAAATAATTAAAATTTTTAAAAAAGAAATAAAAAATAAAATAATAAAATAAAATAGATAAACAAGAAGTTTCTACTGTATAGCAGAGGGAACTATATTCAATATTTTGTAGTAACTTATAATGAAAAAGAATGTGAAAACAAATATATGCATATGTATGCCTGAAGCATCATGCTGTAGACCAGAAATTGACACACCAGTGTAAACCGACTACTCTTCAATAAAAAATAAAATAAAATTTATGAGTACAAAAAAGATCAAAAGGTAAGTCTTATAATACTAAATTCAAATTGGAATATTCTCATGAACTGTTTATTCTCATTTCAAGAAACCTGTGACTTCTGGCTCTGCTTATGAAAAAGGCAGAAGTAACCCCAGCCTGGCAGCAGTGAGCAGACATGGGGCACAGTTACGAGGAGGCAGTGCCGCCCGCGGTGCCGCCAGTCCAAATCCTGGAAAAAACGGCCGATTGCAGGGGTGAGGAGCCTGATTTGCAGGATGACTGGGACACCACACCGTTTGTGCCGAAAACAGAGACTCAGAGACTCTTGTTGGAGTGAGACAGGGTGACAGGAAGGGGTTCTTGGTGGTCAGAACCACAGAGCTGCTCAGAACCACAGGAAAGAATGTATTCATTTCTTCTGTTTTCTTGAAGATTCTCAAAAAAGCTTAGGCTGCTGCTACTCTGTAAAGATGTAAATGGACCACAAACTTAAATTCAGCATTCACTGCTTCTGATTTTACCACGGGGGCCTCCTCTCTGTGTGTTTGCTGAGCGCAAGCAGCCCTTTTTCTGGGGTAAGGTCTACGAGGACATGGAGGCCAGCAGGCTGGGGTGAGGAAGCATCTGGGGTTCCGTTAGTCTTTTAGCTGCAAGCAAAACTGCAGCTCAGCCTGGCCGAAGAGGGAAAGAGGGTCAGGACTTCCCTGCTCCAAACTGAGGCTGAGGGCCCTGGTCTCACACAGGCTCGAACACCCTCTTCTTGGTGCTCAGCTCTGCCTCCAACCTCCAGGTGTCAAAGATGGCTGTCGCAGCCCGCCCAGAGTCCCAGCACAGCTGGTCCCACCTCCTGGGGTCTGCCCGGACATGACGGTGTTTGACAGAGAGGCACTGAGCGGGAGTGAAGGCCAGGGCAAAGGTGGGCCCCCACGCTCAGCCCCTGCTCTCCCAGGGTGCTCACAGCTGGAGGGGACGGCCCCTGGGGCTACGGGCCAGGGCCACCAGCAGAGGGGAGCAGACCGTGGGCGGGAAGTCCGTGTCCACCGGGAGACGCAGCACTGATGGGGTGGCAGACGGGAAACCCGGAGCCCCCTGGGCCCCTTGCTTCTGAGCTCCTCTTCCAGCCCTGTTTGCTCTGATGGGGAAACAATATCTATCATTTTGAAATTAAATCGAGCCCTTTTGACGTTGTGTCCTCATGTAGCAGGAAACCTCACGATTCCTAAAAACAAACCATCACCCTGCACCTCCCCGCCTCCAAAAAATCTGCCAAGACTCGGGGTCTTTGGAATACCCTGGACTGCTGGGAACTCAGAAATGCCTCAGGGCCATAAAAGCAGGAGGGGAGAATCTATGAAGAAAGTATTCACAATGTAGACTGGGCGGCCTCAGGTTTGCATCTGGCAGTGACAGCTCCTCATCTGACGAGCAGACGGGTTCTCGTCTCTCCCTAAATGTGGTCAAAGTTAAATGTAACTGAAACTCAAATGAACAATCTTGAATGGATGACAGTGAAGCAACGCTAGCTCTCAACTCAGGGCCTGTGTCTCTCTGTCTCCATCAGCAGTTACCACACGGGGAGGAGACCCTGCAGATCAGGGTCCTCACCTGTCTTGAGAATGACGAGGTCTGCACCTCCTCATCTGAGCTGCCAGAAGACATGTGCCTCCCCCACCCTTTTCTGGGAGTTACCTGGTGTTTCACACCTGTGAGTGTCTGCCCCACACCCGCCCGGGCAACCTGGGGAAGACGGTGGAAGCAGACTTGGTCAGGCGGAGTCTAGTCGAGTCTCCATCCTTCTGCTTGGGAGCTGTGTGAACTTGGACACTTCCTCTTCGAACCTGTGAGGTTACACTTGTCTATCCGCGAAGCAGAACTGAACCCCCGGGGAAAGCTTCAGAGTGGATTTCAGGAAGCTAACAGCGTGTGGTTCCTCTGCATTGGTTCTCTTTAACTCTGGGTTCAACAAGGGAATGAAAGAACAGTCTTAAGCGAGGGAAAATGTGTATGTACGTGTACACGCACATTGTACCCATGTGTGTGTGGACATGCATGTGCCTACCCAGCAATCAGCTACTTTTCCTTTGAAATCGAATGACTTACTGCGCATGTGAAGAGGTCTCAATATTCTTACACCTGGCTTAGCATAGAAGTAATCCTTTGGTTATACAGAAAATACAAAATGTGTATAGAATGAAGCTGTCAATTCAGACATAAACCGTTCCCGGGAAATGATTAGACCTTATCTATTCATCTCCAAAGAAAGGTTAGAACTTACTTCACTTATATGACGGCCCCTCCATCTCTCACCCAACGTTCCTTCCAACACCCGCGCTCAATGTCTGCGCAGTTAGATTTTGGCTGAAGCAGCACTCGGTGCCGATGTTCACAGGTGTTTTCTTCCCATCGAGGTCTCAGTGCACACTGTGGTTATGCTGACATGTCTGCGCAAGTTTTCTGCTGTTTCTTGAATTATCAGGATTTTTATATGCGTTTTTTGCGATGTACAAGTTGGTCGAGATTTATCAAACTCCTCCCAAAATACATTAAAAAAAAAAAAAAAAAAAAGATCCGCTCCACGGTCTTCTTCCCTCTGGACCTCAGTCCCGCTGCCTCAGCGCAGCATGTTCTCTGGGCCCATGTCACGCTCATCCTGGACCTCCAGGAGTCGTCTCTGCCTCCTGCCCACGTGGGATCCACTTCCTAAAGCCTCTCTTCCCCCTTTTCTTGACTTACATGCCGGTTTCCGTGGGCCACGTTCTCCGCGCGCCTTCGGCGGGCGGCAGTGCCCGGGTCCGCAGCTGAGACCTTTACTTGGCCTTCACACTTGGCGTCCGGCGCAGCGGGACGAGGAATTCCAGCGGAGGCGCACCCCGAGCCTTGCCCCCTCCCCACCCGCCAGACGGCTCTGGGTCGCTCCTCTCGCTCCTGGCCTGGTTTGGATTCTTCTCTTCAGTCCCAGAGTTCTGAAGTTTTATCACAGTGTGTGTGTCTGCAGCTTTTTAAAAACCATTTAATGTGCTGGGTAATCAATAGAATCTTCATGCAGCATCTGACAGAATCCTATAGTTTCTTTCATTTTATTTTTAAAAAAATTTCCATTTCTCTGTTTTGTTTCTTATTAGTCAGATAATGAAGCGCAGGGACCAGTCCTCTAATTCTCTCATCCTTTTTCTCCTATTTTCCATCTCTTTGTATTTTGGTCTACAGTATAAAAGACTTTCTCTATTTTTCCCCATCTTGTTCTTTGTTTATTATTTTTTTTTTAGTTCCCACATATATATGTGCAATTTATATGTTTAAATGTAAACATAAAATATGTGTAGATCATATATAATTCACGTAGAGACATATTTATACATTACATCTATTAATTTTCCAGAACACTTTCTTGTGAAATGTTTGTTCTGGTGGCAGCTGGCTCTCAGCTTACGGAGGAAAAGTCTTCTCTGCGACGCCTTCTCCTCCCCGCTCTGTCACTGCTGACTCCATGCCCCTTTCATCTCTGTTTACTCTGGTCTCCGGCTGTCATTGAGTGTCTGGTGCTTCTTGGTGCTTCATTCATATTTAAAAAAAGGAGCAGAAAAAAGTCTTCCCAGGCTCTGGGTGGAGGGTGGAGCCTGCTGACTGGGGTCTGACTTTGAGGTGATGGAGGATAGACGGGGCTGCTGCACTAGGACCATCCAGATGCCATCTGGGTGTCTCTTCTCCTGTTTCAACCTGTTCCCTGGGAGAGAAATCATCCGAGGAAGGGAATCTGAGCTAGGGGAGCTGATGAAGCAGCAGCCGTGGGGCTTCATCATGTGGGATGCAAACTTCTGTAACCTTCAGTTTGGGTACAGTTAGCAGAGTGACTGCCCTCCTGTTACAAGGTCTTCCCATTTAATGATCCCAGGGAGTCCCTCCTCCGTGCTGCCCGAGCAGAGAAAGGTGGTCCCCATCTGTGCACGAAAGGGCAGGAATCTGGGGTGCAGAGGCTTCTTATAAAGATGGGCTCATTTTCAGGACCCCCTGCACTCTGCCTTCAGCAATACCCACACTGCCTGCATCCACCTGGCTTTGAAGCAAGGAACTACCTGCACCTTAACAGTGTTCCCTCCCTCCTCCAAGCGGGCTTGGCCCAGCTCTCTGGTGAGCTTTGTCCATTACCGCTGGCGATAGGTGGTGGTCTTCAAGGACGCCCACAGTAACGTCTCTCACCCCGCATGCTCTCCCAGAACTTGGTCACTCCCCCGTTACTAGGTGGACTCGAATTCTCTTCCTTTTGAACCCGAACATATGCATTATGTCAAACTAAGAAAACATAGCAGGAGTGATGCTTCATTAGTTCCAAGTCTAGGTCAAAAAGGAGGACACATGTTAGCCTTGTTTAGCAGAAGAACTCACTATGGGGCCCTGAGCTGCCAGGGAAGAAGTCTGGTTATCCTGAGGCAGCCGTGCTGGGAGGAATTTCAGACAACATGGAAAGGCCTCCTCCAATGGCTGGTCCAGCTGACAAATCCAGCAGGGCCCAAGCACTCACCACCCCATACGTGATGATGGAGTAGTCAGGGTCAGCCCGCAGCCTCCCAGTCACCCTACTTTCAGATCTTCTGGCTCAGGCTCCAGGCAGCATGGAGCAGAGGCAAGCTGTCCCCTCCTGATTCCTGCCAGAGAACCTAGGAACACAAGACAGTGGTTGTCACTGCACAGCACTGCCTGGGGTGCTTGGACACGCAGTGACAGTAATGGAACAGCGCTCAGCCATTCTCTTCCCAACAGTCTGTTGACTTTATCTTCCTTTTCCTTGAATTTATGCATTTTCACATTAGGAGAAGGGGAGAGAGTAAAAGTACAACCTTGTGTTCAATCTGCCAACTCAGTCTACTCATTCACTTCTGTATCCTCAGAGGATATTCTATATTAATTCAAGTTGGTATACATTTGATATGTTCAAAATAGAAAATGTGGTGCATATATATGTGTGTGTATATATATATATATATATATGATGGAATATTACTCAGCCATAAAAAGAATGAAATAATGCAATAATAATGCCATGGGCAGCAATATGGATGGATCTAGAGATTATCATATTGAGTGAAGTAAGCCAAAACAAATATCATATGATATCACTTATATGTGGAATCTAAAAAAATAATACAAATTCTATTTACAAATCAAAAACACACTCACAGATGTAAAAAACAAACATGGTTACCAAATGGGAAACATGGGGAAGGGATAAATTAGGATTTTGGAATTAAAAGATATACACTACTATTTATAAAATAAATAAACAACAAGGACCTACTGTACAGCACAGGAAACTATATTTAATTTCTTGTAATAACATATAATGGAACATGTATGTGTGTGTGTGTGTGTGTGTGTATGTGTAGAACTGAATCACTTTACTGTACACTTGAAACTAACACTGTAATTAAACTACACTTCAATTAAATTTTTTTTAAATAAAATAAAGGGGAAAGTTATTTGTTGAAGGAAGGAAGAAAAAAATTGCTTAACTGCTAAAAACAAAAAGAATTCTCAGTCCATCACCTATCTTCTGTGAAATAAATGCAAATTTCATTATTTTCTAACCAATGAGTAGTTTATCGAGGTTGAATTCCCCCGTCCCATTAGTAAAGCCTTTTGGGAAACTTCAGGTATATCCACATCTCTGAATCTTATTATCTGACCCCGGATGAGCATAAACATCAGGGGACTGTTCCCTTTTGTCTATCCCCTCAAGGTTCTCTTCCACCCCTGGCAAGACAGCAAATGGGGTGCAGCCCAGACACCTGGCGAGGGCTCCACGCAGCCCCTGATTGACGAGGGCAGCCCCTGACTGACACGGCGGGGCCATCTGTGTTCATCGTGAAGAGTGACAGCAGGGAACGGCATGGGCCTTGTTTGCTGTTCCGTGATCTGTTTTACAGAGTGTGCACACACGTGACCTTGCACCCAGGTATTAACTTACATGCTGGGAGAACGTGGCCCGTGTTAAATTATGTCAAGTGTGTGACCCAAGCAATACATTACAGGGGATTTACACCCTCTCCTAAAGTGCATGCAACAGCAGCGTCTTTTCTCTGCATCGTAAAGTTGCATCCCAGCATCACATTTAATGAAACAGAGAAGATAACACAGAACCCCACCAACACCACACACACAGTGTAACACCGAACAAAGGTAAACATGCATGGGAAGGGACCAGCGTAGGCACATTTATAAAGGAATTTCACAGATTTAGCGTTTTAATTAAGTATGGCTTGATCTGCATGTACAAACTATATATGTAATCATTTTAATGGTGTGCAGAATGCTAGCTTTGTGGTGAACTTTTCCTGATTACCTAGATTTCTATGTTTAAAGACTTTATGCTAAGGTTACTTTTACACTTCAAACTAGCAAAACAAATTTGAACTGATTAGGGAAGAGTGTCGTCTCCCCATGTATAAAAGTCCTACTTTTCCTGCAACACCTTAAAGCAGATTAAGGGCTTTTTAATTGCTTATTTTTCTTGAATTGTTTCTGTTTTTGTTTTTGAGAGAAGAGTTCTGAAAATGATCAATACATTTTCAAAACTAAACCTCTTCTCCTTGTCCAAACCCAAAAGTAAAGTCTTTAAAAGTTGTAGCTCAAGTAAATCCTTTTTCTGTATTCAAAAGGAATGGAAATGTGGGTCTCAGAATCTGCCAGGGAAATGTTTCTGCACATAGGCTCCCTTCACGATGTTTTACTTGCGGCTTTTGCTTCCCAGAAGCCCTCACTTGCTACCCTACCTGAATCTACCCCAAGACACGAAGTATTGGGCCATCCGTGATTTCTCTCCCCCAGGGCTGGAGACGCTGCTGGCGCCCTTGCATCAAAGATGCAGGCAGGACGGTGGTAGTTTCCAAGCAAAGAGACCCTAGCTCCACACCCCCTCCCCCAGCGATCTGGACAACTTCCTGCAAATTGCGAACTATATGCATGTTCACAAGCAGGGCTCCCCGACCCTCTTTCCTCTCCAAATCCAGGGCACTGCAGCTACGCTTGTGACCTCCTGATGGCTGGACGGCAAAGATGGGAGCCATTCTAACAGGACCTGACCATGTAACAAATCTCTGCGGACCTAAAAGGAAGAACATAATATGACTTGAAAGCCTCATTTCAAGTCATATTTTATCTGCAGTCCTAAATCTCCCCGACCACTTGTTCTGCCCATGATGCAGTGTTTAAGTCTCGCCACAGCTGAAAATGCAAGGTGAGAACAGCCCAGAACCCGGTCCAAGGCTCTCCCCGGTTCCCTGGGCTTTCCAAGGGGACAGAGAGAGCCAGTGTGGGAAGGGGGAAGCCTCCGGATAAAGTAACTGGACGTCTTATCCCAGGCAGTGACCCGTCTGAGCCTCACAAATAGCACTGCGTCTCCCCTGGGTCGCATTTGTGTGTAGTTGGGAAATTCGGTCGTCCCAGAGATGTTTTAGTGCAATGAAAGGACAAAATGAATACACCCTTCTGTCTCTCCCTCTCTGCGGGGATGCAGCGCTGGAGGGTCTGCCTTCCCCAGGGACAACATGCTGTTTATTCAAATGAGGCTCCCAACACAAAGGTGGCTTCAGTGGCCGGTGCAGCTCTTTTCCCCAGCAGGAGCCCCCACTTTGTTTCAGCTTTTAGACTCGACCAGTGGCAGGAGAGAGTTGATGTTTACTACACAAAAGGGACACAGTGTGGTCTAATGTATGCGTCTTTCCCGCGGAATCCTAATGATGCTGCGCTGGGGGAATTTACACAGACCTTACAGGCGTTCAAAGGAGACATTTATTTCATTCAGAGGGCGCAGTGACTTCCACTCCTTGTGCTGCTCCCAAGGCTGGGCTTTCAAAGGGCCTTTCATTGTGCAGGAAGACAGCCGGTCCAGGCCGGGACGTTTGGGGGCAGCCCCGCTCGCCTGGCGACTCCAATCACTGCTTTCCCGGCCCCTGAGCCTCCCTCCCTCCTGACGGACAGGGTTAACACAAACCTGCTGCACCCCCGGCGCTGTGTGCCCCCACGGCGAGGCCGCTGTGGGTTCCGCTCCCGTGTGTTTCCATGGAGGGACGCGGTCACTCCGTGCATTTCAAAGTGTCCAGCAAGTGAAAAGAGCCAGCGTCACTTCATTAGTGATGTGTAAACAGAATCTCCGGGGCTGCCCCCACCTGCCGGCTCATCCGCTCTGCGGGGAGCGGGCTTCGCACAGCTCTGCCCGGGACCGATGCCGGCCATCCCCGCGCACCCCGACCGACACCTTTATGCTCCTTCGCGATGGAAACAGTGGCTTTTCTTCACTTTTGAGAGAGCATTTCCAAAGGGACATGAGAGAGGATTTTGACTGATTGATAAATAAATAACAAACAAATAAATAAATAACTGTACGTCAACTATGCCAACTTGACAATTGTTCCAGCAAAAGCTGAACTATTTCCAGGCAGGATGGCAAACTGCAGAAAACAGATGGGAGGGGGTGTTAACAGAGGGGACCTCTGCCGGGCGTTTCTGAGCAGCAGTGAGCAGTTTAGAAGCCCGCTTTGCCAGGACCTCGGGCCTTACCAAGGCTCCGCTCCTGCTCCTGGGCCACTGGTGTCCTGATGTTGCCAGCTCGCCAAGCCCTGGGACCTGCCCGGCTGGGGACGGGTGCAGCAGACACAGATCACAGGCAGGCGTCTTCTGGCTGTGTGGCTGTGGTACTACTGATTTTTATTTTTATTTTCTTTAATTTTTAATGGAGGTGCTGGGGATTGAACCCAGGACCTCGTGCCTGCTAAGCATGTGCTCTACCACTGAGTGACCCTCCCTCCTTGTGCTCCTGCGACTGAACTGTTACCAAGGAGATAACTTTCAATTTGCATTTGTTGGAGACACAGAGTCCTATGAGTTTATTATTCCTGCGACGTGATGGTGGGTGGATGGGAGGGACCCCTCCCTGGTCCCGTCCCGGCAGCCCTGCACTTTCTCCATGTGAGGAGCGGGTCGTCCCCACAGAGGAGAACGCCCGCCCACCTCGCCTGCCTGCTGGCTCTGGAAGGACGGGGGGGGGGGGGGGGGGGGGACAAGGCAGGAGCGGCAGCGAGAAGCCGGAAGGAGGGGAGATGGTGATGAGGCCGGCGGCGCCATGAAGCCGACCTTCAGGTGGGCAAGCGGGACTCCGAGGGTGGGAATGCCTTTGCCCCTAGCAAAGCCCCAGCTGCCGCACAGGGGGTCGGGGCCAGGCCCCGGGGACAGGCCGAAGGAAAGCTCAGAGCCCGAGCCGCCTCTGCCTCCCTGACTCCACACCCCTCACGCTGTACCCTGAACTGCCAGCCAGGAGGTGCGGCTGCTTTGCTCTGTCCTGTCCTCCTGCTCTGGGCGCCCTCCCCAGCCGCCCCCGCCCCCGGTGCTTGCTCCCGGCCGCGGCACCTGGAAGAGATGCTGGCATTGCACCTTGAAAACGCCCAGGGAGCTGCTGTCTGGCACATGGGGCTGGGTGTGTGGTCCCTTCTCCCTTGGCACCGTTTGGTCCAGTCGAGGCTCCAGGTCCCCAGCTTGGAGGACTGACAGTCTGGGGACATTTCTGATGCCCATGGCGGCCTCAGCGTCCTTTCCCAGGGCACTGCTGGCTCTTGGGAAACACATCTCCTGGGGGACAGAGTTTGTAGCTGTCCTGGTCTGTGGCTTGTCCACCTCTGAGAGCAGCTGTCGCAGACCCTCACTTCCCTGTGCGGGCTTCCTCCCACCGGTGGCTTTTCTCTGGCACTAACAACTGCTGGGCAGTATGATGGCAGGACACTAGCCCAGCTCTTTGACGATGTCCTTGGTGCCAACCATTTGCTGTTTGACCACAGTGGGTTCCACTGAGGCTCAGTTTTTAGGGATAGTAATTTTGGTAAGATTCATCCATCTGATGTGTGTGTGTGTGTTGGGGGATGTTTAGAATTTTCATAATGTTTAATGTACTTAAAGTTGTTTATTTGGCCGTTACGTGGAAGTACGATGCGTCCCAGGAGTTTGATTTCAGTGCGGACGTCGTCTTCATGTCTTAGATACTTAAAATGCACCCCAGGTTCGCATCGTCTCTATGGGTTCTCCTTTAACGCAGCGTCTGGAGATAGACCACGCGGCAGGTACCTGTAACCACACTCTGATTCATGGCGAGAAATGGCATCTGACGTTTGTTGGACTCTCCCTGCGCCGCCAGGCACCACACACGCTGCTGAATGCTTTCCATCCTGAGCACATCAGACCAGGAATGGCCGTGAGTCACGCGCCACCTGGAAGGTAGAGTGAGTGCTGAGACTGGGCTCAAGGAAGTCAGCCCACGGGATGCCAGGATCTCTAAGGTTTCCCCCAGCGGTGGTGCGGGATGTAGGTGGCTGTCCTTCACCTGGCTCCCAGGATGGCTGCCGTCCAGAGCTCCAGCCCCTCCACAGGTCACAGCAGGCTGGAGCTGGCGCAGGCCTGGGCAGCAAGCACCCCAGGCCGTGATGGTGCAGGGCCCTGCGCTGACTCACTTCTTCCGCCGTGAAGCCTGGAGGGGCATCGGGGGGAGATGAAGCCGGGAAACCGAGAAGCTGAGTTGAGTTCATCCTCGACCAGGTCTCTGGGGTATTTCTCCTTCACTTATTCATCCATCCCTCCCTGCCTCCCTCCCTCCCTCACCTTATAGGGCACGGTGCCTTGAGCCAGGCACGGCAGATGCAACGACTTTTGGGTCAAGTATCTCCACTTCGGGACTCACAGCACAGTCGAGTGCTGGAGGAGTCCTCTCCAGGTGATGAAGCCTTGAAGCTAGGGGTTTAGGGTTTGGATGTTGAGCTAGAAAGTCTTCTTAGCCGTGTGTTTTTCACAGGTACACCCCCTGTAGAGTTTCTCCATTTGCAGGTCCAGGGTACCATCAACACATGGCAGAGTTTGGTGCAGGCGAGGGGGTGCACTGCCTTGGTGCCTTGGAAGAGCTCCGGCGTGACACACGCCGATCCACTAGCACAAAGGGGAGAAATGAGCAACACCCTGGAGCAGGGCTGGAAACAGTGGCTCCCTCTAAACCGTGACCTACTCTTGCCTGAGCTGGACCTGGAACCAAGACAGGGGCCGCTCCCCACAAGGGAAGGCTCCCCAGACCGCTTCTGACCACACTGTGCCAGAGCCCTGAAGGCCTGGGGCTGCTCCTTAGTGGACCATGACTTTGGGAAGATGCTTTCCATTCCATCAACAACTGTCTTCAAATCTAAGTGCAGTTAAATACAGGCCAGTCCGCTCACCCCAGCTCTGTGAGGAGAGGTGAGGAGACCCAGCACTTCTCTGTCTGGCACAGGAATGCCGCCCCTCCTGCTGCTCCTCCCTGCCCACCCCGGGCCCCTCTCTCCCTTCCTCCTCAGGCCCTTGCACGCTGCGAGGCAGCCCCAACCGTCCAGGAAAACAGGCGCCTTGCGTTACCAACGTCACGTACAGAGAGAGCGCCGAGGCACAAGAACGTCCTGCCGGCTTAAAGTTTCTACAAGTAGAACATGATGCTCCGTGCTTTAAACATACATTACTACGGAGTATCGCTTAGTGAGGGTTATCTGCCTGCATCTCTGTGGTTGCATCACATACAGCAAGGCAGTCAGGCACTGCCTCATGCAGCTCTTTTGGATGCATCATGTCTTGTTCAAAGCTGTGTCTGTGTGTCTGTGTGTGTAAGAAAGAGGTGGGGGCCGGGGACGGGATGTAAGGAACAGCTCATCGTTTTCTCAGAAACTCATTTTTCTAAAGGCTTCTATCTTTAAAATGCAAAGGGGGAGAGAAAATCTTTGGATAAATGAAATAGATCCAAGAAAGACAAATAGACATGGATGACTGTAAGAAATACGTACAGTATATTCTTAAAATTTTCTACATGTGCCGTTAGATTCTGACCTAAACTCACAGACCCTGTCTACCTGTATGGATCTATACAGCCTCATGCCAGGAAGGATGTTGAAATGCATTTTCTGCTCAAATTTTGTAAGTGTCTAGGCTCTTAAACCCTCTAATTTTGTTGGCAGGGGAGTTTATTTACAACTTCTGTTACATCTGCCCTGGGTAAGACGGCAAAGCGAAGGGAAGGGTTTGGAGATGGAGGTTCTTGAGACCAGGTCTCGGAGGAAGGGCAGACACAGCGTGGGGCCCGGACCCAGTGTAGCCGTCACTCAGCGTTCACGTGATCAGATGGTACTTCATTAAGAACCTGGTATTGGTGGTGATGACCTGGAGATCATCATACGAAGTGAAGTAAGCCAGAAAGAGAAAGAAAATACAATATGATATCACTTACATGTGGAATCTGGAAAAAAAAAAAAAAAGGACACAAGTGAACTTGTTTACAAAACGGAGATGGAATAGTAGACATAGAACACAAACTTATGGTTATGTGGTCGTTGGGGAAGGGGGTCAGGAGGGATAAGTTAAGAGTTCAGGATTTGCGGATACATGCCACTATAAATAAAATAGACAGACAACAAGGTCCTACTGTACAGCTTAGGGAACTGTGTTCAACATCTTACAGTAACCTCTAGTGAGAAAGACTATGAAAGGGAACGTATACATATGTATAACTGAATCACTGCTGTACACTAGACACGAACATGACATTGTAAATCGACTGTACTTCAATTAAATACATAAACCAACAAATATTAAAAAAAACAAACGCCGACAGCAGGCGCGAGAGTGCGACCCGGGACACAGGAAGCGGCCCAGCTCTGCCCCGTGCTCTGCTTCGCTCTAGGGCTCTGGCTCCTTTGGCCTCCATCGGGGGATCATTGACTCGCCTGCCTCGAGTCTGTCATGTCTGGAAGGTGAGGTGTCTGCAAGAAGGAGCAATGAGTTCACACAGAGAGCTGTCACCACCACCTGGTTCCTCCAACAGAGTGCCCTAAGGAGGGACGCCGGGTGTTCTGTCTGGGGGAACCTGCCTTTCCCTCTGTCCCGTCCATGAACGAGTCTTTCAACCCTTGATGATCTGCCCCCTTGATGCTTGTGGAAGGATGGGAGACTTGACCCAGCTGTGGACGCAGCAATTCCCCATCAGGCAGGCAAGAACGCTGGAGCCAGGAGAGAGCACAGAACCACGCAGGGTCCACTGAGGCCGCCGCTGGGACCGACAGAGGGAGGACCCTGTTCCAGAGGCTCCCTTCCCAGGACAGTGGAGGAGCAGGTGGGGATTCCTTTCTGGCTACACT